>NC_090801.1:30752057-31085523 GCF_036512215.1 Solanum lycopersicum | reverse complement strand
GTAATAGCACGAAAGAAAGAAAGAATGGAATTTTCCTAAAGTCTTATAGCCTCTCAAAGAAAAGTAAAGGCGTCCCCCTACCGTTCCTTAAGACTCTACTAGACTCGTTCTTGTGTGATGAGACCAACGAACCTAATGCTCTGATACCAAGTTTGTCATGACCCAAAACGGGTCGCGAGTAGCACCCACACTTATCCTACTATGTGAGCGAACCAACCAATCTAAACCCCAACATTTCAACCATAAATAACATAATATAATGCGGAAAACTTAAACTCATTAATGAAAATCGATTAAATAACTTCTAAAAACTCAATACTTATTATTCCCAAAATCTGGAAGTCATCACCACAAGAACATCTATCCTCAAGATACTAAATCTAAGAATATCTTGGAAGCTAAAATAATAAACAGCTAGTCCATGCCGGAACTTCAAGGCATCAAGACATGAAGAAGAAGATCCAGTCCAAGCTAGAAGCATTAGCTCACCCTGAGATCCGACGTGATGAAGAATGGCTAGAGTTGCGGTTGAGTTGAAGACGATGACACATTTGCTGCACTCTACAAATAACAAAGAAAACAATTACAAGTAGGGGTCAGTACAAAACACGAGTACTGAGTAGGTATCATCGGCCAACTCAAAATAGAAAGCAATATATTTCAGATAATAACATAAAATCAACTAATATTCTTAACAGGTGATAGCAACAAGTATAAGAATCATTTACAACATCACCAAACACATCTATGAGGACTCAAGCCTCCACATCATACTCTTTTTGGGAAACAGGTTCTTTAGATTGAGTATATTAACATATTTCAAGATTCATTCTCTTTACTAATCCTGGTGTCGGAACGTGACACTCCGATCCATCCACTATCCTGGTGTCGGAACGTGACACTCTGATCCATATACTATCCTGGTGCCGGAACGTGACACCCGATCCATTACTATCCTGGTGTCGGAATGTGACACTCCGATCCATATACTATCCTGGTGCCGGAATGTGACACCCGATCCATATACTATCCTGGTGTCGAAACGTGACACCCGATCCATATACTATCCTGGTGTCGGAACGTGACACCCGATCCATATACTATCCTGGTGTCGGAACGTGACACCCGATCCATCTACTATTCTCAATCTTTTAGTTCATCAAGCCTTCTTTTATACCAAGGCATCATTATTAACAAAAAGATTTTAGGGTTTAAGATTCAACAGTCTCATCATACTAATTCATCAAAATTATGTAATCATATCATGCGTACACACAATTAAGCAATATAGGAGACTTTACATTACTACCCAATACATATCATTCGCTATTAAGAGTTTACTATGAAATATCATAAACCATAACCTACCTCCACTGAAGAATTGCGATCAAGCAATCTACTTTCCCAAAGCTGCGTTCTTTCTCTCTCTCAATCGATCGTTTCTCCCTCTCTCTCTGTTCTTTTTCTTTTTCTTATTCAAACCCTCTTTCTTTTACCCTAATTAACATATAATTAAGTATAAAAGATGACCAAAGTAACCCACTAATTAATTCAAGGGTATCTCCTTTAACCCCCAAGAAATTGAATTATTAACATTCAACCACTACCTTTAAAATTAAAAGCAGGAATAGTCCAAAACGCCCCTTAAAATTTTTAACAGAAATTCGACCCAGTCAGGGTCACACAGCCTGTGACGGTCCATCACAACTGTGACGGTCTGTCCTGCACGTCCGTCACAAAGTTCAGAGAGTTAATTCTGTGGAAGGATTTGTGTCGGTCCGTCGAGCCCTCAACGGTCCGTCCTTCCATTTCGTCGTGAAGTTCAGAGAGTCGATCTCAGTACCCAAATTTCTAAATTCTAAGTGTTTTAGAGCGAGACGCCCTCGACGGTCCGTCGTGCCCATGACGGTCCGTCGTGGGATCCGTCGACCCAGACAGTGATTTTCAGAAATTAACTCTGCTGCTCCAAACGACTAAACAGGTCGTTACAAAAACAAATGAGTGTGATAAGTGCATATATCATAAGTCTTGGAATGATTCACATGTGATCGTTTGCCTATATGTTGATGATTTGTTGATCTTTGGCTCTAACATGAATGTTATTGATGAAACTAAAAATGTTCTTAGAAACCATTTTGATATGAAAGATCTTGGTGAGGCAAATTTTATTCTTGGAATAAAAATAACAAGAACATGTGAGGGGATTTTCCTTGACCAGTCACATTATGTTGAGAAAATTTTTGAAAAAATATAACTTTCATGATTGCAAGCATGTTGCTACTCCTTTTGATTCAAGTGTTCACATATTTCCTGTTGAAAGTGAAAATGATGTAATAAATCAAAAGGAATATGCTAGTATAATCAGAAGTTTGAGATATGTGACTGATTGCACTAGGCCTGATATTGCATATGCAGTAGGAGTACTTGGCAGGTTTACAAGCAATCCAGGTAATGAACATTGACATGCCATAACAAGAGTTATGAGATATTTAATTGGAACGAAAAATTGTGGTTTGTTCTATAAAAAATATCCTGCTGTACTTGAAGGATTTTGTGATGCGGATTGAAACACTTTGTCAGGTGATTCCTGTTCTACCACTGGTTATGTCTTTACTTTAGGTTGTGGTGCTGTTTGTTGGAGATCAAAAAAGCAAACTATAATTTCTAACTCTACCATGGAGGCTGAACTAATTGCTTTAGCTTTAGCTAGTGAGGAAGCGAATTGGTTAAGAGATTTATTGTTTCAAATTCCTTATTTTGAAAAACCAATTCCTCCTATTTTAATTCATTGTGATAGCACCGCTGCAATTGGTAGAGTTCAAAATCGTTATTACAACGGTAAATCCAGACCTATAAGGAGGAAACACAGTAATGTAAGATCGTATTTGACAAATGGTACCATTAATGTTGATTATGTCAAATCTTGTGATAATCTTGCAGATCCTCTTACGAAGGACTTAACAAGAGAAAATGTCTGGAGCACATCGAGGGGGATGAGATTGAAGCCTACAAATCCTTGAGTCATATATGAGGAAACCCAACCTGGGGACTAGAGATCCTATAACCAGGTTCAAAGGAAAAAACATATGATGACTTGTTGTGAAAAATGCACTATTTTCCCCCTCTCTATGATGTGAGTGCATTACTTTCTGTAGTTTGTGAAGGTTGAGTTGATAAAACTCTTAATTAAGTAGCCCGTATGGGAGGAGTGTTAATCTTATAGGAGAACTCTCGACAGATTTCACCTACGTGATGTGTGGAAGTAGGTCGCTTCCTATGAGAATGGGGCTTATTCTCAAATGTACTCAAGAAACCGGGATAGCACATGACCATAACGTGCTGGCAGTTAAAGCTCATGTCAACACCTTGATTATTATGTGGGAGCAGTGATATTTTATTTCCCTTAAGCAGTCATAGTTCAAGTCTGTGAAGACTACGACTCTGGAGTAAAAGTACCTGTTTCACTAAGTGGAGGTTCAATGCAAAGCACACCTTCATTATGCTTAGTTGTCTTCCTTCAACTGATATACTCTCTTATCTAAATATTAAAATGAGTGGGGGATTGTTAGGTTATTAGAATTTTAATATTAATATTTAACATATTAAATTGCTTTATTTTGGAATTATAAGAATGATCATTGGTAGGCATTTGAGTTTTAAACTACCAATTTAATCATGCTATTCATTTTTGATTTGGTAGCCATGTAATACCATTACTTTTGACTTTATTGGTTGAATTCATTGTAGAGATAAAAACATTCCAATAAATATTGGAATGGATAAATTGTACATCATCCATTAGCATTGGTTATCCATCACTTTATTTCATTCTTAATTCCTCCATTACTCTTTGTAACCTATGTAACCTATGTAACTTCTATTGTAACCTATGTAACCTATGTAACTGCTATTGAAACCTATGAAACTCCTAAGGCCAGTATCTTCACTATTTAATACCTCCATTATCTTCCTATTCATTGCTAGGAAGACTTCTAGTAGTATAAATAGTGGTGATCTTCAATTGGTTTGGTACACACAATTCAGAAGAGAAAACAAAGAGTGAAAGAGTTAGTCTAAAAGAGAGTTCTTATTAGTTGAAGGGAGGTGTTCTTTTTTGTGGAGTTTTGGACTTAACTCTTGTCCAGAGTTGTTGAGTTATACTTTGTGAAGGCTGTTGTATCCTGGAGGGGACAAGTCAAAGAGGACTATTGCTGGACCGGTGAAAACATTTGCTGCAGTGGGCTTGAATCTCCTTAAAGAGAGCGAGATATCCGCGCCTCAGCCTGAAGAGATTACTTTCTTCATTTTATTTTCAATTTTAATCTTGCAATTTTATGATCTTGTAAGTTTTTTTCACTAATAATAAGTACTACTTTTTTTCATGGAAACACATGTCAACACCATTGCTAAGCACAGGTAATAAGAAAATGTACAAAAATTTTGCTTCTCAAATGTACATATGGAAAATCTCCATGGAAGGATATGCACAATTTCAAGTAAACATAGTCTCTTCCACCTTATTTTTTTAGGGTATGTTTGGTATGAAGAATAAATATTTTTTAATTTTTTTAAAGCTTAACTAGGTTAATAATGCACAAGTACCTCCTCAACCTATGCCTGAAATCTCAGAGACACACTTATGCTATACTAAGGTCCTATTACCCCTCTGAACTTATTTTATAAGTAATTTTCTACCCCTTTTTAGCCTACGTGACACTAGTTTGAAAAAAAAGTCAACCATCGTTGGGCTCACAAGATAGTGCCACGTAGGTCGAAAAGGGGTAAAAAATTATTAATAAAATAAGTTCAGGGGGGTAGTAGGACTTTAGTATAGTATAAGTGTGTCTCTGAGATTTTGGGCATAGGCTGAGGGGGTACTTGGGCATTATCCCAATATTTTGGAAAATGTAATCAAATTAACTTTTTTTTAAATCTACTGAAAATGATTTTTACTTAAAATTTAAGGAAAACATTTTCAGAACTCACTTTCAACTTTAAATTACAATTTTTTTTAAAAACAATTTATTTTGTCCCTACCCTCCAACTAGCCCCAACCACACCCCCATAAAAAATATTAACGCTTATTTTTTTAAAATATTTTAACTTCAATTTTTTTACCCCACCCTCATCCCTACCCCAGCCCCCTACAACCACCCCCACCCCCGAAAAAAATATTAAAAATTATTTTAAATAGATATTTCTAATATTTATTTTTTAATTTTAGATTTAGCTTTCGATATTTGAGGTAATTGTTTGTTTGAATCGGAAATTTTTGGGAGTTCTCTTTCCAGTTTTTGAGTTTATTTTATTTTTTCCCTTGAGATATTTATTTTCTTATGGAATTCAGCAAAGTTACTATTCAGATACCAACCTACCCTAATAACAAAACAATACTATTGATGATGAATTATAGAGTTTCAGTTTAGATAGTATACCCTGATTTAATTTTCTCATCCCGTAAAATAATAATCTTCATCCATTATATATATTCATATTATATTTTAATTAATTAGATCGAAGCATATTAGGTCACGTGAGATGTTTGATTATTATATTTGAATAAGGTTAATATGTTTCATATTTCTTTATTTATAATTCACTAAGTGGAGGACGAACATTTTAATTGATAAAAGATTGGGCTAAAAGCAAAAGAAATAGTATTTTTAAATTTAGGATTAAATTGATCAACTTTCTGACGTGTGTGCTACAACAAAAGACATTTTTGTACTCTTCTCCCTTTTTTGGTCTAGAACTATGACATTTATTCTTTTAATAAAATGTCCAAACAAAAATTTACTTCTACACTTGTCCTCTCATGAGACTTCATTTCTCTTAGAGGTAAGTGAGATATTTTCAATGTATTTGCATCTACGAATGTTAAATTTAATTGAGCATAAGCAATTTTGATAATCAAAGAGGTTAGTGAAGTGGTAAAATTGCATATCATTTGCATGGGTCAATTCATCCTTCTATTTAGAAGTGTAATTTGTTAAATTGTATTTCTACAAGAAGGACGAGCAAGTCAAAACGAAGAAGCGGTAAAATGTTAAATTGATCTTTTGGTGAGGATAAGAGTTGTAAGTTTTCTTGCTTTATTTCTGGAAAGAACTGGATGACGATGTTATACGTTCGAATACTACTTGACCTTAAGGAGAGAGGCATTTAATCACTATAATCCGATGAATAACATAATAACAATGAAATATATAATTCTGCATAGGCAGGCCACTACAGAGCTACTTTTTCTTTCTTATAGGAAAAAAGATATACCAAAATGCATCTACAAGTAATTTAAATATTTAATTTTTAATTTCTCTTCTCCAACTCTTCATATTCTCTGATATGGAATTGACCCTTGATGACTAAGTTGGAACTTAGTTAAAAGATTTGAATTGTAGAACAATTTTTTCTGTTCCTTGTGTATTTTTGTGGATAAGGAATTATCACTAAATTTGTGAAGTGGAGGTTTTCTCCTAAAATGAAGTGCTAATTAGGGATATAACTGAGAATTATGTCCATGTGCAATCTTTGGAATTCTTTGATGCACCATTTTTCTCTGGGAAAAAAATATCTTTTTGTTTATAATGTTAATGACTTCCCGGGGAATAAGTAAGCCCATTGAAGAGATATAACCAACAAATAAGTCCTTAGCGGATAGTAACTATTGAATTTATTGCAAGATCTTCAATGTCAAAATCGACTTTGTAACAAATCTACTTTGTAAATTCATTTTGTTTGGTTTTATTCATTTTTATTCTGTTACTACAGGGATGTTGCTGAAATGTTTCACCGAATTGTTATGAAATTTGCATTTGATATTTGAAATGACGAATAGAACAATTAAGGTGTTGATTGCTTTGGAAGTGTCAAATTATCGGTATTAGTTTGCAAAGGATGAGTTCATGATCCACAAATTAAATAAGAATTGGATATATATATGTTTGCCAATCTGTGTTATGAAAATTAGAAATTACTGGTTGTAATAAATCATTCAGAAACACGAAGTAACTGAGATTTTTAAAACTAGTAAGTAAGATGAAACAAAAATTTATTTGTAAAAAAATATTGAATCTGTAAAAACTTACCAGAATTTGGAATACTCTTTTTAATTTTTGGAAGAAAATCAAGTCCACTGAATTCACAGTGTCCCCTTAAGGAAATTATTCCCCTCTAGTATCTGAGGTTTGATTTAGAATATAACCTCCCAGAGTAAAATGATCTTAATCAGTAGAGTATAAATACCAAAAACTCTACTGTCATCGAATCAATCCACACCAGAAAAGTACACAAAGAAATATGTGCTTAGAAGAAGAAGGAAGATAAAAAAAATCCGTAGGGAAATATTTTGAAGACCGAATGGTTTTTATAGGCAAGAAGAATATATTCTGAAAGGTTGCATCCCTTTCAGAATTGACACGACCATTAATGAAAGGTTGCAAATTTTCAAATGATATTGACTGTTACTGAAAGTTGCAACCTTTCAGAACAGTCAAGGCGGGAATTTTAAATATAACAGAAATTAAAACGGGTCTCGCGCGCGGATCCGAGTCGGGTCGGGTTAAATAAAAAGTTGAAAACATTTCGGTTAACTTCTGTTATCAACTAATTAATTGAAAATAATTTTTGTCCATTTAATTAATTAAATAAATAATTAAAATAAATTTATCCAAAAAATAATCTCTCGATCGATCATTTGCCAAAGCCGTAGCCGTAGCCGAAGTGAGCAAGCGACGACGGCGACGGCGCGAGGGGGGGTCCCTCTTTTCAACTCTTTTAACAATTAATAGGAGTGTTTGTTTATTTAAACTCTCATATTTTCATTTCCATTACCGATGAGGGACAATTGCCTTTTTTCATTAAAGCATTAGAGGACTTTTCAAGTTCCCAACCTTTCAAGTTCTAAACTTTTTAAATTCCTCTCCTTCCCTCTATTTCCCATCAATTCTTGCTACATACCCAACAAATCCCCACATCGATGGGGAATAGTTATAACATAGGAATGCACGAACAATTGTGTACTTTACAAGCAAGGATTAATTGCATCTAGATAAGTAGGTTTCCCCTTGGACTTTCCGTAGTGAACATATGTCGGATATACTCAGTCAATCGGTAGATGTGATATCTTTGTACCGTCGAGCTTTGGTGTATACCTAGACAACTATATGTCACACGATTAACCCTTTACTGTTTATGATTCTTACGGTTGTGTTCGTTTCAGCCATGAACACCTCCTGGTTTCATGAGTGTATAGAGAATAGGCTTTTGACATAAAATTCTCTTTAAAGCGGTTTCCACTTCACACTCACATAGGTAATTTCTAACCGTGTCATCTCGTAGATACACTATTTGGTCAAATCTACCAAACTTAGCAAATCATTAAAAATTTTAAGCTTTATTACCTCATTAACAAGCCTTAAAGTCTTAATCTTTTCCTGAACATTGTCTTTCATTATGAGAATGGATTGAGTTAATTGACAATGTCGAACCGTCAGCCACAACTTTGTTTTTCTCCTTGAATCTAGCTCTTGGGATCTCCAGTCTGCTAGATAGAGTTACTGTCATGCTGACTTGTCCTAAGCCGTAAACCCATTTCCTTAGATGGTCTTTCAACTGCCTCTCTCACTAGGCCTTTCGTTAGTGGATCTGAGACATTATCGCTTGACTTTACATAGTCAATTATGATAATTCCACTAGAGAGCAGTTGTCTTACGGTGTTATGTCTCCGTCGTATATGACGAGACTTTCCGGTGTACATAACGCTCCCTGCCCTACCTATTGCTGCTTGACTATCGCAATTTATGCAAATTGGTCCAACAGGTTTGGTCCAGAATGGAATATCCTCTAGGAAATTCCTGAGTCATTCCGCTTCTTCACTAGCCTTATCCAAAGCAATGAATTCAGATTCCATTGTGGAGCAAGCAATACCTGTTTGTTTGGACGATTTTCAAGAGATAGCTCCTCCACCAAGTATGAATACATAACCACTCGTGGATTTTACATCATTTGACCCGGTGATCCAATTTGCATCATTATATCCTTCAATCACAGCAGAATATTTATTATAATGCAAAACATAATGTTGTGTCCATTTTAGATAACCCAACACATGTTTCATAGCCATTCAGAGAGTTTGATTCGTATTACTAGTGTACCGACTCAGTTTACTAATAGCACATGCTATATGTGGTCGCGTGCAATTTATAATATACATCAAACTTCCCAACACTCTGCATATTTCATTGAGAGTCACTTTGACCTTCATTCTTTTTAAATATACAATTTAAATCAATTGGAGTTTTGACAACATTGAAATTCAAGCAATTGAACTTATCAAATACTTTTTTAATATAATGAGATTGAGATAATGCTAGTCCCTGGGGAGTTTTGATAATCCTGCCCCTAAGATCGAATCAGCAACTCCTAAGTCTTTCATATCGAACTTGCTGGACAACATGCGCTTAGTAGAATTTATATCATCAATTTCTTTACTCATTATTAACATGTCATCAACATACAAACAAACAATGACTACATAATTCATAACGTTTTTAATGTAAACACATTTATCACATTCGTTAATCTTGAATCCATTTGTCAACATTATTTGATCAAATTTAGCATGCCATTGTTTGGGTGCTTGCTTGAGTCCATACAGTGACTTCACAAGTCTGCACACTTTCTTTTCATTACCAGGAACTATAAACCCTTCAGGTTGTTCCATTTAAATTTCTTCCTCTAACTCTCCATTTAAGAAGGCTGTCTTTACATCCATTTGGTGGATTTTAAGATCATGCACTGCTGCTAGTGCTATAAACATCCTAATTGATGTTATCCTTGTTACTGGAGAGTATGTGTCAAAGTAGTCCAAACCTTCCTTTTTTCTGTATCCTTTGACTACCAGTCTAGCGTTATATTTGTCAATAGTCCCATCAGGTTTTATTTTCCTTTGAAAGATCCACTTTGATCTTAAAGGTTTATTTTCTGGAGGAAGATCAGCCAATTCCCAAGTGTGATTGCTTAAAATTGATTCAATCTCACTGTTGACTGCTTCTTTCCAATAAGTTGACTCTGACGAAGACATAACTTCTTTAAATGTTTGAGGCTCATTTTCAAGCAATAGTGCTACAAAATCTGGTCCGAAAGAAACAAATTTTTGTTGTCGAGTACTCCGCCTAGGTTCCTCTCTAGTTAGAATATTCTCCATTGATTCTTCTCGTGGTCGTTTAGGTCTTTCACTTGTTGACACACTTTCAGTTTTATACGGATAAATGTTTTCATAAAACTCTGCATTATCTGATTCAATTATCGTATTAACATGAATCTCAGGATTATCAAATTTGTGAATTAAAAATTGACAAGCTTTACTATTCACATGATACCCAATAAAGACACAATATATTATTTTGGATCCAATTTTAACCCTCTTCGGTAAAGGAACCTCTAATTTGGCTAAACACCGCCACACTTTGAAATATGTTAAGTTGGGTTTTCTTCCTTTCCACAACTTATATGGAATTGATTGTGTTTTTCGATGGGGTACTCTATTGAGTATTTTATTAGTTGTAAGGATGGATTCCCCCCAAAGGTTTCGCGGTGAACCAGAATTGATCATTAAGGCATTCATCATTTTCTTTAATGTTCTGTTCTTCCGTTCTATCAAACTATTTGACTTTGGTGTATAAGGTGCAGTAATTTGATGAACAATACCATATTTCAAACATATCTCTGTAAAAGGAGATTCATATTCTCCACCCCTATCACTCGAAATCATTTTTATCTTTAGATTCAATTGGTTTTCCACTTCATTTTTGTATTTCTTAAATTCATCAATTGCTTCATCCTTACTATTAAGCAAATATACATAACAAAATCGAGTGCAGTCATCAATAAAAGTTATAAAATATTTTTTCTCACCACGAGATGGTGTTGACTTCATATCACATATATCTGTGTGGATTAAGTCTAAAGTTTTAGAATTTCTTCCAACAGACTTGTAAGGATGTTTAACAAACTTACTTTCCACACAAATTTCACATTTCGACTTATCGCATTAAAAATCAGGCAATACTTCTAGATTAACCAATTTTCACAAGGCTTTGTAATTTACATGTCCCAAACGGGCATGCCATAAATCACTTAATTCCAATAAATAAAAAGAATCATAATTTTTATTAATACTGTCAACAACCATTACATTTAGTTTGAAAAGACCCTCATTGAGGTAGCCGTTTCCTATGAACATTTCATTCTTACTTATAACAGCTGTGTCACTAACTAGGACATACTTAAACCCGTTCTTAACGAGTAGTGCAGCAAAAACTAAGTTCTTCCTAATATTAGGGACATGCAAAACATTGGTCAAAGTCAACACCTTGCCGGATGTCATTTTCAACATTACTTTCCCAGTTCCTGCAATCCTTGCTGTTGCTGTGTTTCCCAGGAATAAATCTTCATTGTACTCAGCAGGAGTGTACGTTGCAAGGGCTTCTTTCGCAGGGCAAATATGTCTAGTGACACCTGAGTCGAGAAACCACTTCTTGGAATTTCCAACTACGTTACACTCCGATATCATTGCATACAAGTCATCTGCATCTTTCATCTCTTCCACAATGTTTGCTTGACTTTTGCCTTTGCCTTTGTTTTTTCCTTTCTTGGAGCATGACAATCAGAAGATCTATGACCATCCTTTCCACAATTATAACAGTTGCCTTTGAATTTCTTCTTGGCCTGTTCTGACTTCTACCCGTTGGACTTCTTTCTCTTTTTATTTTTTGTAGGAGCTTCTTCAACAATATTAACTCCAATGATTGTTGAACTCTTACGCAACATCTTTTCGGCATTTCTGTTATCTTCCTCAATCATGAGCCGATTCACAAGATCTTCAAGCTTCATTTCTTTACTCTTGTGCTTTAGATAATTCTTGAAATCGTTCCACGAAGGAGGCAACTTCTCGATCGTTGAAGCCACTTGAAAAACTTTATTTTCTACCATATCTTCAGCAATCAGATCATAGAGAATAAGTTGAAGTTCCTGCACTTGTGATCCAACAATTTTACTATCTACCATTTTATAGTCTAAAAACTTTGCGACCACAAACTTTTTCAAGCATGCATCTTCTTTCTTATATTTCTTCTCAAGTGCATTCCACAACTCTTTTGAAGTTGTTATTGCACTATAGACATTATATAAGTCATCCTCTAAAGCACTCAAAATGTAATATTTACATAGGAAGTCTGATTGTTTCCATGCTTCAACAATCATGAATTTTTCCCTGTCTGGCACATCATCAGTAGGAACTGAAGTATCTTCACTTGTAAATTTCTGCAGACCAAGAGTGGTAAGCCAGAAAAATACTCGTTGCTGCCATCCTTTGAAATTTACACTTGTGAATTTACCCGGTTTCTCTGCTTGTGGTACAAAAGTTCGGGTTGGTGCAACAACAACCACTGTAACACCAGTGTTTGCCATTTCTGATAAACAAAATTGATACAATATAAGTAAGTAATAAAATATAATTGCAGACTTAAAAGAGTATAAAATCACAAAGATTTTTGTCTCCACCAGAAACACAGATTTAATAATTTCGTTAAGATTGTTTGTCAATCTGTGTTATGAAAATCAGAAAATACTGGTTGTAATAAATCATTCAGAAACACGAAGTAACTGAGATTTTTAGAACTATTAAGTAAGATGAACAAAAATTTATTTGTAAAAAATAATTGAATCTGTAAAAACTTACCAGAATCTAGAATACTCTTTTTAATTTTTGGAAGAAAATCAAGTCCACTGAATTCACAGTGTCATCTTAAGGAAATTATTCCACTCTAGTATCCGAGGTTTGATTTGGAATATAACCTCCCAGGGTAAAATGATCTTAATCAGTAGAGTGCAGGTACCAAAAACTCTACTGTCAGCGAATCAATCCACAACAGGAAAGTACACGAAGAAATATGTGCTTAGAAGAAGAAGAAGGAAGATCAGAAAATTCGTAGGGAAATATTCTGAAGACTGAATGGTATTTATAGGCAAGAAGAATATATTCTGAAAGGTTGCAACCCTTTCAGAATTGACACGACCATTAATGAAAGGTTGCAAACTTTCAAATGGTATTGACTGTTCCTGAAAGTTGCAACCTTTCAGAACAGTCATGGTAGAAATTTTAAATATAACGGAAATTAACACGGGTCACGCGCGCGGATCCGAGTCGGATCGGGTTAACTAAAAAGTTAAAAACATTTCGGTTAACTTCTGTTATCAACTAATTAATTGAAAATAATTTTTTGCCATTTAATTAATTAAATAAATAATTAAAATAAATTTGTCCAAAAAATAATCTCTCGATCATTTTCCAAAGCCGTAGCCGAAGGGAGCGAGCGACGACGACGGCGGCGCGAGGGGGGTCCCTCTTTCCAACCCTTTTAAAAAGTAATAAGAGTGTTTATTTATTTAAACTCTTCTATTTTCCTTTCCATTACCGATGAGGGACAATTGCCTTTTTTCTTTAAAGCATTAGAGTACTTTTCAAGTTCCCAACCTTTCAAGTTCTAAACTTTTCAAATTCCTCTCCTTCCCTCTATTTCCCAACAACACACACACACACACACACACACACACACATATATATATATATATATATGTATGTATATATATATGTATGTATATATATATGTATGTATATATGTATGTATATATATATATGTATGTATATATGTATGTATATATGTATGTATATATGTATGTATATATATATGTATGTATATGAAGATAGACCTACTGATGTCCTTTCAATGTCTGAATATATACATGAACTTGACCTTCCAATTGTAAAAATATGCATCATTATATTCACATGTCAAGACTCATGTAACAAATCTGACTAGGTCCGTGTTCAACAGTTAATGTTTCGAGGCATTGTGATTTCGATTGAACTAACAACAGTGCAGGTAGAAGAAAGGAGACGTAGTTTTTTGGACGAGATAAACATCTTACTGGTTGGTTCCACATTATGCTTATGTAAAATTCAACTTTTTTTTACTAGACAACATATATGTGTTCTTCAAATTCACAAATATTGATTATCTAGGAAGTGAAATTATTTAACATATAGAACTCGAAGACATGAACAAGATAACAATATATCACTTTCCGGACATTTAGGTTGGGCATGTGTTGACTATTTTGATTGAAGGTTTGAGTACTATTTATCTCTATGCAATTTTTAAACTCACGGAACTCTTCATAGCTTATCCAATTATGTATTTATCATATCTAGTCTAGTGAAACATGTCATCACTTACACAAATCTATATTTATTGTACGTACTCTATACGGAACAAAATGGTCAAATGTTATTTGAAGGTATATGGGTTTATTCTTTTTATATGTACATAAAAATGTCATGTTTTATCCACATAGTTAAATTGCTTTGTTTGTATTTTTACGGTGAAAGAAACGACACTGAAATCAACTATGTTGGGCCCGTGCGCCCAATCTAGTTTAAAAATAGGAAAATTATATGAATTAGTTTATTTTTAAAAATAATTACTAATTTTAGTGATAATTTTTGTTTATTATCATTTATAGCAATATTTTGATAGATAAATCTTTAATATGTACTAAAGTGAATTTGTATGCAATATATTTGAATTATAATTATTTTTGAAATATATTATGTTTGTTTGGTAAAAAACTGTCACATTGTGCTATAAGTATATTAAAATGTGTGATAAATGTATTATCCATCATTAAAACTTGTATTATATTTGAATAATAAATTTATCTTTGTAATATGTATTAAACTTGATTATAAATGAATTAAAAGTGATCAACTGAAAAAAAATGTTATTGCTATTAAATGGTAAATATTTTTTTATCATAGTATATTTATGTAAGTTTTCCTTAAAAATAAGAGGTTCTGCGTGAGAAAGAAAGCCAAAGAATTTTAAATAGAAATAAATTTGAAACAAAAGAAAAATATTTTAAAAGAGAATATGACAATATGGTATTTCTGGTGTATAGGGATGAGTGGAATTATCGAGGTACTTGAATGGTTTTTTATCAAGGTTTTCCGTATGGAAATTTGAAAATTTAATCAAAGCAAAAAAAATAAAGAGATCTTGAAATAGAGTTTTAATAGTTACTTGACATGATTTTTGAGTTAGTTGGACGATTTACACATGAGATACTTTAATGTAATTTAAGTCCCATTTGAAAGTTTTAAAATTTTTGATACAAATATTTTTTCTAATTTATGCGAGTCAGTAATAACTTATGCGAGTCAGTAATAAGCACAATTTTCACTTACTCCATCCTAAATAGAATGATGTTCGAGAAAATAAGGATTACTAAATCTATTTTCTTTTTAAGGATTTAGATAGCGTTCCATGAATTTCTTTCATAAATAAAATTTACTTTTTTGCAAGAAGCATAATTACTACTTTATTGTAAAAGATATACTCTAAATATGTATCAAAAGAATCAGTTTGACTCCTTAGATATTATCAGTGCCAAACAAACCTAGGAAGAGAAATATGATGTGTTTTTGATGATTTTCCTGAAAAATAAATTATGGATCGGATCTATTTGCGTAAAATCTGTTTCAAAAAGAGAGATTTCGTTAGGTAGTGGATAGATTTGTAATTCACATAATGAGATCGAAATGAGATTCTATGAATTGATACTATGAGATTCAACGAAAATTAGTAACATTGATGATGACCCAACTTATCCATGATTAACTAGAATTATTGAGCAACACAAGTGTCCTATGTGACATCAAGGCCAATACCCGCACCACTGGATTTCTTTCTAATTCGTTGAAGGAAAAAGTACTACAAAGTACAACAAAAAATCAATAGACATTTAAAATAAATAGCTATAGTTTATTTTTATTATATCATATGAATATAACTATAAAAAAATAAGCAAAGTCAATTATATACCAATAATCAATTTTTCTTATAAATATATTTAATATAAATAAATATAAAATCGAAAAGTTATTATTGCACTTATAATTAATTATGTCCTCATCAACACTTTCTCTTTCATCAATGTCCCTACATCACAATTATTTTATATTTTCTCCCAAATTTCTTCAAATTCAAGATTTTTTTTGTATAATTCTAGGAGCGATTTTTGTGATTTGAATTCAATAGGTATTTTCTAACTGATCTTTTTCTCCTTGTTATGAAAATTTTATTTGTATTCATCTATTTTCATATATTTTTATAGGATTTTGATTGAAGAATTTGATTTTCATGACAATTATCTTGCTTTTATTCTTTTCTTCCCCTGTCGAAATTGCATATCTCCTTGTCATGAGTGTCACCCTACTGTTAGAGCCATCTCCTTGTCCCGGCGCGCCTGCGAGAGATCCCTTGGCGGCTCTATGATAGAGAGCGTGGTGATACCCACAGTTCAGTGGAGCCGCTAGGTTACCATTGTTAGCAAAGAGTGTAGAGAGAGAATTTTGTTGTTTGTCAAATTTGTATATATAGTATATTACTTATATACATATATAATTGAATTATTATTAACACAAGTTAAAATAGTGATTTGTGAATACATGTATACATAAGTAATATATTTAATTTGGAAGGTTGACTAGGCAATATAGGTATAGTTGGATACAGTAATACTATATTTCTATATACAAATAAATACCTAGGTTAACATCAAACCTCAAGTATCATAGGAGAAACTTGACCAAAAAGAGATTGACGTTTTGTTGGCTTTTTTAATTTTTTATACAGTCGAATAATTACACACTTTGATACCGATAAATTCTATTATTTTTCATTTTTCATATGTAACAACAATGTATTCATATGTCACGATCCAAATCCGGGCCGCGACTGGCACCCACACTTACCCTCCTATGTGAGCGAACCAATCAATCTAAACCTTAACATTTCAATATAATATCAACATGAAGTAATGCGGAAGACTTAAACTCATTAATAAAAATCAATAATCAACTTCTATAACTCAAAACTTATCATTCCCCAAAATCTGAAAGTCATCATCACAAGAACATCTACGATCAAATGACTAAACTAAGAATATTCTAAAAGCTAAAAATACATAAGAAGCTAGTCCATGCCGGAAGTTCAAGGCATCAAGACTTGAAGAAGAAGATCCAGTCCAAGCTAGAAGCATTAGCTCACCTGAATTTCCGATGTAGTAAGACTGGATTGAATTACTGTTGAGTTGAAGACGATGGCACGTTTGCTGCACTCCACAAATAAACAAGAAGAGAACATAAAAGTAGGGGTCAGTACAAAACACGGGTACTGAGTAGATATCATCGGCCAACTCAAAATAGAAATCAATATATACCAAGTAATATCATAAAATCAACTATGATACTCAACATGTAGCAACAACAAGCACTATATCATTAACAATTACCATCAAGTTCACACATGAGGACTCAAGCCTCAATACCATACTCATTTGGGAATTATGTTCTTTAGATTGAGTATATTAACATCTTTCAAGATTCATTATCTTTATTTCTCTTGTGTCGGTACGTGACACTCCGCTCCCTCATATTCATTAATCCTCTTGTGTCGGTACGTGACACTCCGATCCCCTAAATCTACGTGTCGGTTCGTGACACCCGATCTCCTAAATCTACGTGTCGGTTCGTAACACCCGATCCCCTAATTCTACGTGTTGGTTCGTGACACCCGATCCCCTAAATCTACGTGTCGGTTCGTGACACCCGATCCCCTAATTCTACGTGTCAGTTCGTGACACCCGATCCCCTAAATCTACGTGTCGGTTCGTGACACCCGATCCCCTAATTCTACGTGTCGGTTCGTGACACCCGATCCCCTAATCTCTTTCTATCAATTCATCAAGCCTTCTTTCTCACCAAGGCATCATCAATCTCATTACTTTAGTTCATCAAGCCTTCTTTTATATCAAGGCATCATCATTAACAAGAGATTAGGTTTTTATCAAGATTTGGGATTCAATAGCTTCATCATGCTTAATATAATCACAATTATATAATCACGTTCATGCATGCATACAATTAAGCACATAGCAGGGTTTTACAATACTATCAATACATATCATTCTCTATTAAGAGTTTACTATGAAAGCATGAAAACCATAACCTACCTCCACCGAAGATTTGTGATTAAGCAAGAAATTCCCAAGGCTTTTGGTCCTTCTTCTCGTTCGATCCTCTCTCAATTCGTTTCCCTTTCCCTCTCTTTGTTCTTTCTAATTTTCTTTATTCAACCCTCTTTCTTTTACCCTAATTAGTATATAATTAAGAATAAAAGATGGCAATAATGCCCCACTAATTAACTTAAGGTTACTTCTTTTAACCCCCAAGTAATTAGACTTACTAACATTAACCCACTAACTTTATAATTAAGGCAAGAATAGTCAAAAACGTTCCTTAAAACGTATCAAGAAATCCGACCCGGACTGGGATTGCGCAACCTGTGATGGGCCGTCGTGCCTGCGACGGTCCGTCCTGCAGGTCGTCGCAAAGTTCAGAGACCCAAATTTCCACCAAGGGTCTGTGACGGTCCGTCACACCTGTGACGGTCCGTCCTGCCATTTCGTTACGAAGTTCAGAGAGTCGATTTTCAGTACCCAATTTTTAGTTTTTCTAAGTGTTTTGAAATGAGACCCTGCGACGGTCCGTCGTGCCCTTGACGGTCCGTCGTGGGGTCCGTCGCTTCTGCCAGTTTTTCCAGAATTGAAGTCTGTTGCTCAAAACGACTAAACAGGTCGTTACATCATATGTATACTGTATTGGTGTATTCATTTTTGATCTAGCAATAGTGTATCCATGCATTATCCAAATTGTTGTATTCATATGCTAAAATTGTACTACTTTACCTTGTTTGATGTTGTAATACCTCGAAAATGACTTAGGGATGCTAGAGCCTAACATGGTTGTCATGATGGTATAAGGTCCTAAAGTGGTCCAAAATATGATATTGAGGCAGTGTCTAGAGTCTTAGGTGCATTGGAAGTCAAACGTCAAGGGACGACCAAGGCGTTCGACGACTAAGTTGCCTATGTGCCTCATATGCGGTTATATGCTAATATGTGTGTTTCATCAGGTTATTAGGTTATTATATGAGTTATTATAGTGTTTATAGGCAGTGTGTCAAGTTTTATGAAGTTTTTAAATATGTTTATAAGCCTAAAACACTTAGAAGATTTCATTCTTTAAAATCAAAACTCAAATTTCCTTAGAAATTTTCTAGAACTCCATTGGAGCAAAAACTCAAGGAAGGGATTGGATTGGAGAATTAAGTGAAGATTCTTCATCAAATTGGAGGATTAGCTTTATTGAGGTTTGTTTTTTTGATCCTTGCAACTCTATTAATCAAGGAGCCCAACTTTCAAAGAAGTTCCCAAAGTATTCAAAGATGAATTGACCAATTTCATGATCTATCCATGGGTTCTTGCATTAAAGGTTTTTAGGCATTGAATATTGATTGAATTGTTATTAATTAAATTATTTTAACTCAATTAACCTATGAACCCATGTAATTGATGAACCCTAGTTTTTGACTACTTTATGAGTTAAGTGATATTGATCTCATGCTTATGAATTCTAGTGTAGTTTTCTATGGTCTATTGGTTGATGTAATAATCGTATTGAATTGATATGTAGGTTGTAATATATTGATCAATCTATATTGTATTAACCTAGTTTCATTGAGTATCATAATTTTTATATTGAATTGATGTTCATGGCCATGAGTAAGGGCCTTATGATATTGAATTGGATGATTTAATATTGGATTGAAGTGTTGAGGATGGAGTCGTGGTACGCTGCCCTAATTCCCTTTATTTTGTGTTAATTATACTTCAAATATGTTGTGATTGGTATGTTCCACTTATGGTGACAGTGTTATGTGCTTTACTTGCAATTGATGTGGCCTTGTCGGCGTTAATTTATGTAATATATTGGTCATGGCCTTTTCGCCAACTACTTGAAGTATTATGATGATTTGTGTAGTTGATTATGTGAAGTTGGATAATATGTGTCAACATGATAAGTAATGTAAAAGTACATGTGTTCTTCTATTGATGCTATTTAGGTGATCATGTTAAACTATGACTATGTCTTTATTTGTATAGTATTAGGGTTGATTCATGGTTGTTCCTATATGACTGTATGAGTCTATGATGGTCATATTGATGATGATATGGTAGTGTATAGTATGGCTTAAAGATGATAATGGTTATTTATATGTGTTTCATGAATGACATGTAATATGTGTTAAAGTGTAGTATGTTGTGTATTGTCTTGGTTGACTTGTGTCCCTTACTTGATGCTTGTATGAATGTGAATATCAGATGTATTGACCTTGGATGTTAAAAGGCTCTTAAGTCTTTTATGTATGAATGACATGAGAACCTTGAATGATGTTGAGAGGGTCTATATTTTGAAACCTTGAACCTAGTGGTAAGGTTTCAAATGTTGAAGTCGAAAGCTGTAATGGTATCCTTCAAGTAAAGGAATGATAGACTTAAGGTTGGTTGGCTGGAACTACATTATATCAATCCTTAGGAATGTCATTATGAGCTTCTTGTTGCTATTGTATGGTAGCCCAAGTGGACCTCTTTGGTATGGTAAATATGATTGGGATATGAACTTGATATGGAACCCCTTTATATGAATCTCTGATGTAAATTACTCTATGAGAGCAAAGGCTAGCACCGAGTTAGTATGGTAAGGGATGTAGCTCTAGTTAAAAAATGAGACACGATTACAAAGCACTCCCTTCACATTCCTTAGCCATGTGCCTACATGGGATGTGTTTAAGTTCGACCATTGGCATGTAGAACACCCTCATGGGAGAACTCCGAATTCTATGTTTTTATACCATGGTCTATGTCGGTTATTTACTATTGTATGAAGTTTAGGTGGTGGTATGAGACGCTATCTAGACATTGCACAATATGATTTGAAGGTGTTAGTTAGAGTCCCTAGGTCTTGTCCAAGACCATTACTTGAATGTACTTATGTGATGAATGAATCTTAAATGAACTAATGAAAGTGATAAATTAAGTTAAGAAAGAGTTCTAATTGAATAAGTACTTACCTAGAGTAGTTAAGGGTTGTCTAGTTAAGGTGTGAAGAGGGCATAGGAATGGTCACTTCGTATATTACTTAGATAAGTCTTAAGAATGACTCTAGTTAGGGAAGATGTTGATTATGTGGACATGATTTTAGCCTTAGGTAGTCTTAAGAATTATTTATGTAGTCTTGAAGAGGTCAATCATGGATGTTATCTTCTTGATTTACTTAAGTAAGTTTTTTGATAGCCTTTGAAAGTAGAATGTCATATTATCTATGTTTGATGTCTTGTAGGTGTGTGTTGATCTTATTATAGGTGGTCTTAAGGATCAAGTAGGTGTGCCTAAAGAGTTTGTATGGGTGTTCTCTCTTTGTGTTTCTTAATTAAGTTTTAGAATAGCTTTTAGGGAGGGAACTACATGCTAGGAAGTGGCTAAAGTGATGTTAATGAACTTCGGTCTACAGTGATATACTTCATTGTAAGATTTTCTTAAAAATGTGTGAAATTGCTTAAAAGTTATCTTATGTTTCTCTAAGGTGTTAAATGTTATTCTTATGATTATGATATGATTTTTAATGAAAAGATGCATATTTCTAATAAATGTACATTTTCATGATTGTATGCATTATGCCATACTTAGTACAAGTGTTTGTACTAATTCCATACATTTTGTTATGTCTACAGGTGTAGGTGAAATGTGAGAAGGAATGTGAAGGAGAGCTTGGATTCTAGAGTCATTCAACCAAAGTTGAAGTATGTCCTCAGTCGACTCAAGGGCATATATAGATGTCTTTTATTTCAAAGTATTGTAATAGACCAAGTATTTCTATATTTTGAAGTATGGGCCGTGTACCAAGTATTCCCGTGTCTAAGCTTTGATGAGATTGAGACTTAGTATTTCCATTGATTTCTAATGAAATATGTTATTAAAGATATTCTAATATTTTGTGAAAACTTTTAATTCCGTACTACTTTTCATTATGTATATGCGATGAACGATGCAGAAAGGGCTTGTACAAGACCTTCGAGAGTTCAAGTACGCCGGTTGCATTCCGAGAATGCCATATCTTCTAGTGTGTGGTTTCGGGATGTCACAATCTTGATATCAGAGCATAGGTCATGAAAGTTGTCTTAGGAATCAAAAAAGTCTCTTCAAGTCACGTTTAGTAGAGTCTTGACCATCAGTGTGAGTCACGTCACATCTATGGGTGAGAGGCTATATGACGATAGAGTTTCCATTTTTTTCTACTCCTATGTCGTGCCGTAGAGTGAAAGTTATGAGTACTCTTTTCTTATGGTTTTCCTTGTGTTTTTAGGAAGATGAATACTAGGAGGACACCGGTTAGGATAGTTAAGGAGAATGATGTGCATGAGAAGATTCCTCCTCAAGTTGAGCAAGTTCCTCAAGGTGCTCAAGTACCTCCCCAAGGTGATCAAGTCTCTATTGTGGAAGGAGGTAATGATTTTTCGGTGGTTCCCCCGGATTTGAGTAGGGATATTAGAGAGGCTTTGCTTGCTTTAGAACGAGCCGTGACAACTCAAGCGAATTTGAATATGGTGCCTAGGATGAATGTTGTGGAGAGCAGTATGACATCTAGATTGAGAGATTTTGTAAGGATGAATCCTCCTATCTTTCTTGTCTCTAAGGTAGGAAAGGATACCCAAGAGTTTCTAAATGGTGTGTACAAGGTGTTGAGTGCTATGGGGGTTACATCTAGGGAGAAGGAGAAGTTAGCTTCGTATTAATTTAGGGATGTTTCTCAAGTGTGGTACACTCAATAAAAGGATACTAGGCCGGTGGAGTCGGGTCCTATTGAGTAGGAAGAATTTAAGTAAGATTTTCTTGGAAAGTACTTTCCCTGTGAGAGGAGGGAAGTTAAGGTAGAGTAGTTTATCAATCTCCAGCAAGGCAATATGAGTGTTGAGGAATATTGTTTGAAGTTCTCAATGTTATCTATATATGTCCCATCCCTTGTGTCTAATCCGAGGAATGAGATGAGTAGATTTGTAACGGGTGTCGCCGATCTAGTGAGGGAGGAATGTCGTACGGCCATGCTACATGATGATATGACCCTATCTAGACTCATGGTGTATGCAAAATCAATAGAGGAGTCTAAACGTTGGAAGGATTGCTAGGAACTTGAAAAGAAGTGGTTCAAGTGATCAAGGTCAAACTAGGTTAAAAAAGAAGGCTTAAACTCAAGAAGAACCTAAGGGTGCTAAGGTGAAATTTGAAAGAGGAGGTAGTTCTCAAAATGAAAAGCCTACCTGTGCTTCTTGTGGAAAAAGGCACTATGGGAAGTGTCTAGCTGGTACTAGTGGTTGCTATGGTTGTGGGAAGGATGATCATAATGTGAAAGATTGTTCTACCATTGAGTATAGAGGAAGAGAGGGTAAACAAGTTGCTACTAATGTTCCAAAGGATGATGATCCAAATAAAAGACGTTTCTATGCACTCCGGACTAAAGGATTAAAGCCGAATGAGGATGAGGAATGATGGTAAGTTCTTGTGTTTCTTTAGTGATATGAGTTTATTCTAAGTGAGGGAGTATGGTGAGTTAAGGAATTTTTATTTATTGTTTCATCTATTCTATTCAACTCAAGCTTGAGAGTAGAAAGTCCTAGAAGTATGTTGCATGTTGCATTGTGTTTAGGGGTCTTGTTGAAATTGAATTTCATTGATTCCTTGCATTGTGCATTTTATGAAGTTATGGCTATGTTGTAAGATGTGTTTACAGGGTTGTACATTGCATAGTAGCATGTTTCCATCATGAATTGCCTAAAAATTGCATTTTTGGAAAAATTGCCTAGTTCATTGTAAAGACTGCCTGCTCACTGTGAGATTTTTGAAAAATTGACTTATTTATTCTTTGGTGAAAACTTGTTGTAATGTGGTTAGAATTTATGTATATGAGCATGATATTGAATATAAAATTAGTTTTTACTATATGGAATGAAGCATGTGTGTTTTATAGCATAATGAGATTTAGAATTTATTCTAGTTTCTTGTTGTGTTGTGAGTCTATAGATTATGTGAGATTGACGTTTACTTAGATGTTAGTATTGTATGAAGTGTTATATGGTATGGTCATTAGTTTCGAATTGAATCCCTATTCTTGTAAGTATTCGGAGAGTGGCAAGTGTCATTCAAGGATGAATGTTGTCCAAGTGGGGGAGAATGTAATACCTCGAAAATGACTTAGGTGAAGCTAGAGCCTAAAATGTTTGTCATGATTGTATAAGGTCCGAAAGTGGTCCAAAATATGATATTGAGGCAGTGTCTAGAGTCTTAGGTGCATTGGAAGTCAAACATTAAGGGACGACCAAGACGTTCGATGACAAAGTCGCCTATGTGCCTCATATGTGGATATATTATAATATGTGTGTTTCATGAGTTTATGAGGTTCTTATATGAGTTGTTATAGTTTTTATAGGCAGTGTGTCAAGTTTCGTGAAATTTGAAGGTCAAACGTCCAAGAACGTCCATGACATTCAAAAGGTTTGCCTTGAAACGACCTTGCGTGTCTATGCATGTTTTGTTGAGTTTTACGTGTTCATTTTGAATGAAATTCATGTGATAGGTCCTAAACTCGTATACGAGCATTTTTGAGTTGGAAACTTCTGAGAAAACATCCCCAAGGACCATCCAAGGGTCCTTGAGGAAGGACCCATGTTGGTGGCCGAAACTGCCTAAGGCAGTCCCACCTTCGGATGGCAAACGACGGCCAGTGGCCTGGTTCCCCATAGGTGGAGGGAATTGTTTGGTAATAATACTAGGGATATAATCTCCCATTTTCCAGCCTCTGAACCCATTGACGGAGGACAGGACGGTCCGTTGGTGGGCAACCGTCGATTGGGTCTGTCTCCTGCGTGCAGTCACCGTTACGTCAAAGGGTGAAGTAGTAAATTCACCCTATGTCCAAATAAGAGAAAAGGGCGGTTATTTAGGGGTATTTTGGGTATTTTTAATATGTTTATAAGACTAAAACACTTAGAAGATTTCATTCTTTAAAATAAAAACCCAAATTTCCTTAGAAATTCTCTAGAACTACATTGGAGCCAAAACTCAATGAAGGTCTTGGATTGGAGATATGAGTGGAGATTCTTCATCAAATTTGAGGATTAGCTTTATTGAGGTATGGTTTTTGATCCTTGCAACTCTACTCATCAAGGAGCCCATCTTTTAAAGAAGTTTTCTAAAGTTTTCAAAGATGAATTGTCCAATTTCATGATCTATCCATGGGTTCGTGTATTAAAGGTTTTTAAGCATTGAATATTGATTCAATTGTTATTAATTAAATGATTTTAACTCAATTAACCTATGAACCCATGTAATTGATGAACCTTAGTTTTTGACTACTTTATAGGTTATGTGATATTGATCTAACGCTTATTAATTCTAGTGTAGTTTTCTATAGGCTATTGATTGATGTAATAATTTTATTGAATAGATATCTAGGTTGTATTGGATTGATGAATCTATATTGTATTGACCTAGTTTCATTGAGTATCATAATTTTTATATTGAATTGATGTTCATGGCAATGAGTAAGGGCCTTATGATATTGAATTGGATGATTTAATATTGGATTGAAGTGTTGAGGATGGAGTCGTGGTACACTTCCCTAATTCCCTTTATTTTATGTTAATTATACTTCAAATATGTTGTGATTGGTATGTTCCACTTATGGTGATGGTGTTATGTGCTTTACTTGCAATTGATGTGGCCTTGTCGGCGTTAATTTATGTAATATATTGGTAATGGCCTTGTCGCCAACTACTTGAAGTATTATGATTATTTGTGTAGTTGATTATGTGAAGTTGGATAATATGTGTCTACATGATAAGTAATGTAAAAGTACATGTGTTCTTCTATTGATGCTATTTAGGTGATCATGTTAAACTATGACTATGTCTTTATTTGTATAGTATTAGGGTTGATTCATGGTTGTTCCTACATGAATTTTTGAGTCTATGATGGTCATATTGATGATGATATGGTAGTTTATAGTATGGCTTAAAGATGATAATAGTTATTTCTATGTGTTTTATGAATGACATGTAATATGTGTTAAAGTGAAGTATGTTGCGTCTTTTCTTGGTTGACTTGTGTCCCTTACTTTATACATGTATGAATATGAATATCAGATGTATTGACCTAGGATGTTAAAAGCCTCTTAGTATTGTATGTATGAATGACATGAGAACCTTGAATGATGTTAAGATGGTCTATATTGTGAAACCTTGAACCTAGTGGTAAGGTTACGAATGTTGAAGCCGAAAGCTGTAATGGTATCCTTCAAAGTAAAGGAATGATAAATTAAAGTTGGTTGGCTGGAACAACATCATATCAATCCTTAGGATAGTCATTATGAGCTTCTTGTTGCCATTGTAAGGTAGCCCTAGTGCACTTCTTTGGTATGGTAAATGTGATTGGGTTATGAACTAGATATGGAACCCCTTTATATGAAACTTTGATGTAAATTACTCTATGAGAACAAAGGCTAGCACCGAGTGAGTATGGTAAGGGAAGTAACTCTAGTTAAAAGATGAGATAAGAATACAAAGCACACCCTTCATATTCCTTAACCATGTGCCTAAATGGGATGTGTCCAAGTTCTACCATTGGCAAGTAGAACACACTCCCGAAGTAGGTTAGAACTCCGGATTCCATGTTTTTCTACCATGGTCTATGTCGGTTATTTCCTATTCTCATTATATGGGATACCTTCTAGCATTAGATAAGTTCTATAAAGTTTAGGTGGTGGTATGGGACACTATCTAGACATTGCACATTAGGCTTTGAAGGTGTTAGTTAGAGTCCCTAGGTCTTGTCCAAGACCATTACTTGAATGTACTTATGTGATGAATGAGTCTTAAATGAACTAATGGAAGTGATAACTTAGGTTAATAAAGAATGTTAATTGAATAAGTACTTACCTAGAGTAGTTAAGGTTTGTCTAGTTAAGGTGTGAAGGGGGAATATGAATGATCACTTTGTATCTTACCTAGATAAGTCTTAAGAATGACTCTAGTTAGGGAAGATGTTGATTATGTGGACTGATTTAAGCCTTAGGTAGTCTTAAGGATTATTTAGGTAGTATTGAAGAGGTCAATCATGGAGGTTATCTTCTTGATTAACTTAAGTAAGTCTTTTGATAGCTTTTGGAAGGAGACTGTCATATTATCAATGTTTGATGTCTTGTAGGTGTGTGTTGATCTCATTATAGGTGGTCTTAAGGATCATTTTGGTGTGCCCGAGAGTTTTATACGTAGTCTCTCTTTGTGTTACTTAAGTGAGTCTTAGGTAACTTTTAGTGAGAGAACTACACGCTAGGCAGTGGCTAAAGTGAAGTGAATGAACTTCACTGTACAGTGATATACTTTAATGTAAGATTTGCTTAAAAATGTGTTAAATTGCTTAAATGTTATCTTATGTGTCTCTAAGATGTTAAATGTTATTCTTATGATTATGATATAATTTTTAAATGAAAAGATGCATATTTCTAATAAATGTACGTTTTCATGATTGTATGCATTATGCCATACCTAATATAAGTGTTTGTATTAATTCTATATATTTTGTTATGTCTAAAAGTGTAGGTGAAAGGTGAGAAGGAACGTGAAGGAGAGCTTGGATTCTGGAGTCATTCAAGCAAAGTTGAAGTATCTCCTCAATTGACTCGAGAGCATATATAAATGTCTTTTATGTCTTTTATTTCAAAGTATTGTAATAGACTAAGTATTTCAATATTTTGAAGTATGGGCCGTGTCCCAAGTATTCTCGTGTCTAAGCTTTGATGAGATTGAGACTTAGTATTTCCTTTGATTTCTAATGAAAGATGTTAATAAAGATATTCTAATGTTTTGTGAAAAGTTTTAATTCCACACAAATTTTCATTATGTATATGCGATGAACGATACAAAAAGGGCTTGTACAAGACCTCCGAGAGGTCAAGTACGCCGGTTGCATTCCGAGAATGCCATATCTTTTAGGGTGTGATTTCGGGATGTGACAAATGTATAAATACATTAAGTTTTTATAAATATTTGTATACTTGATATATTAATACTTTAATTTTTATAATTAGAAACAAAAATTTGAATTCAAAGTATTCATATGCTAATTGTATAATACATTTTCCTTATTTAGTTATTGTAATCACAACTATATTAGTGTATAACTAGAAAAATAAAAATATACACAAAAATACAGCGATAAAAAGAAATAATACTCCTTATATTCAAAATTTTACAGATACATTTAAAATTAGTATTTTGTGAATATATTATATTAATGAATATAAATACATTCATAAATACAACTTACTATTGGATTATGTGAATAAATCAGGATATCCTTTCCATATATAATTATTAGTTGTTAATTTAATAATGGAAATTTGAGTGATTTAGGGACATAATAAAAGGTTGGCAGTTATGGTAACATAACATACCTTATTTAGTACATCACAAGATCACTGTATAAATAATAATGATAAAAAAAAATAGAAACGTGCACCTAGAAATTGACATAAAGTGTAGTCATTTTTAGTAAATAACATATATATAGTTACTGAAGTTCACTAACCCTATAAATATAGTCATTTTTGTAAGTTGCTCTTGTTTGAATCTCAAAAGTTTTAATTTAATTATGACTCTTGATACCAAAACCCCTTTTAGTAAATTTGGGGGTCGTTTGGTACAAAAATGAGTAATGCATAGATTAACAATGCAGAGATTATTTTTTATCCAGTGTTTGGTTTATTTCTTATTCAAATCTTGTGTTTGGCTTAAAAATCTTATAAAAGAACTTTTTTCCAATTTTACCCTTGAATTATTATGTTATCTACTTCATGTAATTACCATATTTTTAACGTTTAAAACTTGAATATGAAGTGTTTAACAAATTCAATTCACTTGAGGAAGTCTCAAGTCACGAACGAGAAGACGTTATTTTAAGTACCCTGACCGAGGCGTACCTCCTTCCTCTCTTAAGAAAATATAAAATAAAACTGAAGTTCAAGTAGGGTGGAAAGCAACAGAAGTTTCTAATGCTGAAAGAAATATAGTTTGATCACAACTTCATAAGTTGGTAAAATTAAGCAACCTGAGCGAGCCACCTGAAGCTTTCTTGCTACATTGTCTCTATCTCAAACATTTAATATTGTAAAACTTCATTTGTCATAAACCAAAGCAGCCTTTAGAATTTGATGGATAACAAATATGCAACTGTCCAATTCTTCTCCTAGTTCTTAAGCTGAATCGAAATGACATCTTGCAAGTGCCACTAATGACTAGCTTTAAGCAAATTTTGACAACTTGTAACGGGATTCAAGCTGACGCCGAGAATAGACTAGAAGCATCATACAATAGTTAGTAAGGAAGGCTAATGTAGGACTTCAACAATAACACAATTGTATCACTTTGAAAAGCAGTACACATGGCTGGTAGTAAGAATCACTTTTTTATTTTGCAAGCCTATATAAAACTTCAAACAATTTTTTTTTGCTAATCTATCATAGAAAATGTGCAAAATCCAAAAACGAATCACTTTATTGCAGGTTTGAGGTTTCTCTCAAATGTTTCAAGACAAATTCAAAGTCTATTTTTGGTTGCACGTCAAAGTGCAAGTTTTGTCCGAAAGGACTGTATGAACCTGCATTAACTCCTTATTAAAGTTTAAAGTACGAGCTGAAGCAGGAGTTCCTGTCTCATCATATACATATTGTATCCTGATTTATGAGTGATGCATGTAGGACTTCCACAACTTCAATAAAGATATAAAACGAAATGAAATTGAATAACTACACAAAATAAATGCAGCGAGCAAATACAGAATGCCAGACAACTTATGCTCACTTATATCAGCTTGACTTTGAAGTAAAGAACAACAAAGGAATATTTATATCCAACACCTATTCACAACACATTTCAACATATACTGAGGAAAGGAGAAAAGGAAAATCTAGAATCATGTACATCATTGACAAAAGCAAGCCAAATTAACACATTTACACACATCATTTGAGTTGATCACAAGTGACACCACATTCAAGTGTTTTCATAAATTCTAGTTACTCAAAAGCTATTGTCCTTGTCTTCGTCATACGCCAATCATTTTCAATATAGGACATAATCTGAGGTATTCAATTAAGCAAAACAAGCGAAATGAACTTTCCACTTATCTTGAAGTCTACCATACTTTAAAGTTTATCATTGATCATCATAAACATCATAGTTTGACGCTCAAGTTGACCCATGCATAGAAGTAATTCCATCTTTTTGACGTCATCACAAAGAATCATTGTTGCTTTGATGCGTTGATCTGTGGTGGTCAACTCAAACATAGGGAATTTAGTGATGGAATAAATTTGATCACGAAGATCAGATTGGTCACGATTTCCAATCTCATCAATCAAGGCACCCATTCGTTTGTCTTGGCTGTCAGGAAAGTTTTTTTTATAACCTCAACCATACCCTTAAGAAATATCTCAGAATCATTCTCCGGGTTCTTTTTTATTTTCTTGCATTTCTCCTTTTCATTGACATTAGATGACCTTTTGGTATACTCGCTTTGTTTATTGGTTTGTTGCGATCCAACTTCTTCAGGTTCAAATGCTTCAACACTTTCATTTTGAGATGCTTCAGGAATTGTAATATGACTAGAACCAGCTTCTTCATAGCCATCACGATCAAAGGAAATCCCAAACTCATATCATTAAACAGTATTGAGGATTGACTCATTTGAATTTCCTCAATAGCATCTAATGGGCCTTCTGCAAACTCCCCTATTGCTCTATCCTTGCCAAAGATTTCCTCCCAATCCACAAACATCGGCCATTTTTTCGTATTCATATTTTTGGAATTTGGATCAACCTAGCAAATAATCACAAAATAAAACAAAGCAACATAATATTACTCAGTAATAACTGTTTCAGAGAACACATATACAAATACATAACTATAATCATGAACAACTAGAAATCTCTCTAAGCTGTACAAATCTTCGAAATCTAAATTTATTGGACTCAACTTTTACATATTCAAGCTATAAGACTTATTAATGCTCACTGTAGCAGCTATGTATGAGTTGTAGCAACTACGTTTGGGTTGACAATAATACACGAATACATATACTAATAATAACTTTAAGAAAGTACTAATTACCTTTAGGAAGTCATCCCAAAATTTGGGATCATCAACTATTATAGCTCCATCACTGTATTGAAATCCCAATCCAATTCAGCTCTTTAGCATAGCTATACTTGCATAACATTTCTTCCAATATCTCATTTTAAGTAAGACATGTGGTTCACCTTTCAAATCCGCTGTTATGATGATATTCACATAAATAACATTCTAATTCCTTTAGGTATCCTGGCTTTGAGGTTCCATTATCACCTCTCCAACCATTAACACATAACTCTTTTAATCCATCTAAGAGTTCATTCTTCTGCTGCAGTCCATGTCCTTCTTGTTAGAAGAGTTGAATATCTTGATCATTTTGATGTGTGGGGAGATGTTTGACTACTCATTTTGCCTTTATATTCTTGTGGAATAGATTATAAAAATGAATAAGAATAAAATAATAATGATAATAACAATAATGCACACATAAAATAGTTGAAAAAATTTATAACCTTGTCATGAACTAATTCTAGAAACACTTGATATAAAAAGACAAAATGTAGGAGAAACTGATATATTCAGAATGTAGTAGGCTCTCCAGATTAGTATCTTAAAAGATATTGCATTCGACAGGTGTTCGTGCAAACATTCACAAGTGGAATTCGGTCGAGAGATTGACTAGCTTCAAGTGAATACATTGTCTACAATATATAGGTAAGTTCCTTTCTCTATATCCTTGCATGTAGACATTATCAATTTGTTCCTTCTCTAATCACCATCTTTATGGTTGCTGCAAATAAAATTTAGGAAGAGCAATACTAATTCCTTTCTTTCCATATGCATACTTATAATATATTTTTCTTTTCCTCTATCAACTTTCATAAATTATAATCTGCACCAGTGTTGCGAGATTCTTTTAGTTTTAGGAGATTGGAGTTGTAAAATTAAGTCAAATTTTATTAGTAGAGGAAGTGATGCAGAGTAATAATTATAAAATATTAAGAAAACCACAAATTTCATAATAACAAATTCCAAAAGTTATAACAATAATTCAAGATTCTCAATTAACTAGTATAAGGTCTAAAACATAAGAGAGATTCTAACTTCTGATAAAAGGCTGACCTTAAAAGCCCAAGCTAGCGAAATTAATCGCAAAAAAAAAAACTTAACGTGTTATCACTGATTAGATCTTGCATTCCACATTGATTGAGTCAACTCATCCCTCCAAGTGGTCCGCTCTTCAGACTATTCAACAATATCAATATGTTCAGGTTTATTCTCAACTTGTTCTTCTATATCCATGTCTAAAAGATCCACATCCATCTCTCTACGAATATAGTTGTGAATCAAACAACAAGCACTTATAAATATGTTATGAACTTTAAAAGAGTACCACGATGAGGTCCTAAGAATTCCCTAACGCCCTTACAAGAGACAAAACTCCCTTTCGATAACATTACGAGCCTTAACATGCTTCATATTTAACAAAAATCTATACCTCGGTAAGCTGAAAGAAAACCTTTTCTGTTTTATATCCTCCATCACATAAATAATAATTACCTATAATATAAACATAACATTTAGTTACTTTTCTATTCTTTTCATGTACAGTTACCTTCTCAAAAAAATAAACACATTATTCTTTTTGTGTTCTTATATGCTTGTGTACATGGCATACCCTCAGGAAGTTTTAAACACTTGCGCCGCACTACAACGTCTTATAATACATGACCATCAGCAGATGATCCTTTCTAACCAAGTAACACATAAGTAAAATTGAGATTACTATCACAAACTCCCAATACATTAGTAGCTATATCACCATTCCTTGTCCTGTATCTTGATTTGTACTCAGATGGAACTTTAATGTGAATGTACGTACCATCTAGTGCACCTAAACAACCCTATAAAAGATATAGAGTTATCTCGTACTAAAACTAATTCTTAGTAAAATTACATTATTTAGTCATATACAAATGCTAAAATTAGTCTCACTTACCATAAACATTTCCATCCATCTTCAATCTGAGGATCGATTTAGGATTGACAAGGAACAATGGTAGTTAGTTTGAGTATAGCTCTCAAGAACTCATTAAAAGCTTGACTTACGCTCCATCCAGATTTAATATAATCGACCTTGATAGATCTATTCTTCTCGTGATGAACCAAGATGTTTAAGAACATTGCTAGCTTTTCACTACTTGACATATATTTACCATCAGTCAAACTTGAGACATCCTTAATTAATAGAACTAAATTATGAAAGGCATTTCTATCCATTCTTAACTTGTCAATACATACAATATCACTATCATTTATGATACAATTTAAGTGAGAAATAACTTTTGGTATTCGGACACTCATACGGTACCTAATCTCATGCACATTTCTGTATTTCCTTCTTAGTGAATGACCATAAATAGCCATAGAAGGGAAAATAAGGACTACAAGAAATTGTTGGCTCATTATCTCCTCAAAAATAACAGAATCAGTACCCAAAAGATGTTGAAGATCCATAATAACACCTAAGTTTTCATAATAATTAGACAAAATCAATACACACAATATTAACAGAAATCTTTAAATTTTAAGCATAAATACATGGTGATGATGTTGTTCAGAAACTTTCAACCCACAAAATACTAATTAATTTGCAAGGACATTTCAATTAACCTATTTACAACCATTTGGGAACGAGAACAAAAGAAAAGAAAAAAAGAAAAAAGTTCAAACCTGTATAAACCTACACGGCTAATAGTGATGATGTTGTTAAGAAATTAACCCTACATGCTATGACTTCTCCATAGCCAAAGAAGAGAAAAGATCGTGAAAGAAAAAGGAAAGACGTTAAAAAGTAGAGTAGCGTGAATGCTTACTAATTCTAAAGGATGTATAGAGAAATTTAGGGGCAATTCGGTCATTTCATTTCCTTGTCCAAGTATTAGTAAACCTTGGATTATTAATCCCTAGGTATCCTTGGTATTAGATAAGACCACATATGATGTATTAAGTTATCCATGTATTAGGTATGCTTGAGTTGAATTGGGTAACCAAACATTGTATTAGGGGGATAAATTTTTTATCCAAGGACTATTTTAATTAATACATCCTACCAAACGACTCCTTTGTGGAATCATCCAACCTTTTTTCTTAATTTTTATAAATAAATTGATTTTCAATCTCAATTTCTTGATAGAATTCCTTGCACTATATAATATTTCGTAGGATTCAACCTCGACTCTTAATTGAATATTTTTATTGACAGTGACATTTTATTTTCTTAATGATTTTTAAGATAATTTGAGTATTATGAATTAACTACAAGTTGCTGCCAAAATATTAGCATCCAAATGAAGCCCGTGGTACATACAATTAAGCATCCAGGTCACATGACAATGTCAAAAGTATCAACAGATTTTTGGTCTCCTTCACATTGCTGATTTTAAACTTTTTCCATTAATTTAATCTACAAATAAATCAAGTTCAGATGAAGTGAATTGGATTTAATCAAATTAAATCTATATAAAAATTTAATAATTCCACAATTTAGAAATTTCATCTTCATAAGTGTCTTTGTATACTCAACTAGGTTTTCTATCCACAAAGAGTTAATTTTGTTATATATCACCAGAGGCCACCTTTTCTTTTTCTTTGTAATTACATAAAAGTCAGTATCAATAAACATTTAGCAATAGCAAATTCATAATTAATGATTTAACAAGAGAACACACCAAGTTGCCCACATATCACAATAGATGTTGTTTTACCAGTATTATGCGATTTTCAATTTTTTTTTATTCTTGCACTCATTTTCTGCAAATAATTTGTTTCTTCCTCCGTTTAAAAAAAATGACCTACTTTTCTTTTTAGTCTGTTTAAAAAAGAATGACCTTTTTCTTTTTTTGATAACATTTTAATTTCAACTTTCCACGTGACATGTTTAAGGCCACAAAATTAAATGACAGTTGTGTACATTTCACATAACTTTAATTTAAGATCACAAGATTTAAAAATCCTTTTTATTTCTTAAACTTCGTGCCAAGTCAAACAAGATTATTCTTTTTGAAATGGAGGGAGTATTAAAAATAAAAAAATCCATAACAAATGAGTTAGTCGAGTTACTAACAATATAAACAGCTCGAGTTGTAGACTTCTTAGTTTTTTTGTTATTGTTCACAAATCACAATGGTGATAGAAAATAGTGTTGTTGAAGAATATAACCAACTTAAAGTATGCATGATTCAGATCTTACCTTGAATTCTTCTCTGGCCCAATAGATGAGAAGATCCTTGAAATCATAATATCAAACTTTATCAAAATTATTTGTCAATCGAAGAGAGTTAGTTGCAAATGGTTTACACAATATTTCCTATACAAGTATGTTTCTTGTACTTTCTCTGAGTAAACTGAATTCAAGCATTATGAACTTCTCCTACACATTGTTTTTTAGTTTGGGTTAATAATATAAAAACTAAAAAATATTCTTATCTAAAATTAGGGATAGGAAAGCAAACCAGGTTTAAAGATCTTATGAAACTAATGAGTTTAGGTCGCATCCTTATCATAATTCATCTATATAAGACTTATATGAAGATTTTTACTGATCTTTTTTTGACGTCGTTCACCCCCCACCCCCCCAATTATTTTTCTCAAGTTTCGCTATCCGGAATCATTCCTAAACATCATGAGCTCTTTCCAAACATAAATCATAATCCTTGAATCCATAATTCAATTCAAGGATCAGTTAGGAGTCAATTCAAGTACGAGTTAAGATCAAAGTCAAGTGAAGTTCATAAAAGTTTTTGAGGTCTTTTACAAATGTTTTAACTTTGTTTTAAGGCTAAAAGTTTCAAGTTAAGCTAAACGTAAAGAGTTGAGTTCATTTCTAAAAAATTATAGGGAACGAAGTATTCTCAAGAAATTTATAAATTTTTCACATTTAAGATAAGAGGAAACTGAGATTTCCAAAAGAGTTTTGAGCAAGAAAAGGGAACAATATCGATTCCAAAAGAGATTTTAAGCTAAGTGTTGAGTAATTATATCAACCCAAAAAAGAAGTTTTTAAAACATATGAGCTAAGTATATATTTGGGAGTAGTATTGAGCACCGATATGGAGATGCGAGTTCATATTAACTTAAGTCTCCATAAACCATGTAGCCATCAATGGTATTAAAGAATCATACTTTTTAGATGATCACTTAAGTTAAGCTAGTGGATCTACTAAGTTAAGTGAGGTCTTATACGGATGACAATGTATAGGATGGTCCCTGGCAAAGTGGGGTAAAACGTTGTACTATCGCGCTGACTCATAGTGATGGTTGTTGGTTAGAGAATCTCCACAGAAGTTAAATTACTTTTAAATGAGTAAAGTTAAAGTTTGTTATTGTTTTATCTTTAACGAAATAAGATTTATTTTCAATTGATTTATATATATATATATCACATGTGTTTTACTACTTCATATTGAGTTGAGTATCCATGAGTTGAGAAGAACCAAAGTAAGTGTTTATTTCATAATCTCTTTCGAACCTATGTTTGTTAGCATTCCAACTTGCATACTCATACATTGAATGTATTGATGTAAGTTGGCATTTATTGTATTATGATGCAGACGCGGGTAACCAGGATCAACATCCATCACCTCGTTGATCCAGCTTGAGCACTCAGAGTCTTTTGGTGAGCCTCCTCGCCTTCAGGAGGACCCATTTATTTGCTTTCTAGTCTAGTTCATTAGCATGTTGTGGGTAATGTCCCAACATCCAACTCAGTTGTTTAGAGGCTTCTGAGTTGTTTATTTGTCTTTACATTATTATTCTATGTTAAAGACTTGGGTTTCCAGTTTTGTCCAAATTGAATGTTATTTCTTTTAACATTCTAAGTTATGTTATTTAGTTATTTGAGTAAGTCCTTTGATCATTGTAACAATGTTAGAATCTTCCACTGAGTTAAGTAAGTCACGCCAAGGGTTCACTCGAGGCCAAAAATGATCTTCGAGTATCAGCCCATCCGATGTGTAGTGTCGAGGTGTGACAATTGAGTACCACAATATCTTGACCGAATCTAAATTAGAATTCTCAAAAAGCTTTTGTAGATTGTACGTGATGGTATATGTATTGTGTTTATATGAAATTAGTAATGAGAAGAAGAAAATATGAGAATGTTTTGGTGAATTTTTTAAAGAAAATTAAAAATATGAATGTTTTTTTTATTTGGGGCGTGGTATGTGGGATTTTTGATGAATGTCCATTGCTGATTGTTTGTACGTTTTGTACTTTGTGGGTTGTTAGATATTTTCTTACCCTTTGCATGTTTAGTTTGGCCTCATTTGAGGAAGAATGTTTCAAATGGAAAGATATTGGAACACCTTACTTGAAGAAGTGGTTAAAAAGGGTATATGCGCAAGTTAACAAACCCAAAATGGACCATGGACCATTCACGAGAGCTCTGACGACTCATTTAGGGGACCACAACCTGTCTTGGGCATCATAACTGAGGCAAACAATGTGAAAGTCACCTAAACGACTAAATGAACCATGGTGACATGTACATTTCGTTTAGTGGTCCATACAAGTCATCCATCAGATTGTAACTTTGAGTTTTGGGTTAATTTTTAACCATCATATCTCTCAGCACAAAAAGAATTAGGTGGCCTATGACCTATCAAATAAAAGGCGTTTGAGTCATATATTCAATGTCATCGAGTTTTCCTAATTGTGAGTCTGGAGTAGAAAGTGATGCTCGATTTGATCAAGCCATGTCCGGAAGGGAAACATGATCGACCCAATAGATAGGGTGTGATGGTTTTTTAATGGCCCGTGAAGCGGTTGACGACTCGTCAGAGTTAGAGTTGAGGAGTCTCTCAATATTTTCATTTTGTTTGAGATATTTTGAGACTGTTTTGCAAAATTTTATTATATTTTCATTTGAATATTTTTAGACAGTTTGAGTTAAGCATTTTCTGAATTTTGAAAGTTTTAAATTCTCTATTTAAAGTTTCTTTATACTTGAGTAACTCTTCCTCTAAACAGTAAGTCATACCAATAGTTCGCTTGGAAATCAGAAATTATTCTCGAGTGCTGGCAACATCAAGTTTGTAGGTTCGGAGCGTGACAATGTTCAACCTAATTTGTCTCAATCCATTCAATAGTCATCCCAATGTGGGTCCCACCCCATATAAAGTTGAATAAACCTTCCCACATAGTTCTTACTCGGGATTTTAAAAAAAAGTGACATTAAGGTTTCAAAATAAATGGGTGGTGACATAAGTCTTAAGTATTAGGTGTAGGTGACAATTATGTGAAGGATTGTGGAGTTGCCCTCAAGTTTATAAGTTGATAGTTTGGTCCACTGAATTCAATGAAGGGTAAAAGGGTAATTTCATAATACCTAATTTAACCAACTTATGGTGGGAATTAAATGAGGGGTAAAATGGTAAATTGACTATACCAAACATAAATTTTGGTTGGAAAATATCAAGCCAAGAGAGGAAAGTAAAAGCTTTTTCCCCCCGTCTCCAGCCGTCGTATTCGTCTTCTTCTTCTTCTTCTTCTTCTTCTTCTTCTTCTTCTCTTGTCTTTGCTTGCTTACTTTCCTTTCTTCCTGCTCACTTCATATTCCTCTTCTTCTTCTTATTTTCGTACACTGCGGGTCTTCGCTGGTAGTGCTCGTGCTTTCTTATTCTTGAATCCATTTTTTACCTAATTTGTAACGGTGGACCAAATTTTGTTTTGTTTCAATTGGAATACTGCATAAGCGTTATACACCATTGTTTCTAGTAAGTACAATTAATAGTTATTCAAAATCAATTCGTTATCATCTAATCTGGGTACCTGTAATTTTTTTCTATAATTCGCATTCGCATTTCCAACATATTGTTACATATGTTGCAATAGTTGACTATTATAACATATTATAGTCATATGTAGCAACATGTGATTTATTTTCACAACAGAACAGTCATATGTAGCAATAAATGACTTACATCTCGCAACAAAATAGTCATATGTAGCAACATGTGATTTATTTTCACAACAGAACAGTCATATGTAGAAACATATGACTTACATCTCGCAACAAAATAGTCATATGATGCTACATATGATATAACTAAAAAATGTAGCAACAAGTGATTTATTTTTCACAACAGAACAGTCATATGTAGCAACATATGACTTACATCTCGCAACAGAATAGTCATATGTTGCTACATATGATATAACTTAAAAATGTAGCAATATGTGATTTATCTTACACAACAGAACAATCATATGTAGCAACATATGACTCAAATATCTCCACAAAATAGTCATATTTTGCTACATATGCTTATTATTCATAATTAGTAATTATTTTTTTTATATATATTTTCTTCAGGTACAGTGTCATTATTTGTAGGGATTGATTGTCGAGGTGAATGGGTCAAGAAGAGAAATCGATTCATATGGCATTGGGAGGATAGTAAAAAACCGAGGAGCCAGTTCAGTAGGGATGTATGTCGAAAGAAACATTTTGTATGATGAGTTCTTCAATTTAGTCGTGCAAAAGTCTGGATACAATTGTAAACCGCACGATATTGTCATGAGTTACATTTCCCATTTTTTCATAATGAGAAGGTTTTACCTTTTAGAATAACTTAACAATCTAGTTTGAGTGTTTATTTGGGGGGAACACAGAAACCGCCAATATTCAGAGTCTACGTGGAAGAAACTCCTATCGAGGGGATCATAATATAGACCAAGGACAACAAGATATGTTTAATGATGGATTTCATCCTGCGGACATGAATAATCCTGATGATGAAATTGGAACAGATGAAGGTTAAGGTTAAGGTTAAGGTGAACGTGAAGCTCAAGCTGAAGGGTCGGACCTTGAGAGCAAATTTCCTCCCACACCTGTAATTGGCAACAACAATCTATGTGCTTCTCAAACTTCACATATGAATAATATTAGAGATGATGAAACAGGATTTTATATGGGAATGACATTCAAAAACAAGCACGAACTGGCAAATTCATTGAAAATTGCTTGCTTGAAAAAAGATTTTAGATTGAAAAAGGTGATCAATTCTCGTGATGTGTTTTCCTTTAAATGTTCATATCCAGATTTCAATTGGTGGATGAGGGCTATGAAATTTACAAGTAGTGACAGATTTTCCATTAGAATCTATGAAAAGTATCATACGTGTGGTTCAGAGCATCTTACAAGCCATAATCCCCACGCCACGACAAAAGTCATAGGTAAGTACTTTGAAAATAGGTTTCCCAATGGTAAAGACCCATCCACAAGAGACATGTCAAATCAACACCGCATAGAACTGGGTTGTAAGGTGAGCTATTGGAAGATTTATAAGGGCATGGAACATTCTAAGTCTAATGTTTGGGGAACACATGAGCACTGGTACGCAGTGCTTAATGCGTACTGCTTGAAGTTGCGAATCCAGGAAGCAAGACGATATTGTCGCTCGATGGAAATAGGAGGTTCCAGTACTTCTTTGTATCATATGCTGCTTGGATAATTGGTTTTAAAGAAATTAGAAAAGTAATAGCCATTGATTGCACATTCCTAAGGAGAAAGTATGGAGGAGTTCTGCTATCGACGGTGGTACAAGATGCCGAGAATCATATATTTCCACTGCTTTCTGTGTCGTGGACAAGGAATGCGATGCCTCATATAAATATTTTTTTTCAAAATATGAGAAGTTTTGTAGATGATACTGATGAGTGATGCATTATCTCTGATAGGCATCCAAGTATTCAAAAGATGGTTTCGAGAATCTACCCTGCATCTCATTATGGTTGTTGCATGAGACACTTTGGGCAAAATATTTGAAATAACTTTCACAATTCAAAGGTAGTGTCCCATTTACGATATATGTGAGTTCAATGACCATTTCAATCAAATAAGAGATTTGGCACCAAAGGCCGCTGAAGCTCTTGAACGTATTCTGAAAAAAAATCTTCCAACTAATTTATCTAGAGAATATCCCTGAATTTGACGAAAGGTCTTCCCAGGACTGACCTAATGATGCTGTCACCATTAGTATCAGGCTGCAAATGCACATGAGAAGTGTCTACATTGATGATTTTAATTCCATCATGACCACTAGCATTGATGTCTTTATGAACTTAATTTATCTTTTCTTGTTGTGCCACAACTACTACTTCTGTATTTTTCCCTTCTTATTTCTGAACTTCATTTATTTTCCCTAGTTCCTCAACTTCTTCTTGTTTTCCATCTTCTTCCTCCACTACTTGTATTTGTTCATATTCCTTTTGACAAAATTCTACTTCTTCTTGAGAAGAATAAACTGCTTCAGCTGCAAGATTTTCTAAAACTGTAGTATTTTCGTTCCTCTTCCTATCAATTTTTGACCCAGCCTTCTTCTGGATCTTTGTTTGCTCAGATGTATCAATGTCAAGTTTTCTTTTGACAGGATCCATTATATCTGTATCTGCAACCACAAAAATAAAATATTTGAAAGCCCCAAAATGAGCTACAACCATAAGTCAAAACAGGGCAATAAGGAGAAAAGCAAGCAAATGCATTTCAAACCCTAATTAAATATTACCTGATAAGATATATATCACGATAAAGTAGAAATTATGAGGACAACACAACACCGCCTTTGCTGTAGAAGATGATCTTTGAAAGAAGAAAGAGAAGAAAGAGAAGAGAATGATCGGATAAGTGTACTGTAGTGGCAAAGAGAGAGGAGAAAACTAAAATTATTTTTTATAAATAAATCTTGCAATATGAAATGACACATTTATAGAACAGATGAGAGAGGAGAAAGGTGAGAGGAGCGAGGGAAAATGATAATTCAAGTCGTTTATTTATTTTTAATTAGGACAATTCAAACAGTGACATGCGTTGCCACATATATACTATATGTTGCTACATATATACGATCTGTTGCCACGTATAATTTTGTCGTATTTATTACTACAGAAATTACATATGTTGTGATGCATATGCTATCTGTTGCTACAAATTATTCACTCTGTTGACATATATAATTTTGATCCTTTCCATTATAATTGACATTTGTTCAAACAAAATCGAAATAATCATAAAAAAAACATTTTAATACATAACCACCTATCTAATCAATGGTTGTAAACACAATATTTTCATTGTTCTTAGCTTTTTTTTAGTTCTACGCATATATGTGTCTTCATTGTCACTAACATAACCATTTCGAGCCTTTACAATCCCATAATTCCATAGGAGTGAAGCATATCTCAAGCGAACGGTGTCAACACTAATTCCACATGATGGTACTTGTAATCCATCACTTAAATACTCAGCATATGCAACAATAAAAATTTCACAATCTCTGCATGGTATATCATCAATCAGAAAATATAATAACATCACACTACGATAGTCGCAAGACAAAATAATATTGTGATATTTACAGACTACTGCTTTCTTGTTGGGCAATACAGTAACATGAATAACTTCAAATGGGTGAGATTTGTTCTTTCCTTGGTAACATTTAAGAACTGACCAGTTGGTTCGCTCATTTTGCTTAAAAAATCCACTCAACTCAAGGTACTTTGGCAACATTGTAGCCATCTTTTGAATCTTAGAGTATAGTTTTATATTAGACCTATTTGAGGACATGGAATCATACACTTTTATGCACTGTTCCTTCAATGCAACGACTGCCAAGATCCAATGGAATTCCCCATTATTATTTATGGTGACATTAACATCATCCTTCAAGTGCCAAGGCATTCCATAAGGTATAGCATACCCTTTAATTATGTCAATGATTTTATCCTCATATTCACTAGAATTGTCAATGTATGTTTTGAAAAAAACAACTAGTGGTGGTATATTGATATATAGACTGAATCTTTTGCTTCGACTTCTTACACAAATAGTAAAATATGACATCCACATACTGCACACATGCATCAAACAAGTGTATCAACTTAATTGTATATATTCATGTACTAAAAATTACATATAAAAGTGGGCATGAATTTACCTCATCATTCCAGCACCTATTGGGTTGAGACATTACGTAGAACTAGTCCTTATTCATTGGAAATGCAACTACTAAATAAAGTTCATCAAATTCAAGTTTTGAGCAATTATGTTGCCACATATGTACTTGCTGTTGCGCAAAATATACATCTTATGTAGCAACAGATGCGTCATATGTTGACACATCTATACAAATTATTGCAACATTTGAACTTTATGTGGCAACAGAAGATCAACATATCACTAAAATGTGGCAACATACGCTAAATATATTTTGGATGCCTGAACAACACTGTTTCTACAATCATATCAACAAAATGGCCAAAAAAAGAACAACAACACCAACAAAAAATGACCTTTCACTGCATGATAACATTACAGATACATTTTCTCAAAATAAGGTTTTGTTGAGTTGACTGATTTTCTTTCAAAAAAAAAAAGACCAATAATACACACCATTAAGTTGATTATTCATGTTTTACACCTACATAACATTTTATTGTTCATTAATCCAAGAAAAAAACTTCAAAAATTGTAAAGTATTTCAAAAAAACAACTTACCCATTTTTAGTCGACACGATTATAATTCAGAAAGATGAGAGAGTAAGGAAGGACGGGAGAGGAAGAGTAACAATTGCAGAGGAAGAGTAACGACGAATTTCCGAATTTCTAAGGAAGAAGATGAACAATCACCCACGGGAAGAAGAAAAGATGAGAGAGAAGAGAGGAGAGAAGATGAAAAGATTTTTCTTTTTAAATGATTTGGTTTGAATTATAAAAGTGTTTTTTTTTGTATTTTATGAAAGATTAGAAAGTTCTGAAAATATTAATTTGATCCCATAATTAGTTAATTACATTATAAAGAGGATTTGACCAACTTTTTGTCAATCTAACACCAAAAACAAAAACTTATTTGACACCTTTCCCTTAAATTTCTCTTCTTACTCACTTGGCATAAAAAATCAATCTGTTCCACTCATTTTTTGAGTGGAGGAGATGATATGTCTTTGTCATATGGTGGCCTTTTAGCACATCAAAGTTGACAATTTGAGAGAATGAAGCCTCCATTTGGCAGAAAAGTCTTGTCATTTGCAGATTACATGAATTATAAAATTCCCAAGCTGCTCAAGTACTAAAAGTATATCTGCAGAGTGCTCGAAATTTCATATAGAATTCAATACATAGCGGAAGCTTTCCTTCAAGTTCTTCTAGAAATTCTTGTTTCGTTCATCAGAGATAAATTTGTATCGCTTTTCGATTTTGAAAAGGAATATGAAAAGCTATCAAGTGAGTTTTCCCACAATTCAAATTGTGTTTCAAGATGCTTAAAGAAGCAATTGAAGGACAAGACAATTGAGAATTGGTTGCAGAAACTCAATTTGTGGCCTATGAAGTTGATGACATATTGGGAGGATGTAAAAATGAGGAAACTAAATTCAAGCAATCTCGATTTGTGTTTTTATCATCCAGGGATTATAAATTTCCATCACAAAATTGTCAAAATGATGAAAGATATAATGGAGAAACTAGATGCAATTGCTGAGGAAAGAAGCAAGTTTCATCTCCCTGAAAATATTATAGAGAGACAAGCCACCTCTACGCATGAAACAGGTGTGACTACTAATTAATAGCTCAGTTTAGATTCAATTTGTCACCACATCTTTATGTTAATGGTGCTTTTAACTTGGTCTTTGATGGAATTTGTGTCCTCCAATTTTAGGTTTGCACAAATAGATATTTAAGCTTGTACACACGAATACTTGTGCAAAAAAAAGTTGGGGTTATGGATGTTAGTTTAAACGACACACTTTTGACTTATGGAGTTAAATTATAATGCAATTCTATATCATTCTGTCCAAAAGATTCTTCTAGTCAAACTTAGCCTGGATCAGCTATTGAAAGTGTGAATTTATGTGGCACTAAACAATGCAAGGGGTATGGATTCATTCTGCATTTACATTTATCTAGATGTTTTCTCTATCGAATTTACCTTCTAATTTTCTTTTCTTTTAAAATTTGTGATTTATGAAAAAGTCTGAACTGTAAAAACAATTGTTATGGAAGTAGGAGGAAATAGTGTGCTGGGAAGGATTTCGATAACATGGATAGTATCTAGCAATTTATTTAATAATAAATAGAAAATTATGCGTGTTGAGGTTTGGCGGGTCGAAAACAACAAATTTTGCAAGGTTGGGTGGTTAAAATCTTTTGCGGGTTTGTGTGGGTTTTTTCTGCACCACCCCATCTGCCAATCCTGTCTACATGATTGTTTGTCTCTTTATTTTGAAGAAGTGTTCAATATTTCTTGCTGACTCATTCTACTAAGCTTAATTGTAACAAATCTTTTGTGTCCACACTACCTGGAGCAGGTTTTTTTTAAACTGAACCAAAAGTATAATGGAAGGGACAAAGAGGAGGATGAGATAGTGAAAATTCTGATAAGCAATGTTAATGTTGTCCAAGAACTTCAGGTTTCCCTATAATTGATATGGGGGGACTAGGAAAGACAACACTAGCTCAAATGACCTTCAATGATGAGAGAGTGACAAAGCATTTCAATCCCAAAATATGGGTTTGTGTCTCAGATGATTTTATTGAGAAAAGGTTGATTAAGACAATTATAGGAAATATTGAAAGAAATTCTCCTGATGTCGAGGACTTGGCTTCATTCCAGAAGAAGGTTCAGGAGTTATTGAATGGAAAACGATACTTGCTTGTTTTAGAAGATGTTTGGAATGATGATCTAGAAAGGTGGCCAAAGTTAAGAGCAATCTTAAAGGTTGGACCAAGAGGTGCTTCTATTCTAGTTACTACTCGTCTTGAAAAGGTTGGGTCAATTATGGGAACATTGCAACGATATCATTTATCAAATTTATCTCCACATGTTGTTTATTTCTGTTTCTGCAACGCACATGTGGGCAACAAAGAGAAGCAGATCCTAATCTAGTGTCCATTGGAAAGGAGATTATGAAGAAATGTGGCGGTGTGTGTACCTTTAGCAGCCAAGACTCTTGGTGGTCTTTTACACTTCAAGAGAGAAGAAAGTGAATGGTAACATGTGAGAGATAATGAGATTTGGAGTCTTCCTCAAGATGAAAGTTCTATTTTTCCTGCTCTGAGACTTAGTTATCATCACCTTCCAATTGATTTGAGACAATACTTTGCATATTGTGCATTATTCCCAAAGGACACCAAAATGATAAAGGAAAATCTCATCACTCTCTGGATGGCACGTGGTTTTTCTTTTATCAAAAGGAAACTTGGAGCTAGAGGATGTGGGTAATGAAGTATGGAGCGAATTATACTTAAGGTCTTTCCTCCAAGAGATCGAAGTAAAATCTGGTAGAACTTATTTCAAGATGCATGATCTCATTCATGATTTTGCTACATCTCTGTTCAGCAAGCATATCAAGCAGCAATATCTGTGAAATAAATGTGAAAAGCTACACACATATGATGTCCAGTGGTTTCACTGAAGTGGTGTCGTCTTACTTTCCTTCGCTCTTGAAAGAGTTTGTCTCATTAAGGGTGATTAAGCTAAGTTTCTCAAAACTTAAGCAATGACCTTATTCCATTGGAGATCTATTACATTTAAGATACTTGAACCTTCCTCACAATAACTTCGTAGTCTTCCAGAGAGGTTATGCAAGCTTCAAAATCTGTAGAATCTTGATCTACATAACTTCTACTCACTTTATTGTTTGCCAAAACAAACAAGTAAGCTTGGTAGTCTCCAAAATCTTGTACTTGATGGCTGTCCATTGACTTCTACTCCACAAAGGATAGGATTGTTGACAGGCCTTAAGACTCTAGGTTGCTTTGTTGTTGGAAGCAAGAAGGGTTATCAACCTGGTGAACTAAAAAATCTAAATCTTTATGGATCAATTTCAATCACATATCTTGATAGAGTGAAAAATGATAAGGATGCAAAAGAAGCCAATTTATCTGTTAAAGCAAATCCGCATTCTTTAAGCATGAGTTGGGACATCGACAGACCACACAGATATGGATCAAAAGAAGTTAAAGTGCTTGAAGCCCTCAAACCATACCCCAGTCTGAAAAATTTAGAAATCATTGCCTTTGGGGGATTCTGTTTTCCAAGCTGGATAAATCGTTCAGTTTTGGAGAAGGTCGTGTCTATTAGAATTACAAGCTCCAAAAACTGCTTGTGCTTACCACCCTTTTTGGAGATGCCTTGTTAGAAAGTCTAGAGTTACAATACGGGTCTGCGGAGGTTGAGTATTTTGAGGAGGAGGATGATCATTCTAGATTCCCTACAAGAAGAAGATTTCCATCCCTGAAAAGACTTTGTATTTGGTTCTTTGACAATTTGAAAGGATTGGTGAAAAAGGAGGGTGGAGAGAAATTCCCCATGCTTGAAGAGATGGAGATTCTATATTGCCCTATGTTTGTTTTTCCAACTCTTTCATCTGTCAAAAAATCAGAAGTTCATGGCGGCACACATGCAACAGGTTTGAGCACTATATCTAATTTTAGCAGTCTTACTTCCCTCCGTGTTGGTGCTAACAGCCAAGCGAGATCACTCCCAGAAGAGATATTCAAAAGCCTTGCAAATCTCAAATACTTGACCATCTCTTACTACAAGAATCTCAAAGAGCTTCCTACCATCCTGGCTAGTCTCAATGCTTTGCAGAGTTTGACAATTTACTATTGTGACGCACTAGAGAGTCATCCCGAGGAAGGGGTTAAAGGTTGAACTTCACTCGCAGAGTTATTTGTTGAGCACTGTAAAATGCTAAAATGTTTACCCGAGGAATTGCGTCACCTAACAGCCCTGACAAATTTAGGAGTTATTGATTGTGCAGATGTGGGAAAGCATTGTGATGCAGAAATAGGAGAAGAATGTCACAAAACTGCTCACATTCCAAATCTGGATATTCGTTAGTCTTATTGTATTTGTATTATTACTTATATGATGTGAATTCTATTCTCTAAATTAGTTCTAATTATCTTCTAACAGAGGTGGATAACCACTTTGGCAGTGGACATTTTGGGAAAAGGTAGGTTCGTGTCCATTACAATGACAGGGTCAGCTAGTATTGAGTTACATTTTTGAAAATTATTCGTAAACACATGTCATGCATATGTTGATATAGAAAGCCAACAGATAGAAATAACAGATCATATTCATTGTTACAATAACGGAACATTACCATGAATACTAGAACAATTTAATCTTTATTTAGTAAGCAAACAAGTAATTTGAGACATGCATGTCTAATAAGGTGGCCAACTAGTATGAGATAGAGGGTGTGTTTGGTATGGAGGAAAATGATTTTCTCATGTTTGGTTGACTTAAAATGTTTCGAAAATATTTTTCAAATCAACTCATTTTTCTCAAGTTTCAAGAAAATGGCTTACCTTCCAAAATTACGGTAAACATTTTTCAAAACACTACTTTATCCTTTAATTTTTTTTACCCTACTCATACCACCCGACCCGCCCCATTCCAAAAAAATAAATAAATTAATTTTTAAGTTTTCTTATTTTTGAAATTTCAAATATATTTTTATCCCTACCCAAACCACCACCATACCCCTACCTAGGGGCGACAATTTTTTCAGCCCATATAAGTGAAATGAAACCATCTTGCACATATTAAATTAAATAGATCACTCATATTTTCTTTCCTTTTCTTAAATGGGTTGATATGGTCTCCAACCTATTTAATCTCATACAAATATGGACAAAAAGGGTCAACATGATAATCCATATTATGCCTCTACAAGTGAGAAATGAAATAATTATATTTTTTGAAAAATAAAAAAATTTATGAGTCGGGGGTAAGGTTTTTTTTAGTCTTCGGAAAACAAAAATTTTTTTGGGGTAGGTTGGGGGGATAATTTTTTTTTTTTGAAAAACTATTTAGTTTAATTTTTGAAAAACAAAAATTTTTTAGGGGTAGGTTGGTGGAGGGGGTGCCCGGAGGAGGGGTTATTTTTTTTTTTTAGAAAAAAAAACATTTTTTTTTGTTTTTCAATTTTTTTAGGGTTAGATTGGTGGCAGGGCGAGAAGGGGGGGGCGGTGCCTATAGGGAGGGGCAAACTTTTTTTTTTGAAAAACAAATTTATTTGGATGAGTTAAAACCATTTTGCCCAAACCAATTTGACCAAATCTGTATTTATCCATATTATATTTGGATGGATTGTAATCCAAACCATTTTTTCTCAATCCATATCCAATTCATCCAAATCCAATCCAATCCAACCATTTGCCACCTCTACCCCCACCCCCATCAATTAAAAAAAATAAAAATTTAAAAATTATTCTTGTAAAAATGTTTCAAAATTTAAGATTTTCTTACTTCACCCAACGCCTACCACCCATACCCCTACCTCTAACCACGCCCTTCAAAAAATTGCTTTGGAAAAATATTATAAATTTATCTTTCTTACGCCACTCCCCCCCCCCCCCCCCACAACCCCCCCCCCCCCCCCAAAACATGGCCACCCCTCTCACCGCCACCCCCGTCAATTTTCTTCCTTTTTTTAAAAAAATATATTTGGGAAGTATATCAAATTTTAAAATTCTTCAGTTTTTACATCAACCCAAGCCCCACTCCCCCGTCCCCCAGGCCACCCTCTATCAAAAATAGATTTTTTTTTTATAAAAAAATAATTTTTTTGAAAGATATTTCAAATTCTTAAAAAATTTCATTTTTATGTCATCCCCACCTCTCCCCGTGAAGTTTTTTTTTTTATTAAAATTGTTTTTGAAAAATATTTCAAATTAATTTTTTTAAACTTTTATGCCACCCTCTACCCCTACCCCCTGCCACGCTCACCCTGACCGTTAGCAAGATGGACATAGGGTCATATTATCTCCGTAGAGGATCTCATATATCAACGCAACCCAGCCAGCACGTCCACTCTCTGGGGTGTGTAAGCTGTCCGACTAGAAAGAGTGACTCGAGAGCATGAAAATTTCAAAGAGGATTTCAAGTAGGCTCCAACTCACTAGGGATCGACGTCCTTTATCAAAGAATTAAAAGGGATCCTAGACTAAAATACTCAACTTCGAGAAAACACACAACCTCTGGTAAGGCATCATACATGCAAAAAAGGGATAAAGGATAAAACGTATAACAAGTTGTGCAACGCCTAAACTAAAGCTCATATTATCAGAATCAAGTCCACTATTTCTGTCTACAAGGACCTGGTCCGTCTGAACAAACATCAGAAACATAATAAATCTACAAGGCTCAAAGCTATGAGGCATCACGAAACTATACTAGACTAAGGTCGAACATGCTTCAGAAGTCATATCAAAACGCAAGTAGTCATACTAGCATGAAACAAAACAGATAATCCCTAACACATGGTATCTCAAAAGTTGAAAAACAAGAATACTAGGTACCCACCCCTAATTCACATTAATAATAATGAATTTACACATTCATTCTCAATATAAAAAGAAAGGAAATTGTAGCCTACCTGTATCTAGGTCGACCGCACATGCTCTATATTACAAACCATGAGTTTTCCTTTCCATCAAGCCTCCGAACACTGTCACACCATCAAAAATGGTGTTACAACATAACTACAATCGTTAAGATACTATAATACATAAAACAAAAATGGACCAATTTTTGAATGAAATAGAAATTATGGGACTCATATCGAAATTTCCAAAATACATTTTATGAAGAGGTCCTAAACTACGTCTCAAACATTTGGACCGAAATCTGACACAATTCGAGGTCCGAATATAGGAAGCACAATAGCATGCAGTAATTCACTAGAAGTCAAAGTAATAAAGAAGTTTTAGATGAGAATTTAGCTCAAACAATGGCTCACAATTGCAATTGAGTATCTCCACCACATAGTTGCGATAAACACAAATGCGCGGGACTTCAAATAACCAATTTCCAAGCTAAAATGAGCAATAACTTACCTTTGAATCTTACTTGGATAAGTTGATCACGTCTACCTCTATTTATAAAATCAAACCTCATCTTTTAATCGTAGTCTACAGAAGGAGGGTTGTGATTAAGACTCATTTAGAAAAAGACCATCACGATCACAAAGACCCTTTCTCTCGGTCGTAATAACTAAAGAATGCCAACTCTTTATCGTGATTGTGGCAATGGATCACGCAGTATAGAAGAGCTGTGGCCTAGGACTTCACAAATCAATTAAGGGGTCCAAGAACATGAAGGGTAAAACACTTTGCAAGGTCTGTTGCACATCAGTTGGTTTTGGAAAGTTCCAAAATCCCAACAGGGCATTAAAAATTCATTTATAACCCCATTCACAGAAACTAGATATGCAACCCCACATATTTCAATATTATAGACTAAACAAATTAGTCTAAGTTTCCATACGAGGTGATCTCGACAAGAAGTGGATTCCATACCAAAACTCTATTTTAGGCCAAAATCCACATGGGGATTCGAAATTAGCTTGGAAGGCTCAAGATCCAAATGAAGTGTCGTTCTAGACCAAACTCAACTTTCTAAAGCTAAATGTGCTAAGGGAATTCGTATCCGAGCTTATCTACTTAAAATGTTTACTAAAGTCAAACTTAGGCATTAACTAGAATGTTGAAATGCCTAATCATATACTTTTGCTTTGAAAGCCTCGCGAGGCATCCAAAAAAGCTGCTAGCCTAAATTTTACACTTACAAAGCTGATAGAATTGGATTCTGAGATCATCTTTTTGAACTTTTTGTCAAAACTAGAGTTCAAGGTTAAAAAGTTCTAAAACACTAAAACTTGCATTAAAAACCAAAAAAATGACTATGTGTCCATACTATGTCCCATTAAGTCCTAAAATGACTTGGGGTTGCTATAGGAATGATCTAATCAAGAGCAAGGGGCATAAACACATAAATGTCCTACGGGTCATTATAAAAACACCAATGATTGCCTAAGTGTCATGACCCAAAGGACATCATAGACATAACATGGCTTATAGGACCCAGAGAGGCCCTACAGAATGCACTTTACATGCATATAACTTAATATAACATAAAATGCAGGAACAGTCTAAATGAAGAACAAAAGACATAAGTACATAAATGTCCTACAGGTCATTACAAAAACACCAATGATTGCCAAAGCATCATGACCCAAAGGACCACCTAGTCGTGACATGGCTTATAGGACCCTAAGAGGCCCTACACAATGAAGCTCACATGCATACATTTCAATATAACAAAAAATACAAGAACTTAAGTAGAAAGTCTCATATCATAAAAGAGTTTGACATAGAAGTGGAAGTCTTAACATAGTTTTAATAAGACAATAATACATTAAATCGTGATTAGGACATAGCCCACACATTAGGTACAACTTCTAAAAACTAAAGACATAAGAAATCATTGTAATGGTGATATTGTCCTAAAATCTGACGATTAACCATGTCTTTTAATGATCCATCAATCACCTAGCAAAAAGCATGAGGGGAAATTATATCAGACCATACATTATTAAACAATGTAGGCACAAGTATGCATTTAGTAAATGAAATATACTAAGTATGAGGGAAATTCATAAAAACATACACGTAATCATTTGAGAACATTTAAATTTGATATGCATGACCAAGTAAATCATAAATCATGCACATAGTAAAGTAAAATAAATGGGTCCACATGAAATCAAATAAAAAGTATGTCATTGAATCAAATCATGAATAATAAGATTGAAATCATACCAATTTAGACCCATGGAGATTTGTATGAAACCCTAGATAACATGGTTAAATTGCCTTTTGGAGATTAAGATTTGTTGGGACCAATGTATGAATGAAACCCATTGGTGTTTCCCCATACCATGATAAATAAAGCCCAAAGAAATGAAGAAAAAAGAGACATGAATCTCAAAACCCTAGGTGTTCTTCCTTGAGCTTGAGGGAACCTGGAGATGATGAATGTGGACGAGATTTGGGGTTTTGAGGCTGTGAGATTATGTTTTATTTTAATTGCAAAATAGTTATAGAGATTATAATTAGGGTCATAATTACATAGTATAGGTAATAAATGAATAAATAACTGTAGCACCGGTTTACGACTTAAACTTAGATGTAATACTCCGAAGGTCCATGACTTAGTCTAGAGCCTCACATGATGAACCAAGAATTTAAAAAATGTTTATAAGACTAAATTAATGTATTCAAACTAAGTAATAAGTATCAGATCCAAAACATTAAAGAAGGACCTCGACGTCCGGAAACTAGTGGAATTAAACTCGTGGACGTCCCTATGTTTGGCAAAGGTTTGAGAGTGTCATATGAAGTCTAAAACATGTGAAAAGACTTTAAATAGGAAAAATAATGTTTATAGGGTCAAAATGTCCAGTCACGACTACCCAAGGATTACCTGAACGGTCCTTGAGGAGAACCCGAACATTGGCAAGCAAGGTGCCAAAGCAGCCTGCGTCAACCAAGATGTGAAGGCCATGGCGCGTCGCACCCTCTTCACTTTGCAGGACAAATTTGCCTCGCATTGTGGGGCCTTAATGAGGCTCACTGCCTCGACTCGGATTACAGGAAAAAATATTTGGAACTTTCCCCGCGACTCGCAGCCACTTCCTTGGTTCGTTCGCATTGTTTTTAAGTCAATTTGACTACACAAAAAGACACAATTAAGTGAGGGATGTTTTGGGTATTTTAGGGGGTGACTATATATTGATTTAGCGTCAGTTTTAAGTCATTGTTAACCACTCATATAAATTCCCCAAATCTCTCTCACTTCTGTCTAAATTCTCTCTCTACTCAACCACCATTGAAGAGCATTGGAGCTTGGAGAAGAAGAGCAAGTTCTCAACTTTTCTTTTCAAATTTCTTGGATTAAGTCTAAATAAAGGTATGTATTCTTCATTCTTGGGATTCGTTTCCCCAAGAGGTTCATTCAAAGTTGATTTCTAAATTACCCAATTCCAAGGGTTTTCTCTACTTTGGTTTATACTTGGTGATGATGTGCAATTGAAGTATTATATGTGATTAGACTAAGAAGATTATGATATGATGAATTTACTTGACTATGCGAATTGTGAGATCATGTTAAGGGTATGTTGATACAAGGTTCAATGTGAATCACTTGTGTGACTCACTATGATATGACTATGATATGTTGATCTCACAAATGAAAAGTTATTATGAAAGGACACTCTCATGCAATACCTAATGAGTTAATGATATTATATAGAAAGGGTTAGTATCCTATGGCCTATATTAAGTTATGATGATTAAGAATGACTTAAAGACATTTCAAAAAGGGACATTATCTTAGCACCAAGTGAATTCTTTATCATAGGTGTCCCTTCCCAACGTTGGAAGGTAGGTTAACAATGGTTCTCATGATGGAGATTACAATTCAATTGTGCATTAAGAGGGTGTCTAGTATGTCTCCTAGTTCTTGAACTATGTTGTCCCCATAGGTATACTAGCTGGTTGATCCACCTTGAATTCTACGTTCATGTTTTGGTTCTATTTTGGCAAGTAGACCACCTTTTTTCGGTGTAGGGTTTTATAACACCAGATTCCATGTTTATCTGACAAGGTCTATTATCGGTTAAGGCGATTGTTCCCAAAAGTAAAATGAAATTAATTAAGTGAACACTAACTAGGGTGACTTAAGGGGTTCTACTTAGTGTAGGTAGGGATATGTGACTCTACTTATGCATGGCACAAGTTGACCCTAAGGTAAGTCCTAGAAGGTTGTTCTTATGTACTTATGATATTAGTGAAATGTGTATGATGACTTTACATGTTGATGAACATGCTATTAGTCTAAATTGATATCTATGATGAAGAACATGCATGATATGAAGATATATGAAATGTTGACAATGCTTTTGATTCTTTGTTTGGTTTACTTGATTATGTGGAGTTATGGGGATTCACATAAGCATTACAATTGTAGGCTTAGGAAGGGTTGTGAGTAATGGTATTATATGATGTGATGCTATGAACTCTAGTTCATGAATTATTGTTATGACATATGTTGGAGTTATTCATGCTTATATTATCTTGATATGATGCCATTCATATTGATATGAAATTATGTTGATTATATCCATGTTGACTTGACTTTATGATGATGTTGGTCTTGTGTTGTATGTGGGTCTTAAGTAATGCTATGTGTATTGGCTTTTATATGTTCTTAGTTGTGCATAAAGGCTTTTAAAACTAAATTAGCATGGTTTTGAACTAAATGTCCTTTTAAGCATAATTTCAATATTTTACTTGCATATGTTTCCATACTTAATACACGTGGTTGTACTAACCCATATTCTTTTCTTTTTCCCAAACAATTATGTTCTAGCCATTGAGGTAATCAAGGTCTCTTTGCAAGAAGACTTGGACTTTTACCTAAGTTTTTGGTAGGTCCTCTAGTTCGAGGATGTTGCCATGTGTTCTACCTTAATAACATTGCTATTGTCTAAATATATTTATTTCTTTCCTATTCTTGAAGATATTTGTTGTGAGACCTATGTGGCAAATATGAATTTGAATTATGGATATGTTTAAATGTTGTACTTCGTTGTAGATGGTTCAATGTGAGAAAAAGTATTAGAATAAATTCCTATGTATTGGTTGTATTGTTTAAATGAGAAGCCTATGTAATCTTTAATAAGTGAGGAGTCTATGTAAACTTCATATACGATATGTGAGAGGTCTAAGTATACATCAATATGTAAAAATTTAAATTTGCCGCATTTTGACCTATGATATGTTATGACGAATGCCAAGGGCTTGTCCAAGTTCTCGCTGAGGACAACAACGCCGGTTACATCTGGGGGTGCTCCCTGGTTGTGACACTAGATCCGTAGGTCTTTCTATGGATTATACTAGTCAACCATAGGACCAAGTACATGAACAAAAAATTTTCTGCAAATTTTACGAGACCTTTATACAATGCATAAAACCAAATACGAACCATCAAACCATTTCATAGATGTGATGTGTTAGATCAAATCTCCTAATCGATTCTCTGGTCAGTCCCATGACCGTTCAAACTTGCTACAACTCATCCTTCCAAGTCGTAGATTAAATTATTGGGACATTAAATTTCAAAAACTAGACTCATAGTCTCTGAATTATTTCTAACAACCCAACTAACCTTCTACGATCCATAGATAGGACTCGTAGCCACTAAACTACTGCCATCAACTAATATTTTCTTCCTCTCCCTTTGATATCTCTAATTTATGAGGTGTTACATTAAGTAAATTGACTATCCATAGATCATATCATTAAATGTGAAATAACTTGGATTATCCAACCATGGCTCAAACCCATAGAATAATTTCATAAAGTCCTCACTATCTAGACTTACCGAACTCCATTTTGCTCTCGCAAGCAAAAATGGTGTAAGAGAGATCACTCAATATTATAATCTACTAATTTATCTCATACAATCAATATAAGAGATGATAAATCAATAACCATTAGGGTTTGACACCCCCGTCTAGAACACACATCCCTAGTTAAGGTTCTAGCTGCTCATATAAGAAGAACTAGAGATAATAATCATGTAAAAAATCTCCATTCAAAGCTAATTTGATAATCAAAAACTAAATTCCAAGCTTATATTGACACAAATATGAGGTTTCTTCTTCCACAAGCTAAGAAGTTATTATTTATTAGTCTATAAATATTTCTTCCAGTAACTGGTCTCTATTTATTATATCCTTAATTTGAAATAAAATAATGGTCCATTATAACACAAATGCCTATTCTATTGAAACACCCCAGAAATCGTATGCCTAAGCTAGAGACCTATATGAGGTCTAATAAGGGTTAAAATGGAGTTACTAGACCTAATATAATTAATTAACTTAGTTTGGTAATTTTAGAATTTAAGTGTCAAGAAACGACCATGACACGCGGAAACTAGTCTAGTTGAACTAGTGTGTGGTAGGGTCTTGTGGTGGAGTTTTGGAGCGTAGTATGAAGGTGAAATTGAGTATAAAGGTTTCCTAGACCTAGATGGACATGTTTAGGGTCCTAACGTCCGAGTATGACTCCCCAAGTACCACCCTAAGGGTCCTTGCGGAGGACCCAAACAATGGACCCAAAAGCTTTCAAAAAATAGTAGCTATCCATGAGCACCATTGATGGACTATCAATGGTTTGACGGGGCATGGATTGGATTCGTGAGTTGAGACTATGTTTCCTCACCAAATCCTCCCCAACTCCCTCTCTGAACCATTTGACGTACATCCAAGACGGACTGTCAATCCATCCACGGTCGTGGATGGTGGCCGTAAATGGGCACATGTGATGTTGTCATTTAATCGGCCGAGCCAAAAATGGTTTGGTAAATTCCACCCTTGGATAATTAAATGTGTGGTATTTAGTGTATTTTAGGGTTTTTAATTATTTAAACACTAAGATCTAGACTTAGACTTCACTTTTCAAAATCAAACCCTCCCCTCCCTATAGTCCTTTCAAGATCACCATTGAAGAAGAAGAAGAGAAGAAGGAGGCAAAAAGTAGGTCGAATTCAGCAAGGTTTTGAAGATTAGTTTAAAGCATTGATCAAAGGTATGTGTAGGTCCTTCATCCATGGGTTCTTCCACATTGGAGCCTCCACAGTTTCTCTCAATTGTGAGTAAAAAAATAACCCAATCTAGCTAGGGTTGTGATTTAACATTGATGGTAAGGCTCGATTGTGATTTCAAAGTAGTGGATAATATTCAATTATGTTTGAATTATGTTTATATGATGATTATAAGAAGTTTCATGTGAATTCCTTGATAAACCTTAATCTAAGATGACGAATGTGATCATTGTGGGTTTAGGCCATTTGAGGCAAAGTTCAAGGTTCTAAGTTGATCTTAGTAATTAAATTATCTTGAATACTAATTGATCATAGTTATGATCATATAAATATGAATTGAACTAGGTTTAATTGAATAGGAAGGATCTAAATATGTGAAGTTAAAATTGAACTTATATGATCAAGTATGACTAGTTACCTTCTTATGATCAAAGGTGATTGAATAGCTTGTAATTTAGACATGGATCATGATAGAGTAAAGTTAGTATTCAAAAATTGTCTTGTAGCCATTGTTGTTATGGATTTGGGGGTAAAGTCAATATGAGGAGATCCTGATTGAGTGTTCTCTGTCTCTTATAGATATAGACTTGAACAATCTGGGAGAAGTAAGTTCTCTCATATAGAAGTATTATAGGTTGAATTAATAACCTAAAATGAATTAAAGCATGATAGACTAGAATAGCTTGAAGTTGTGGTATATGATCCCCATCTAGTGTAGTTGACTTGGTAAGAGAAGACCAAGATAGAATAACTTGAGCTTGAGTCTTATGATTCCTTCATGGATAGTTGGATTATGTAGCTTGAGGTGGATAGATCTCACGTTAGATTGGGATAGTAAGATTATACTCTCCTAATAGTAGCTTGACTTTCATGTAAGGTGCACTTTATGAAATAGCTTGAATTAGATTACTTATGGAAGATTAAGATGGTAAATCTCATGAAAGTTTTAGATGGTAATCTCATGGTAGATTGAGATAGTAAATATCATGGAAGCTTGAGATAGTAAGTCTCATGGTATCTTAAGGTAGTCAATCTCATGGAAGCTTGGGATGGTGATTTCCATGGTAGCATGGAATTAAGGAATGAAACTCTCCTAATGATAGCTTGCAGTAGCATGACTAGGATGCCTTCGTGATAGCTTGATTTGGTTAGGCCAAAACCATTTCATGGTAGCTTAGGATTGAGACATGTCACTCTCATATAGATATCTTAGGGTCGAGGATTCATAATCCCCCATAGACACTTGCATCTTGATGAGTGGGTGCATAGTGGCTAGGTGTGTATATTTGTAACCTCCATGGTAGTTAGGTCTACAATGATAGTATGCTATTCTTTGATAAACTAGTATGAAAGTTAGTTAGAGTTGAGTAAGCTAGCCTGAATGAGTAGTTAGTGTGAATGGTAGAATGGAATGCCATTGATACATGACACAAGTATTACTTGAAGCTACTTATGAAATGTCCTCTTATGAAGAATGCGTAGCTTGGGTAGTGACTATAGTTGCCTTCTATGTTAAGATTGACTTAAGATGATATTTCCTTATCAAATATGAAAGTAGATGCTTAGTGATACTTAGAAGGGGGTAAAACATGAATTGGGTGGCTTCAAGATATGCGTCGTATGTGTGTTAGAATGGGATGCCCCATATGCATGCACAAGTGTAACTTGAGGTGACATAGGGGTATAGTGCTCTTATGTTATGAAAACCTACGTCTTAAGTATGAAGGTGGGTTATGACCAAATAATGACCAAAGAGAGGTACTTAGCTTAGGTAGTAATATGGGATGCTATATTGGTATCGCACAATTATAATTGGATGTGGCTTGTGAAGTAGTTCACTTGAGTATGAAATACAAATGATTGAAGTAAGAAATTATGATTATGTATTATGTTGATTTGTTATGATGTGATGCTTATGTATTGTCTCTTATTCTTACGTCTTATGTTGACTAACCATTTGAGATGCTTTTATGATATCATTCTAGATTTCATACTTAGTACCTTTGTACTAAACATATTGCCTACAATCTAACCAATGTAGATATGGAGCTTTGAGTTTCTATTGGAGGCTAGAGTATCAAGGATTTAGAGGATTGAGGATTTTGATGAGTTCTCATAGCTTCGAGGACTATATCCATTTGCCTTAATGTCATTTACTTTTATGGTTTAGACTATATGTGGACTGCGTCCCAATACTTTTATTTCATGTCATTCATAGATTTTTTGAGACAATGATGTTAGAAAGATTCCGCTTTTATGAAATACTTTTCGACTTATGTTTTAAAGAAAGTTTTAAATTCTTTCACATTTTCTATGATTTTATGTAATGAATGCTAATGGCTTGTATAAGATCTCTTCGAAATCGATTACGCCGTGTTACAACTAGGGATTTCTCTTGGGACGTGACATCTATCCTTGCAGAATTCCAAAAAAGTACTATTTTCCCGTAGTTGCACTTTTTCCCTACAACGTCCATCTTATATTTGCATTGAATCAACAAAATGTGGATCTTAGGAAGTGGAGTGATAGTCGACTTCTCACTCCGACCTTCAATTATCACGGGAAATATGCGTTGCATAAGCAAATCAATTATCAATTATTATATCGCACTATTTGTAATAGTGGTAATGAGGAAACGTAACTCCATTCAAGTTATTGAGACAATTGTTGGAAAAATTCATCAAATTGAGTCGAATGAGTCGGTTATATAACAAATCATCATGCACATATTATATATATATATATATATATATATATATATATATATATATATATATATATCGGTCGATAATTTAAATTGTTAATGTATTTCGAGTTAGGAATTGAATTGCAGCTGAACCTATCTTCCATTCCATATGATTTGACCCCAACTCTAAATTTTTTATTGATTTACATAGAACCACTTATGTCCTGAAAAATATGACATAGTTTAGTATTTATCAACACAAGGGTTCATTTTTTCCCATAAGACACAAAGTTATTCGAAATGAGTGCAAAATCCTCTTGACAAAAACAAAGGGTCAATTTAGACTAAAATTTATATTCTGGATAAGATGAAACAATCAAAATTATTTTTTGGTCATGTAGCTAATGTTTTCACTAAAGTCATACCTTCAAACTTAAAAAGCTCCAAAATTGGAAAACATGCATAAACAGTAAATTTTTAACCTGATGAGAAAACTATCAGTCCCAGAATGTCACAAATGAATTGGGGCCACTATAGAAAAGCTTTAAACAGTGAAATCACCAAAAAAGGAAAAGATGATCTAAAGGATCATTACATTATACACTACTAAATGGATTTTTTCCTCGAAATTAAAGATTCAAGAAGTGAAAGGCTCGTACAGGTGGGGATACTGACGAATTTGTATTTAACCAACTCATTAAACGCAAAATCATAAGTTTTTTTGTTCTTTGATGCTAATTTAGGGGATTTTTGAATGTAGTTTTCTTGTATGTTGGCATTTATCGAAAAAACAAGTTTGATATATTTTTGGAGTTTACAATTACTGAAGTACACTAGTGATGTAACAAATATATATAGGATTCACTTGGCGTCTTGTTCAGCTAAATGTGAACTTGAATCAAGAAAAACTTCTTAAGCACCGGTGACTCAAAAGGTAATACAATGTCTTATCAGCATTCCATAAGTCCAACACAAGTCGAAGAGCAGAGGTTAAAGGGGCAAAAGGTACTCCATGAATAAAGTGCTTCCTTAAGAAGGTTGCAAGGATAAAATAGGGATATATGTAATTGTAAATTTATCTTTTTTCAAATTGGAAACAGGGTTACGAACTAAGTTTTTGAGAATTACACTTTTCTGTTGTGATATAAATTAGCCAATAACTCATCTAGGTTTTTCACGACCTAAAATTCACCCTACACGTGACATAACATATAAGACCTTGATGCTCTACACAAACGGCTTGACATACATATACACAGTATAATAGACAAAGGTAAAGAATCTAATTTGATGAATTGGAAAGTTTTTGATATAAGGAGAAGTCAAACTTAGTATTGACAGTACATTCAAATACATTAGAAGAAGTTATTGGAATGTAACCTGTACACCACGTACAATGTCTAAAAACATAAACATAAAAACGTATGTAAATGTGTCATGGTCATTGGAACATGAGGAATCACCAACTATCTCCAAATCCTTAAAACAATGACCTATCCACGAGTGGGAGGAGAGGAAGAATCATGACCTATATTATTAAACAATATAGAAACACATATGCATTAGTACATGGAATGTACTAAGTGTGAGAGATATGCATGAAAAACGTGATACGTTAACAATAATGGGACATTATTGAAAACATGATATATATTACCAAGCTAAAAATAATGAAACCATTTAAGGAGAATTTTAAATCATGAACATGGTCAATGCATCTTAATCACAAGGAAAAATTCATAAGACCTTTGAAGTTATTTAGTTTGCTAGTGGATTATTATATTTAACCAATAATAAACCATGCAAACTATAAGATGGAATCCCATAAGACTCCCAAGTTGAGAAGGGAGAGTCTACTTGCCAAGGTAGAACTACGTATGATTCATAGCTATTTACGGGGGCATGTAGTTTTGAAATGGATGTTGCAGCCAGAGAATACCCTATTTGAGCCTCGACCAGAATTCTCTCCCAACACTAAGTGAAATCCTAACACATTATCAATTTAATATCAATCCTATCGTACGTAGAAGATCACAATTAAGTTACCAATAAAGCTTAAAAATATATTATAGTAGCTCATTAAATTTTGAATCAAGCCTGTGTGAGAAAACTTTTCACAAATTCATGATTACTTGATATGTGAAAAATCATGCACAATTCATAAATGATTATCATAAATCAAACTAGATCATAAAAGATCTCTTTTCATAAATAATATATAACCTTCATGAAGATGTCATTCATAAATTCATAACTTCTTCATAAATTCATAGCTTCAAGAGTTCACAATCAAAATCTTGACCAATATATGGGCTCATGTGATTTCAATTGGAAAGCATGTTATTAATTCAAAGCAATCATAATAATATCAAAATCAAAGAATTGAATTAGCACAAATAGAACCCATAAAGAATTAAGTAAAAGCCTAAATCAATTTGGATTAAATAATATTCAGAAAATTGAGATATTTCAGGACTTAATGGGTCAATGTAGACCCTTGAATAAACCCTAAATACCTTGAGGATCAAATCCCAAAAGAAATGAATAAAAAGGAGATTTGAAGCCTGGAAACCCTAGCTTCATCTTCGTTTAACTTGAGAGAGAACTGGAGAAGATTAATGTTGATGGGTTATGGGAGCTGAGTGAATGAAAGAGTTGGTGTAACAACCCTAAGCTACTAGACCATGATTTACATGTCAATACACCATTTCTTAATTACTATAATATGTTTTATTCTCATTTTTGGAATTCAAAATTTTGTGATAATTGAAAACGTGCTTAACATAAATTGTTATCGTAATTTAAGGTACTTTATGAGGGTATTTATGTAAATTGACTAATTAGAATTACATATGATTGGAAGTTATGGAATCGTGTAAATACATATAGTTATATATGTATGCTTTTTGGGCAGCACCTATGAAGGACATGTGTACATGTGCTGAGGATTACTTTTGTATCTATATATTTTACTGCTACTTTGATTGAATTCGTTTTCCCTCAAGTCTAAGAACATTATAACATTATCCAAACAGTTGTTCTTCAACTTCAAAAGAAAAACTAGGTCCTTTTGTCTTGAATCCAACACACTTCATCTTGGTAAGTGATAATGAATTTATTTTAATACTGGGTAGTGTTTGGTAGTTTAATCATATCTCGTTCAATATAACTTTGTTTACAGTGATTAAATATTATTTGGAAAGATAATTCGTAATTCTAAAACTCTTATTTAAAGGGAAAACTCTAATTTTGCTGTTATGGATTGGAAATATGGCACACAATATATGATAAGTTCTGTCTAGCTTCTGGAATTAGAAATCCTATTTGTTCAACTGTTAGTATTTTGATTATATCTTTTTGTAAAAAATGTATTTTGAGGTTATTCTTGATTATTTTTAATCTTAATAGATGTACCTACATCTTTTATGAAGGATATAAAGTCCAGTTTTTGTTGTTTTCTCTTTCAAATCTTAGTTGCGACATGAGACATTAAACTGGGCAGAATCACTATACTGGGAGCATTTAGTCGTATTTGTAAAGGATAAACATACTTGTGATGGTTATCCTATTTTACTTCAATATTTTTGAGATACTAGGAACTAAAGAAGTTATTTAATTGCATTTTAAAGGTTTTATATACTTGTGAACAAGTTGAGGACCTTCATATGTTGGTTGGTCTATGGTTTGAACTCTTGAAGTCATGTTCGACTGTTTCTTTGCTAATGGTGAGGTTTGTGTATAAACTCATACTTGTACTACGTTTTACCTACTGGTATATCTGAAAGCTTATATTGGTACGTTGGTTACCTCTTGTCACTTTACATTGTTGTATTGTCGTCGTTTAAGACGTTAAACACTCTTGTGTAACTTTGCCCACTTGTACGGATTGTTTGATCACTTGACATTCTTGTTGGATCTTTGTCCTTCTTGTGGCTGTGACTTTTTTCACTATTGGCATGCCTCTTGATTCAGATCATTTTCCATCTTGACTCTGGAGTTTTAGTTCCTCTTAAGTATGAGAGTTTTCCATTTTAAGTATGAACTAGAAAGCCATTTTTAATATGGTGTTTGGCTCTCTTGAATATTGGGATTTGACCCTTCTTGATACAGGGCATCGACCATTCTTGTTTCTTTTTGTGCTTGGTGTAAATACATGATGTACATATTTGGCGAGTCTAGTTTTGAACCTCTTAGAAAATTGTGCTATGAACGTTATTGAAATTTGGAGCTTTAATTATCCAACTTGATACTCTTTGTATATTGTTTACTTGATTTACTGATTATATTTCAATCATGCTTCCCTTGACTTGAGAATGATGACTTGGTGAATCTAAGTGCGTCAGATTTATAGTTTTTACACAACTAAGCTTTATGCTTAGCGATAGTTGTTGTTTCTATCAGGGAATGTTCGAGAGGACGCTTAAAGGTGGCTATTGAAGATTGGGATTTTGAAATCCTTAAAGAAAGACCGCATTTGCATATAGACACATATATATTTTGTATAAACTTTGGGACTTGTGCACAATCTATGGGTTATATAATTACATGAGATTTTGAAGGCTGATTTGGTCATGTCACCATCTGTTGTGATATAAGTATGGCTATATGTTTTTATCCTTGTGGTGTGTGTAAACTCAAGTCTTGTAATATAATAATTTACTTTATATTTTGTAAGTTGTGAGGCATGGACATGTTGCTTTTTGCTACATGGAAGTTTGCAATACTATTGTTATTTCGTCCTTAAATGTGAGAAAAATATATGCATGAAAGCTTGTCGGTTATTTTCTTAACATATTTTGGGAGGCTTTTTTGTCGTTAGTTAAAATTTAGTGCTACATACATTTTGACCTCAATTAAATAATTAAAAGCGGGCAAGATACACATCCTTAACTAAATTATTCTTTATGAACCTAAAACCTCAACTAGATTAAAATTTTGTTGCCCTTCGTTAATCTCTTTTAAATGTCACAACTATTAAATAGTTTCTTGTAAAGTTGTGGTATCTCTCGGAAAGGGTCGCTACAGTTGGGGTAAACTTTATGAGTAGTAAGGTTGTTAAATTCCTTAGAATTGGGTGTCAAACTAAGTAGTATATGGATCAATTACATAGAAAAGACTCAAATATCCTTAAAAATAACAACCAAATGGTTCTTACGGTTTGGACCTAGTGTAACACCTCAGAAATCAAACTTGGAACTTTCAGCAGAAAAATAGCAGAAATAGGTGAACCACGAGAAGGTTCACTACGCGTGAAAGGAACCATGGTCCGTCAACTTGTCTCTAGTCCACAACCAACCTTTAAATGGTGGATCATGAGACCCTTCACGAGATGTGGACCACCACACGAGCCATACTGGTTCTCCTGGTAGCGAGAAAGAATCCCCCAGGCCCTTACATCATACCATGGAGCCTTTCACATGCTCTTGTTTTTATAACAGGTCAAGGTAGGGTCCGTAGACCTCAGCCAGCTGACCACTCACCCAAGTGAAGAACAAGGTCAACCTTCATAGTCTGTGGTCCTTCAAACAGACCGTGATATATCTCGTGGTTGAATCACCCTAGAACAAATAACTACCGGCTAAGAATCATGACCTACTTAACGGTGTGTGGTCCTTGTGGTGGACCATTATGGGGCTCGTGCTGGCCTTCGTTCGATTTAAGTGAGGTCATTTTGGTCTTGTTCTCTATGTGTTGGACACCTAAACTATGTCGTATAAACCCTAAACTACATAGTTTTTGTCAGCTGAGCATAGTAACTTAATCAAAACTTACTCTAATCAATCATTCACCAAAATCATTCAAACTTAGAGCAAAAGTGGGAGAAAGAGGTGCTATTTTTCCTTATGAACAATAGCAAGATTTTCTTCAGTTCTAGCCTTGAAATCGAAACATTTCTTCATGAAATTTGTCACTAGGTATGTGGGATTTCACTAGTGAGTTCCTTTCACCCATTAGGTCCCTAGAATTCAGTCAGATTGTAGATTCTCTATATCATGTTTAAAACTAGTGTTTCATGGACTTTAGAAAGTGTTGTGATTCAACTATTAGAATATTCCTGACTATATTGGCATGTTTTTGAGAAATTGTTGCCTAGATTTTTGTATGAAAATCAGAACTTAGTTGTGTAGATTTAAGCTATTCAGCATTACAAATATTCAGTTATAGTGTGTTACTTACATATTCAATTTGAGTAGGCTTAATACCGAGTTTGACTAGGGTCAGTCACCCTCTAAGTCCCAAAACTACATGCTTGTTGTAGGTTTATAATTCCCCTCTGCGGGCATCATTTTAGTGATCATACCAGTCATGCCTCTATACCTCTGGCAGGGTATATTGGGTTCTTTCAATGGGTGTATACTCAACACTATGTCAGTTATTGGTAGCTTTCTTAGTCAGATTCTATGCATTGAAAAAATTATCTGTTACAATCCAATATTTAGTTTGAGCATGTTATAAATTTGGTCATGGCACTCAATTTAGTTCTTGCTCACTATGTTCAATATATTAACCATGCTTATATTACAACATTGTTGAGTATTCTTTGTTCAATTATTATATTGTTCAGCTTTATTCGATCCTGCAAGCTTAGTACGTTCCAAGTATTGACGCATACTCTGCGCTACATCTTCTTGTGATGTAGGTTTAGTTCCTCAACATTCAGATACCACATAGATCGGTTCCTGATCTCCACCTTAACAACATTAATGGTGAGTCCTCATTTTCTGAGGACAATAGACATGTTTGTTTTACTTCCCGTCTTTCAGTTTCGACTTAGCTAGGGCATTTATTTACATCCCTAGTTAGTTAGAGGCTTTTATTCTGACATAGTTAAATTCAGTTTTAGATGTGCTTTTAATATTTCGGTTGTTATTGAACTCTTAATACAGTTTATGTGTGCAGATTTAGATTAGGTAATATCCCTCAAAATTTTAGTTAATTCATGTTTTAAGCCTCTGCAAAATATTTCTCATTTCAGTTTATCTTAGTATGCTATGATATGACAACTCTGGGTTAGCTTGGGGTAACTTAAAATCATTGGTTCCGTGTTAACGTATTAGGAGTAGCCTCGGTTGTTGCAAACTTAATTAGAGCATTAGTTTTAAGAGTCCTGGGATGTCTGAAAAGCCCCACTAAATAGAGTTATTTTTATGGGTGTAAAATTCCCCAAATCTAGTGAGAGGGAGGCTACAAAATGTTTTAAGAAAAGCTTCACTTTATTACTATTCTTATCGTGCGTGGGTATGATCTCTTTTATAATTCATCATTATGCATTTCAAATCATGCCTCCTCATAGAGCTTACCCAAGGAATGCTAATGCATGCAACTGTTGATATCCAATTTTGACCCTCCACAACATAAATTAATCATCGAGCTTCTTAATTTCTGAACAATTCAGAATATTTAGTTCTATAAAATTCAAATACTTTCCAGAGTCATTTTTTTGAGTAATATTAGTTGATTTTCATATAGTTTTATAGATGCAAATAATATATTTTGCAATTATTTGAAAATCAAATATAAAGATTTTAATCTTAGTAAGAATTCTATTAAACTAGTTCACTAAATTATGGTTAAATTTTTGAATCACTAGTTTACAATTAAACTGATTGTTTTTATTATTTTTTATCTTTATTTTTGTTTGAAATTATAAATATTGTTAATTAATTAATATTAATTTGTCTTATATAAATTTCAGTCAAATTCTCTAAATTAAGTTTGATTTGACTATAGCCTAAATTCCAAGACGTAACTCAATTCCCTTAAACCCATTAAAGAATCGTATATTGGGCCCTTTTCCAATTTAGCCCATGTTTTTCCAACATTGGACTATTTATTGCCATGTGACAAAGCCCATCCCCATCCAATTCACAGCATCTCCATTCAATTCCCAGGCCCAATTTCTGGACCTGACCCAATCTTTTACCCTACAAAGCTCGTCTTTACGAAGTGAATCGATGAAGGCGTAGCTGCACGCTCACTTTTTCCTTCCTTCCATGTAAGAAGAGATAGCGTCGCCTTCTCTTCACGCATAGGAGACGCTCAAACGTCTTCATTTGTACGTACAGCAGGGTACCTGCACATTTTTGTTCCGAGCACGCAAATTCGTCCTCCATGTGCGAGATGAGTCCACGTCGAAGCTCAAGGATGAGCGAGTGAATTTGAGCCATCCGAGCTGCTGTGTGTTTCAGATTTTTCTTGCGATTTTGGCAAATTCTCTTCCAAAAACCATCTGGATGTTCTTATTTGAAAGGAGGTTTTGAAATTCCAATTTGAAGTGAATGTGCACTCTTTCCCCAAGCTTCTTCCTAAATCCCTCCACCCTCCTAATACGAAACCCTAATTCCCCTATAAATCTTTATTGTTACATAAAAAAGGGGGAGAAGGGAGAAAAATAGAAGTGCGGATTTTGTTGGACGATTTTATGGGAAAAAGGAAATATGTGTGTTGGATTTTCATACTGTGAGATTCTGATCGAATTTGAGGGACAATGTTGCTAAATACGATACTAAATACACCTTTTTTGAGCATAGGATTTATTTGTTTTAGTGATAGGCTTAAGTTCCTTCATAGATTCTCGTTCTGTGACGAAAATTTGAGTGCTTCTGTTTGTTGTTAGAACATTGTGTCCTCCCTGCTTGTCTTGGTTCTGCTGCGCTTGAAAAGGTGAGATTCATTTTTACTTAGCTTTTATTTTGGTATGGTGATCGTTCGACCCCAGGCTGCAAATCAGTGGCATATTTCATGTTAATTAGTGTTGTAGCAAGTTTTTTTTCTCTTCGAAGATGTCACTTATTTCTCAAAGCTTTCCATCTGTTTTCGTTGTCGGAATGGTAGTTCTGTTTCGTTGTTTGGGTGAGTGTTGTTTGTTATTGGTCTTAGTCTCTAAACATCATCTTTGTTCGGTGTGCTATTGTTTCTGCTCCCTGCCCTCTGGTTAATCATATGATGATATCAGGATATGTTAAGAGAGTTGACTCTGTTTTGCCAGGTGTGTTGTGTTATCAATAGTGACACGATTTCTTTTATTCATTATTTGGGTTTGGTTAATTTTTAATGTTGGTATTTTGTCTCATCTTTTTGGTGTAACTTGTTCTCATTTTTCTGCCTCCATGAAAGGCCCCATCCAGTTATTCGAACATATGTGGTATTATTGTTAGGAGTTAAAAGTTGTTTAGTTAGTTGACTTGTCGAGCATGCTAGAATAAATGATGCTTCTCATTTTTTTAGTGCCTTTCTTCTCTGGTGTTCGTTGGTTGTATGTAGTTTCTCATTTAAATGTTGAGACCAATTTGTCCATATATTTCTGTTTGTGTAAATTCGATCATGTTATTTAGGAAGACTATTCGTTTGAGTCCGTGTTTCTAAAAATTATTTACTGGTGCTATCCTCTTTTTTTTTAGTTTGCAGTCTTGTATGTACATGTTTTGGCTAGAAATTTAAGGATTATGATATTGATTTGTTAATTGCAAGATTCAGCTGGGCGACGTTTTGAACGAAATACAATATTCATTGTTGGCGTAGGATTGTGTAGGCTTGTAATACGTCTTTGTTTTGCTGCCCGATTTTGCTCTCCGATAAAACAGTGTGTTGATATCTTTGTGTTCTGTTAACATCTCCCTTGCCTTATTTGCTCATTTCTTTCGTTAAAAAATCCGTTTTGCTGTTCCATTGCCTTCATTTCAAGTTCATTGCACCTTGTAGAAATTTTTTTGATTTGGCATTTCACGGATGTTCTTGGTTCATTTTCAATGCTTTTGGAAAGCACGTTATTTGTTATCCACGAAATTAGCGTAGAAAATTTTTGACAAATTTGTCTCTCCTTGTTTTGGGGTTGGGTATGGACGTCATTATTTCGCCTAATTTTTTTTTGCTGCTAAAATTACAATGTCTTTGGTGCTTACTGTGGTTCAATCGGTTAGTAATCCTCAAGTTTTTTTTATTATGTGCTATTTTATTTTCTTAATTCCATTACGTGATTCTGTCAATATTTTATTAGTCAGCAATGGTCATTAATTGACAATGATTAAGTAACCACGGGACCCTAAAGATGTGACATTGTAATGTCTATATAAATAGACTGGTAATGCACATTTTTCTATAAATCAGTATATCCTTCTGCAACTTTTTAATTGGATTATTAATTCTTTCTTTTTCTCATCTTGTTATGTATGTGAAATCCATTTGAGTTAATTATGAACCCTTCCTTTTGCATATAGAGAGATCCATCAAGGTTCGAAATTCCCTCTCCGAGTCAAGATTGATGTACAAATCACCAGGCCGAAAACTACGATTAACATGAGTTGAGGATCAAAGAGTTTGGGCAGAAGGGCCACTTTTGTTTTTCTTGTCTTTGCTGTATTTTATTATATAAAAGGCCTAAGCCCTTATTTCTTTGCATTATTATCTGACTAGTCTAGGATAGGTACGAAATAAATGGGCCAAAGACCCAAAAGAAAATAGGTCCAAATACCGGTCCAGGCGAAAAGATAACCCGAATTTGGTCCCAACTCTCTCTCTCTCTCTCTCTCTCTCTCTCTCTCTCTCTTATTTTCATTTATTTATTTGCCTTTATTTGTTGGTAGTTTTAAAGTTAAAGATCCAAATCCCCGCAAACGGCGTAAATGTTTTATCGACTTAAAATTAAATTCAAACATATTCTAAAAGAATGAATAAATTTGCAAATCAATTCTTACTTAGATAGCAAATTACTTTGTTTCAAACAATTCTCCAAAGATTATTATTTTAAAATCAAGTTAAAATCATCTTTTAGTCAAACAAAGTTAGTTGTTGGATAACAGCAAGCAAGCTCGTCTTACGTTCTTTCAAGACCTTCGTAAGACGTTAATAGGAATTCTTGAACCCCTTAAAAGTTTTCAAAATGATTTCTTCTGTTTAAGTCTATTGAAAACAAGCGTGTTTCTTGATTTTTCTCAAAAATTAAATGGCGACTCTAAAAAGACGAACATCCTCAAACAAATATTTTTTCGATAAAACAGAAATAGCAACTCTGCTGGCATGGGAGGATTCTAACATTAAAACTAACTTTATTTGGCTATTTGTAATAATTACCTACTTGTTTACTTTCCCTTACTTTTGGAATTGTTGCATTTCATGGCATCTTTCTGCCAATTGGAAAATAGCTTGCATTAGGAAAATTGAAGTTACGTGGCTTTCCACGACTTTCTTCAAAAACACATAAAAGTTCATTTAGAAGTATCAAACAAATAGTTGGAATGCAGTAATACGACATTGTTTGATATCTTTACCCCGATGTTTGTCCGTCTCGGGTAATCATCAACTTGAAACCTATTCTAGTAAGCCTAGGCTAAAGCGAAACCAAAACCAAAAATTAAGCATAAGCCTAAGACGGCTTAATACCCAAGGTGGGTTAAGTCAATCTAGATGAAAACCGCCAAAATCGTGTCTAAGGTCTTCGACTTCACGACACATCATTTTATGTGACATTTGAATGATGTACGTGTTGAAAACCAATTTGGGGTACGTAAACTTAACTAGCTTCTGTTTTGTAGATATGGATTGTTTCCCAAAGTTTTACATGGTCATAGCTGTGCCACCTCAACTCACAATGTGATATAATAATCTCGACGGGGATCATAGAAGAACCCTCAACAAATATGTGGGTGCTCTGACGAAATTAATCAGCATAAACGATTGGAAGGAATTGGTTGAGTTCCTCACAGGATATTGGCATAGACAACGAATGGTGTTCTGATTCAGAACTTCCGAAATTACCCCGACTTTGGAGGAGATCAGAGACTGCATAGACACAGTAGAGACTGGTATAGAAAGGAAGACAAGAAAGAAAGCAAGAAAGAAGACATCTTTATCCCTAATATGCCTTCCGTAGAAGATATTGCGGACTGATTCGGATTGGGAAAAAACTTTTCCTACTGGTGACAAGAATCCCATGTAGCATTCAGAGATCTTTACATCCGATTTGGACACGCAAGATTCTACGCCATTTACAACCGAGAGTTCAAGATCTCCTACAAAGAATGGAATGAAATTCTTCCATTAGCATTTGCTGTAGCGTCATTGGGATTGATGGTATTCCCACAAGTCCAAGTCTGAGTATCAATACTCGAGTTATAACACTCGCGCATACTTTTTTCAAAGGGTATGAGAACCAAGGGACAACAAAATACTATCCTATAGCTCCGATCATCTTGTACGATATGTATCGAGCCTTGTGAAAATGGACAGAAAGGCATCGATACTTCCAAGGATGCAACTTACACCTTCAGTGGTGGATCCTCAACCATTTAGCAAAGGGTGCTGGGACTCAGAAGCTGCATACTCTTGACAACATGAACACCCTTGAAGATTTGAATGACATGTTATACTGGCGAATATGGACAATCGGAGAACAAGGGGGAGATAGGCTCAGATTTTTTCCGAATTGAGAGAAGAAGATCTCTAATAGATGCTTGACCGTTTCATCTCCAAAGAAGTCATCGTGGAGAGCCAGAGACAGGTTGTGCTTCCTCTACCAGGTATTCGTGGAATTTGACCTTATGCACCCTTTTGAGTTTTACGATAGTTTGGGAGGAGACAAAGTGTACCCAAAAAGGCATATTATGGCGCTTATGTACATGATATTGGGGATGATAGAGTGCACGACGCTTCTGAAATGTTCAGAGAATGGAAAAGTACTAAGCGTATGGATAAAGACAATATTTTCCCTAACCGATTCAATGTTTGATATGACAAGGTTACAAAGAATGGCTAAAGAAGGACATACAAAACGTCTCCTCCCAAATCCCCCGCAGCTTTCGCAGCGTAACGGACAGAGAAGCCAAAGAAGTAGCCGAGCTACAAGAGGTAAAGAAAGAGGCCCAAGAAGTGTATGCTACGTTTGTCGAGAACCAAGATACTCTAGAGAAAGCGATCCAAGAGGTGGAAAGACTAAGGCGTGGTTATGATGATTTCGATACCTGGGTGAAGAAAAAAATCAAGAGGATGCGCTACGAAATCATGGAAGACAAAGGACTCCAGGGTGAAGGATTTTTGCTGATGCTAAGATATATTTTTCAGCAATACAAGACTCAGGGGAACAGCGACAAAGCAGGACCATCGAGCACAACATAGTGGATTTCGCCCCTGTGTGGGTTTTTTATATGTATTTATGTTGTTTTTAGCCCCTGCATGGGCGTACCTTTATTGTACTTTCAAATGGCCCATGCGTGCGTCTTTCTTTAATGTTTTATCCTTTATTCTACCCTTTGTGAACATTATTATTCATTTGTGAAATACATTTGGGGGGGGGGGATTGTTAATATGGTTCAAATTCACGCGTACATCATTCAAATGTGCTAGGTCTACCTTTGGCACAAAAAGGGTCCCCCTGTATCTTTTAGGATGCGATATGTATGTTTAAATGTTTATGTGCTATGTTGCTATGAATGAGGATATTGGAAACCCACTATTTTCCAAAAATTTCCAAAATATGCAAACAAGTCACTATTTACAAAACAAAATCGGACCAAAGTTTCCAAGTCTTAAGTTTCTCACTCAATAGATACCTCTTATATCACAAATCCTAAAACACTACTCTACCATCCCTGGAAAGGAAAAAATCAATGCTATGGAAAAGGGTAATAACATCCAGATGGAACTAAGTGGAGAAGAACTACAAAGAAAGATCAAACAGATCACTCGGGGAATTCAATAGGCCAAGGATGAAGGGCTTAGAGTCGACATGGACACCGCAATCTACAAAGCTGCAACCATGACACTGTATGAGGATCTGGCATCACGAATTAAGATAAAGAAAAATGTTGAGATGGAGACAAAGGACTTGCGAGAGAAGTTGGACATACTTTGGTTGAATGTTCAAGAAAGAGAAGCGAGATAGTCGAGAATAGAATCAGAGACCGCCACTCTGTTAGCTAAAAGCATGTCACTAGATGAGGAGCTGACAGTGGAAATGGAAGAATTCGCCTCTATGATAGAAAGGATGGATGCACTGAGGAAGAAGAACAAATTCTTCCATAGCAACGTGATTAATAAACTTCAAAAAATGCGCGAAAAATACCCCATCTACGAGCAAGGAGCTAATAGAGGACCCAATAACGCTCACCCTGGAGAGAATGGGGAAGAGGACGACGAGAAGATCATCCACAAACCTCCATTCCTAGTCTATCTTACATGAGAAGACTAATGCTGCAACAAGAAGGAAAATGACAAACGTGTCGTCATCATTTCATCTTTAAAAAACTCTATTGTTGAATTTCAATTTCCTTCTAATCGTAATGAACGAATGAATGAAAATGTTTTATCTTGTACTTGAACTACATTGGTCCTGAATTCTCCTTGTGAGATATGTAGGCAGCCTTCCCAGGCCCGACCACTATCTTCAAAAATTTTCATTCTCCCCCTTCATATTCCAAGAAGATACGAAGGCCAGATCAACGAACGTTAAAGAGAAGCAGCAAGAAGACCTTATCTCAATGTGATTTAGCCTTTCTGAGACAGTGTTAAAACTAAAACAAGAAAACTCCTACTTGTTAAGAAATGTGTTTCCGTCCTTATTCTTGAGTTGAAGATATCATTAAACAAAGCAACTTGTGTGTTTATCTACTCTTTATGTGATATTATGCATTTTCTTTATGTGATATTATGCATTTTATATTCTGAATATGCACTGACAAATATCCCTTTGAGTTATTTTCGTTCTCATGTACTTTGAAACTGATCTGTGTCAATCAAAACCTTGTAGATCATCCCTATTTCACAAGATCAAAAGGTCCTCCAACAGATTCCTTCTGTAGACAAAGCTCAGACAAAGGAAATGTAGTTATTGGTGATAATAATGAAGAAGTAAGTCATACTGATGTTGTGGTGGCTCAACCCACCATAGCGGACCAGAATGATTTGATTCTGCAGCTGATGCAACAGATTGCAGAAATGAGAGTTGAAATGCAAAAGAGACAGGATCTGCCTCCGCCAAAATTTGCCGCTAACGCTGCTGATAGGAGACCTCCAATCTACTTCCCTTATTCAAATATGGATCCAACTTAGAACCAAGCATCTACACCTGCTCAGAATCCGTCGGTTATAGATCTGACTACCCAAAATCCCCAATATTCTTCCGCATCCTACCAAACTCCACCTCCTCCTCAAAACAACAACCCCCAAATTCCACCCCATCCTCAACATACCCACCATCAAACCGCTCCACCACCACAAAATCAGAACCAATATCAAAACCAAAATACTTTAAATCCCCAAACACCCCACCACCACTTAAATCAGAATAGATATCCACAGTCTTACCCACAGAATTATCAAACCGCTCAAAATGCCCAGAGTCCCTCTGTAGCTCCACCCTTACCCAAAAGGTCCACATTCTAAATTGTCGTCCCTGCTGAGTGTGATGTGCACAGTTCTGAGCAGGACCATTATGAGGAACATGAAAGGGAGTGGATGGCAAAGGAAGAGGCAAAATTTGACATAAACGAAGAGATCAAGAAATCCATGAAAGATCTCCAATGCGTCCCTAATATTACCGGGCTTAGATATGAAGACTTATGTATTCATCCAAAATTTTACCTTCAAGAAGGGTTCAATATCCCAAAGTTTGACACCTTCGGAGGAGTGGGTAACCCCATGGCTCATCTAAGAGTCTATTGTGACCAGCTCGTGGAAGTTGTAAGGGATGAAACTTTACTGATGTGTCTCTTCAGCCGAAGCCTGTGCGGAGAAGCTCTTGAATGGTTCACCTTGCATGAAACATGACAATGGCCCAGCTGGAATGCATTGGCCAAAGATTTTCTCGATCGATTAACTTACAGCGTAGAAATTGTTCCAGATCGATACTCTTTGGAAAAGATAAATAAAAAATCAACCGAGAGTTATAAGGAGTTTGCTTATAGGTGGAGAAAAGAAGCGGCGAGGGTGAGACCGCCCATGTCTAAAAAAAGAAATTTTAAAAGTGTTCTTGTGGGTGCAAGAGACTGATTATTAAGATTGAATCTTGTTTCTCGTATGAGAAAAATTTGTCGAGATAGTCAAAGTTGGTGAGACTATCGAAGACTAGTTAAAAACGGTGAAGATAACCCGTGTTGCTGCATAGCCCGGATCATCTGGAACGTTGAATAAAAAAGGAGAAAAAATCGCTGCTGTTTCATGTGGGGGAAAGATAACCCACAGAATCTCGTTATATTCCCAAGGTCATTCTCGGACTTCCCAAAATTCCTACCAAGCTTTCTACATGCAAGGTAGTCATCCCAATAATCCTCCAATTTATCATGATGCTACCTCCACTTATCCAAACGTCCAAGCTCCACTATACCAAAGTCCATCCCCGGATTACCAAAATTCATCTCCCATTTACCCAAATCATCCTCCATCCTACGAAATTCGATCTCCCTACTAGGGTGTTTCTCCCAACTATGCTAACATGCAGTTGAGCTACCGAGAACCCCCTCCTTCATATAAAGTCCAAGCTCCACCATATCAAAATCCCCACCCGAACTACCAAGCTCCAATGACAAACTACAAGACAAAATCATATCCCAGAAATCAAGCTTCTCGTCTGAATAATCGAGGTTATCAAAGATGCCTCCCCACAAGGAAGTTATCCCTCTCGACCTTGGTTCGAGAAGAAACATTCGAGAAATTTCACCGCGCTTATAGAAAGTTGTACAAGAGTCTGGCTGCGGCCGAATATATCCACCCAGTGGGGCCCAAACCCATGGATATAAATTCAATAATCTATAGGTCAGATAAGAGATATGCTTATTATTCCAAAAGTGTTGGGAATAAAACTGAGGACTGTATCAACCTCAAGCACAAGATTCAAGATTGAATCGACAATTATGTGGTTTTTCTCCAACCAGCTTCACCTAATGTCAATACCAATCCTTTGCCGAATCATGGAGACGGTAACATTAGTGTTATAGAAACAGATGATGATTGTTGTGGGACGAAAGTAATAACTCCAATTATTCATGACAAGTTTGAAAAGGCTATAGCTGCCTTGAGCATTAGAGAGAAAAAAGAGTTCGTTATATTAACACCCGCAAAGGCTATTTCCTTGGTGCCATAAAAAACTCTTACCAAGACTAAATTTATGATTTAGAGTGCTGCTGCACAAGGCATTACCCGATCCGGAAGATGTTATACTCCTGAGAAGCTTGCTCTTGGAGGTCAAAAGAAGGATCAAGCTAAAAGTCCAATAAGCGAGGGTGAGGCAAAGAAATTCTGGAGAAGAATGCAGCCAAAAGATTATATTATTGTCAAGCATTTGGAGAAGACTCAAACCTAGAATTATGTGTGGGCCCTGCTAAAGAGTTCTCAATCGCACAAGCAGGATTTGAGGGAGGGTCTTAATGATACGTATGTGTCGATTGGCACAAGCAGCGGTATTGTGGCTGCTATGATTAACCAAGTTTTCCGAGGACATCGGATTAGTTTCTGCGACGATGAGGTACCTTTTGAAGGAAGGACACAAAACAAGGCGCTGCACATCACTATCGTATGCCGCGAGAAAGTCGTACATCGAATTTTGATGGATGATGGATCTTGTCTGAATATTTTTCCATTGTCGACACTGAGGTAGTTAAGGTTTGACCTTGGGAAGCTTGCACAAAACCAAGTCAATGTAAGAGCCTGTGATGGTGTTCAGAGGGATACGTTGGGAGCGGTAAATTTGATCATCCAAATGGGTCCGGCAGTATTCAGTGCATGGTTTCAAGTCTTGGACATTGACACCAGCTACAACCTCTCTTCTAGGAAGACCTTTTATTCACATGGCTGGAGCTGTGCCTTCTACACTGCATTAGCTGATTTAACTCATTTGGAAGAATGAAGAGCTATTCATTTATGGTAAAGGTAGTCTTTCTGGAAAACAGGAGCCGATTCTCGATGAAGTGTCTCGAGGTATTGATTTCCACACGCTGGAGCTGGTAAATGCAACCGGTGAAGACTTGGCCTCACAACCTCTAATGTCTGCCGTGTACAAGATGATAGCCACTGTAATCCTGTAGAACGGTTTTGAACTAGGTTTCGAATTGGGAAGAAATTCCCAAGGAATTATTGAGCCTATTTCGGTCCCCATCAAAAGATCCAGATACGATTTGGGGTACATCCTCACAGATGATGATGAGAAGACAAAGAAGAAAAAGGATCAAGCATTGGCCAAGCCAATCCCTCATCTATATCAATCCTTCCCAATCCGTGAATATGCCGAGAAGGAGGACCTCTGGGAAGGATTTTTTGACCTTTTTGAAGAGATTGATGCCATCATTGAAGAAGAGGTTGAGCTGACAAGATTCCGCGATGCTGATCCAGGAGAGATGCCGTAGTACTGGACCTTCACGCCCATCCTGATTCCCCTAACTCCCTGGTAGAAAGGCATCGTTTTATGAATATTTAAATCGGTGCTAGTCTGGAAGAGGCATGATACCTACCATTTTGCATTTTACTTAACTGTTTGAATTTTTTTATTTTCCATCGTGATATTGAAAAAGGCAACATAGCCTTATGCCATGGACAATGTTTGCACCATTTTTTCCAATTTGAATGGAAGCCTCTTTTATTTCAAAATATGTTTATTCATTCATCTGTTATACTTTGATTTCCTAACTTTATCTATCTATGATTTCAGTAATATAAGTTTACAAACCTACCAATGTCATGTCATGTCACGAGCTGAACAAACAAAATGAGGCAGATGATAACAAGGTTGATGAATACGAAGAGGAAATTGAGGCACCAGAATATGTGCTGAAGAGTTTCTGTAGTTTGAAAATCAGCATAAGCCAAATTTAGAGGAAATTGAAACAGTAAATCTGGGAGACCAAGAGTGTGTCAAAGAGGTCAAAATCAACATTTACTTTAATGAAAATCAAAGAAAGGGCCTGATTCATTTACTCAACGAGTACCTTGATGTGTTCATCTAAGAAGTCAGCGACATGTTAGGGCTGAGTACCGATGTGGTGTCTCACAAGTTTCCGATCAATCCGGGGTTCAGTCCACTGAAAAAGAAGTCTTGGAAGTTGAAGCCTGAGTTTGATTTAAAGATCAAAGAAGATATCACCAAACAGATCGAGTCTCGACTGGTGGAAGTGATGCAATAGCCGACTTGGTTGGTCAATGTTGTTCCGGTCGCCAAAAAAGATAGGAAGATCAGATTTTTCGTCGACTACAGAGATCTCAAAAAATCTAGACCAAAGGATAATTTTCCATTGCTGAATATTAATATACTGATTGATAACTGCGCTAAGCATGAAATGCAGTCATTTGTGGATTGTTATGCAGGTTATCATCAGATTCTGATGGACAAGAAAGATGCAAAAAAAAAAACTTTTATTACACATGGGGTGTATATCATTACAGAGTGATGCCATTTGGCCTCAAGAATGCTGGTGCTACCTATATGAGGGCTATGATGACCATATTTCGTGACATGATTCATATGGAGATTGAGGTGTATGTGGATGATGTCATAATCAAAATCTGCGAGAGTTCATACCACTTGATACATTTAATGAGGTTCTTTGATCGCTGTGTTGGTATAACTTGAAGTTGAATCCCGCCAAATTCACTTTCGGAGTTCCAACCGGTAAGTTTTTGGGATTTATAGTCAGCAGAAGGGGTATTGAACTTGATCCTTCTAAGATTAAAGTAATTCAAGAGTTGCCTCCGCCGAAAACAAGGAAATAGGTGATGAGTTCCTTGGGGACATTGAACTACATCAGTCGATTCATTACTTAGTCAACTGTATGTGAACCCATTTTCAAGATGTTGAAGAAGGACGCTCCGACAAAGTGGACTGAAGAGAGCCAAACATCTTTCTAAACTATCAAAGGCTATTTGTCAAATCCACCGGTGTTGGTTCCTCCGCGAGAAGGAAGCCCTCTGTTGCTATATTTGTCTATCTCAGATTGTGCATTCGGATACGTGCTTGGGCAACATGACGAAACAGGGAAGAAGGAGCGAGTCATTTATTATATAAGCAAGAAGTTTATTCTATACGAGTCTCGTTACACTTTGTTAGAGAGGAAGAGTTGTGCTTTGACTTGTATCGCACAGAAGCTGAGACATTATTTGTGTTCTTATACTACATACCTCATGTCCAGAATGGACGCGCTGAAGTATATATTTTAGAAGGCGATGCCTACTAGAAAATTATCTCAATGGCAAATGTTTTTGAGCGAGTTTGATATTATGTATGTGACTTAGGAGGCGATAAAAGCACAGGCTCTGGCTGATCATCTCGCAGAAAATCCCGTTTATGAAGAGTATGAACCACTTAAGACTTATTTTCACGATGAAGAAATGTTATTTATGGGTGAAAATATTTCTGAAGCATATCCAGGTTAGAGACTATTCTTTAATGGAGAGGCAAATCACCAAGGGAAAGGTATTGGGGTGGTCTTAGTGTTGGAATCTGGTAAGCACTATCCCATGGAAGCGAAGCTCCGATTTATTTGCATGAACAACATGGCTGAGTATGAAGCTTGCATTCATGGTTTGAGGATGGCCATTGACATGAATGTCTACGAGTTGCTGTTTATTGGAGATTCAGACTTACTAATTCATCAAGAACAAGGATAATGGGCTGTGAAGAACCCAAAGATTATACCTTACGTACGACATGTAAAGAAGTTGTGCAAAACATTTCGCAAGATCGAGTTCAGACATGCCCTCCAAAATATAGAATAAGTTGGTCGATACTCTGGCCACCATCGGTTCAATTATCAAACATCCAGACACTGATTATATTGATCCTCTAGATATTGAGCTGAATGAACATCCATTCCATTATTCATATGTTGAAGCAGAACCAGACGATTTAGCATGGTATTTTGATATAAAGAAGTATTTGGAGTCCAGAATTTATCCTTAAGATGTTACATCCAACCAAAAGTAGTCTATACGCCATATGACTTTTAATTTGTTTCTAAGCGGAGAAGTCCTTTATAAGAGGACTCCATATTTGGGTCTTCTTAGATGTGTCAATGTTGTTGAAGGTACGAAGCTCATTGAACAGATACATGCGGAAGTTTGTGGTACGCATATGAATGGGATCACTTTGGCGAGGAAGATCCTTCGAGCCGAGTATTTTTGGATGACTTTGAAGAATGATTGTTGCAAGTTTGTGCAAAAATGCCATAAAATGTCAAGTGCGCGGTGATTTGATCTGAGTGCCACCTCACGAACTTAACGGTATGAGTTCACCTTGGCCATTCCTAGCTTGGGTATGGATGTCATCGGTCCAATAAAGCTAGTCGCTTCTAATGGACACAAATTTTATTTTGGTTTCCATTGATTATTTCACCAAGTGGGTTGAAACAACTTCTTACAAGTCGGTAACCAAGAAAGTTATGGATGATTTTGTTTGCAACAATTTGATATGCAGGTTCGGAGTGACAAAATTGATTATGAGGGATATATGTGAGCAATTTAAGATCACGCACCAAAATTGAACCGCTTATCGTCTCCAAATGAATGGAGTTGTAGAGGCCGCCAATAAGAATATCAATAAGATTTTGAGGAAAATGACTGACAAGCATCGAGTTTGGCATGAGATGTTACCATAGTCTTTATTGGGGTACTGCACGACTGTCATCGATTGGAGCAACTCCACACTTGCTAGTATGTGGAACAAAATCAGTCATACCTGCTAAAGTTGAAATATCGTCACTGAGAATCATCTGAGAAGCCGAGTTGAGTAATGCTGAATGGGTCAGCAAGAGAATTGGTCAGTTGAAATTGATCGATGAGAAGAGAATGGTTGCCGTTTCTCATGGCCAGTTATATTGACAGATAATGATTCGTGCTTTTCACAAGAGAGTATGATCTAGAACTTTTGAAATCGGTCAGTTAGTAATTAAGCGCATTTTCCTCATCAAGATGTGTACAATGGAAAATTTTCACCAAACTGGCGAGGACCCTACATGGTTCGTAAAGTATTATCTGGAGGTGATTTGGTCTTGTCGGAGATGGATTACACCGCATGGCCGATACCAATCAACTCATATGTTGTCATGCGATACTATATGTGAAACTTTGGTTTGCATTTCTATTATTTACTTGTAATCATTCTGTTTGCTTGTATTTGTTTTGCATAAATTTTTATCCCTCTTTGTAACGGTATACGTCTACCTGAATTATCAAAAATGATATACGTAGGTGGCCTATATAAGCCTCGGTCACCCTATTTATCCCCTTTAATTATTTCTTTGTGTTTGAACTATGTTTGACCTGAATTCTTAAGAATGATATACGTAGGTGGCCTATGTCGGCCTCGGTCGATTTGTTTGTAAAATTTTCTTATTTTTGTTACCTTTAAGGGGGAACTACGTTTGACCTGATTCTTGCCTCAACGAAATACGTAGGCGCCACAAGGGTTCGGTCATATTTCCCAAAAGATTTCTGTTTCTCTTTACAATAAAAATAGGGACATAATTTTCGAGAGGGTTAAGAAATTCAATGGCAAAAGATTTTTCCTCAGCAAGTCGAGATTGAAAATGCTTCAAAGTTTGCAATTGGGATAGAATTTTTGAGAGGATCTCAAAAATTCCATGATTTATTCAGCGACAGTCGAAGGATAAAGCCGATACGGCTAACTGGGACAAAATTTTTGAGAGTGACCTCAAAATTTCAAACATGGATTTATCAACAAGTCTAGAGTGACTCTGAGAGATCCTCAACGAATAATCAGATAAACCTCTAGGCATCAGACTCGAAGATGTTTGTTAAGTCTGATATGACATGACTTGGCAGTGACCTTTTTCAGATATTAGTTCTCGAAAATTTATTTCCCTTAAATTTTCCCTTTTACGTTTCATTTGTTCTGGCATAAAATATTTTGTCTTATCTATCAAGATTTGGGAGATCGGGAAATAAACCAGAGATAGCAGGACAAGGAGCAGACAACTGAAGAAATCGACACAGATCAGTTCCTTCTTAAAACTAACAATTTTTCTGTGGATGCAGGTTTATAGCTTTGCTCTGAAATCATCAAATTCTTGCGATAAATGAATATGGAGAAGTCAAAGGAGGATAAAACCATCCCAAAATCAATAGTTTTCCTAGAAGCAGGAATCATTTTATATCGCTTATGTTGGGGACTTGGGAATATGAATTGTTTATTTCAATCAATTTCCAACAACATGAAATTTATAAAGAATGTCCGCTAGATTCGAAGGTGAATCAAGTGAAAATCTCAAGAAAGAGTTTACGGTTTCTGTAAAGGACGTCATTTGCATCATAATGTCAGATATGATATTATGCATTGCCTGGAGGTGTCAGTTATTTTATCGTCGATCAATACGATATACTTTTGGGAAGTTGTTTACCGTTATGATCATTTGGAGACAATATGATTATCCATAAAGCACCCAAAAGATCACTATGTTGCTCGATTGAAGCACTATATTCATTTAGTACCAATGATGACATCATGAGTTAATATCTGTGTCTCGCGAGAAGATATTCATGCCCTGCTTAAGATCATGCATCGTGATTCAATATCCATGCATCGCAAAAGATCATACATCGCGAGTCAATATCTATGCATCACGAAAATCATGTATCGCGAGTCAATATCCATGCATCGAAGAAAATAATGTATCGCGACTCAATATTCATGCATCGTGGAAGATCATGCATTGCGAGTTAATATATAAGCATCGTGAGAAGATTTCATACGTCGCAGAAATTTATGCATCGCGAGAAGATTTCATACCTCGCAGAAATATATGTATCACGAGAATATTCCATGCCTCGTTGAAATTTATACATCAGGAGAGGATTTCATACCTCACAAAAAATTTATGCATCTTGAGAAGATTTCATACCTCGCAGAAATTTACGCATCGCGGGAATATATTCATGCCCCACAAGAAGTCATGCACTGCCAGAAAAGGAAATTGTGCATCCCAAAAGAAATAGTTATCCATTGGCATCAACTGCATTCTTTTATTTTGATAAGAGTAAACATCAAGAGGAGCATCGAAGACAACGTCGAGAGAAATACTAGCACACCGCATCAACTTTTCTTTATGTTTACATCAAATGAAGAAAACATTGAAGATTATATTGCAAACACAAAACATAAGCTTTATTTGCTTTATGTCAAACCAATTTAGTTGACGTCAAATGTCGAGGAGAACAATTTAGTGTCAACATGGTAAAAGACACTGTCTCCCATCTTAATTGTATTTTTATAATGACTAGTTTTATCTCAGTCTTTGTCGAGATCATAGAAAATAATAAATTTTCTGAACATACCACAAATGCGGACGACATCAAATAGGATGCAACAAAATGTGAAACTTTTTCTTAGTAGCGAATTGGGACATAGTCCAAAGAGGAGTGTCAAAATCTTAGGATACAATCATAGGAGCGACTTCCACCACAATCAAACCACACCCCTATCAGAAGACATGTGGTTTTTTCTTTAGGTCTGTCAGTTTCAGTCTCGCATCCGGAAATTATGGTATAGTCGGAAGCAAGTTTCCAATTTGAGTGACAATGCGCCAAGAGCTTTGGAAATTATGTCCATGTGAGTTCTTAATTATGGGTGTGAAGCGCGCCACATTCATGGCTAAGAGGTTACAAACCTCCTTTTCATACTCATTAATTTGTCACTCGTCTAGAACCAAAGGTTATCTAGCATAATAGATTTCCTTTTCAACCGATTGAGTTGCACTAAAAGTAGCCTGATCGATGATTTCATTGTCGAAAGCTTGCCTGTATTCCAATATTCATTCTTAAATATCATTCCCAAACATCTAAATCTCTTCATCATCCGATATCGAGATGACTTTGAATTCTTTCAAAATTGTGCTTCAGATAGAGCTTACCGAACTACAAGTGGCCTGAATTCTCATATAGCCTGAGATATGTAGGAAACCCATTTTTCAAGGTTTGGCCATAACTCCTAAAGTCCGTACCAAATCCTTTTCTTTAAGATAAGTATGTGGTCGGTCAAAATTGGATTGATTAATTTCATTTTTCTCAAATTTCTCGCATCAATCCAAGTAAAACGAGGGACGGTTGTTGACATCCATTTTTGACCCTCCAAAACATATATTAATCATCGAGCTTCTTAGTTTTCGAACAATTCAGAATAATTAGTTCTATAAAATTCAAATACTTTCCAGAGTCATTTTTTTGAGTAGTCTTAGTCGACTTTTATTTATTTTCATAGTTTTATAGATTCAAATAATATATTTCGCAATTATTTGAAAATCAAATCTAAAGATTTTAATCTTAGTAAGAATTCTATTAAACTAGTTCACTAAATTATGGTTATATTTTTGAATCACTAGTTTACAATTAAACTGATTATTTTTATTAATTTTTATCTTTATTTTTGTTTGAAATAACGAAGTCGTTCATTAATTAATATTAATTTGTCTTATTTAGATTTTAGTTAATTCTCTAAATTAAGTTTAATTTGACTACTGCTTAAATTTCAAGACGTAACCCATTTCCCTTAAACCCATTAAAGGAACGCATTTTGGGACTTTTTCCAAATTAGCCTATGTTTTTCCAACATTGGGCCATTTATTGCCATGTGACAAAGCCCATCCCCATCCAATTACCAGCAGTCCCATTCAATTCCCAGGCCCAATTTCCAAGGCTGACCAAATATTTTCCCTTACCCATCTCATCTTTAAGAAGTGACTTGACGAAGGCATAGTTGCACGCTCGCTCTTTCCTTCCTTCCCCGCAAAAAGAGACAACAACGCGTTGCCTTCTTTTCACACGTAGGAGATGCTCCATCGTCTTCTTTTGTACGTATAGCAGGGTACCTGCACATTTCTATTTCGAGCACACGAATTCGTCCTCCCTGCGCGAGATGAGGACACATCGAAGCTCAAGGACAAGCGAGTGAAACTAAGCAATTCGAGCTGCTGCGTGTTTCGGATTTTTTTTGCAATTTTTGCGAATTCTCTTGCAAAAACCAGCTGGTTGTTCTTATCCGAAAGAAGATTTTGAAAATCCAATTTGAAGTGAATGTCCAATCTTGCCCCAAGCTTCTTCCGAAATCCCTCCGCCCTCCTAATCCAAAATCCTAATTCCCCCTATAAACCTTTATCGTTAGAGGAAAAAAAAAGGGGAGAAGGGACAAAAAAATGAAATGCAGATTTTGTTGGACAATTTTGTGGGAAGAAGGAAAATTGTGTGTTAGATATTCATACTATGAGATTCTGATCGAATTTGAGGGACATTGTTTCAAAATACGATACTAAATACACCTTTTGTGAGCGTAGGAGTTATTAGTTTCAGTGATAGGCTTAAGCTCCTGCATAGATTCTCGTTTTGTGACGAAAAAATTTGTGTGTTTCTCTTTATGGTTAGAAGATTGTGTCCTGCTCGCCAGTCTTGGTTCTGCTGCCCTCGAAAAGGTGAGATTCATTTTTACTTAAATTTTGTTTTGGTATGATGATTGTTTTACCCTTGCCTTCAAATCAGTGGCATATTTCATGTTAATCTGTGCTGTAGCGAGTTTTTGTTCTCTTTGAAGATGTCGCTTATTTCTCAAAGATTTCCATCTGTTTTAGTTGTAGGAATTGTAGTTCAGTTTCCTTGTTTGGGTGAGTGTTTTTTGTTATTGGTCTTAGTCTCTAGACATCATCTTTGTTCGGTGTGCTATTGTTTCTGCTCCCTGTCCTCTTGTTAAATAATATGATGATATCACGATATGTTAAGAGAGTTGACTCTGTTTTTGTAGGAGGTGTGTTGTGTTATCAATAGTGAGACGGTTTCTTGTATTCATTATTTGGTTTTGGTTAGTGTTTATTGTTGGTAGTTAGTCTCATATTTTTGGTGTAACTTGTCCTCATTTTTGTGCCTCCATGAAAGGCACCCTCCTATTATTCGAACATATGTGTTATTATTGTTAGGAGTTAAAAGTTATCTGAGTCATTTGACTTGTCGAGCATGCTGGAATAAATGATGCTTTTAATTTTTGTAGCGTCTTTCTTCTCCGCAGTTCGTTGGTTGTATGCAATTACTCATATAAATGTTGGGACCAATCTGTCCATCTATTTACCTTTGTCTAAATTCAATTATGTTATTTATCAAGACTATTCATTCGAGTCGTGTTTCTAAAAATTATTTAATGGCGCTATCCTCTTTTTTTCCCCTGTTTGCACTCTTGTATTTATGTGTTTTGGCTGGGAATTTAAGGATTATGATATTTATTTGTTAATTGCAAGAGTCAGCTAGGTGACGTTTTGAACGAAAGACAGTACTCATTTTTGGCGTAGGATTGTGTAGGCTTGTAATATGTCTCTGTTTTGCTGCCCAATTTTGCTCTCCAATAAAACATCGTGTTGATATCTTTGTGTTCTCTTAACATCTCCCGTGACTTCTTTTCTCATTTCATTCGTTAAAAAAATCCGTCTTACTATTCCCTTTCATTCATTTCAAGTTCATCGCGCCTTGTAATTTTTTTTGATTTGGCATTTCACGGATGTTCTTGGTTCATTTTCAATGCTTTTGGAAAGTACGTTATTTGTTATCCACGAAATTAGCATAGGAAATTTTTGATAAATTTGTCTCTTTTTGTTTTGGGGTCGGTTATGTACGCCATTATTTCTCCTAGTTTATTTTTTCTGCTAAAACTATAATATCTTTGGTGCTTGCTATGGTTCAATTGGTTAGTCATCCTCAAGTTTTTTTATTATGTGCTATTTTATTTTCTTGTTTCCATTATGTGATTCTTTCTAGATATTATTAGTCAGCAATGTTCATTAATTGACAGTGATTAAGTAACCACGGGACCCTAAGGTTGTCACATTCTAAAGTCTATATAAATAGATTGGTAACATACATTTTTCTATAAATCAGTATATCCTTGTGAACCTTTTTAATTGGATTATTAACTCTTTCTTTTTCTCATTTTGTTTTGCATGTGAAATCAATTTGGGTTCATTATGAAACCCTCCTTTTGCATATCGACAGAGCCATCAAGGTTCAAAATGCCCTCTCCAAGTCAATATTGACGTACAGATCACAAGGCCGAAAACTTCGATTAACACGAGTCGAGGATCGAAGAGTTTGGGTAGAAGGGACACTTTTGATTATCTTGTCTCTGCTATATTTTATTATGTAAAGGGCCTAAGCCCTTATGGCTTTGCATTATCATCTGATTAGTCTAGGACAGTTACGAAACAAATGAGTCAAAAGACCCAAAGGAAAATGGGTCCAAATACCGGTCCAGGCAGACAGATAACATGGATTTGGTCCCAACTCTCTCTCTCCCTCTCTCTCTCCTCTATCTCTTTTATTTTTTTTTTATTTTTCTTTATTTGTCGGTAGTTTCAAAGTTAAAGAATCCAAATCAAAATGCAAACGCCATAAATGTTTTATCGACTTAAAATTAATTTCAAATGGATTCTAAAAGAATAAATAAATTTGCAAACCAACTCTTACTTAGATAGCAAATTACTTTGTTTCAAACAATTCTCAAACAATTATTATCTTTCAAATCAAGTTAAAATTATCTTTTAGCCAAACAAAGTTAGTGTCAGATAATCACAAGTAAGCGAACGTCTTAGGTTCTTTCAAAACCTTCCTAATACGTTAATAGGAACCCCCGAACCCTTTTAATGTCTTCAAAACGATTTCTTATATTTAAGTCTATTGAAAACAAGCATTTTTCTTAATTTATCTCAATAATTAAGTGGCGACTCTAAAAAAGTGGAAAATCCTCAAACAAATGTTTTTTTGATAAAATAGCAACACTAATGCAGTTCCCCCTGTCCCAGACAATGAGGTTTTGAATGTAGAGTTTTGAATGCTATCAAACTATTGGCTCAAAGTATAACTAACCAGAAAAATAAGTAGGTCCTAGTTCTTAGTAATTATAATAATGGGCCATCAGTATCCAGGGTTTGAGACTTTGTTCGTATCAATCCACCAGAAATTCTTGTAGTAAGAGTTGATGATAACCTCCTTGAACTTTATTGATGCGACTAAGAAAATATTTGGAGTGATGAAAGTGATAGGAAAAGACACGGTAGAGTTGGAATTCTACCAGCTTAAGGATATGGCTCACATTTGGTTTACTTAGTTGAAAGAAAACATGGGTATAGATGCAGTTCCTATGACTTGAGAGTATTTTACTAGAGCTAGTCTAGAAATGTTCTTCCCGAGGAAGTTAAGAGAGGCTAAGGCTTAGGATTTTATTAATTTGAGGAAAGGTACTATGTCATCCCAAGAGTAGGTATGTAAGTTCACTCAACTCTCAAGTATGGTTGCCGATCCAATGACACAAATGACTAAGTTTTTATTTGGACCTGACGTAGTGAAGATAGATTGCAGGAATGATATGTTGTTAGGGTATACAAATATATATTATCTCATTACTCATACATTTAAAAGGTTTAACGAGACAAGCTTAAGGAAATAACAAAGGTCAACAAGAAAGCTATAAAGGGAACTATGAGACTCTGAGAATAAATAGGGAGGTGGAAGTTACTCACAGTTTTGACATGATCATAATAGCATGGCAACCGAATCTAATTCTTAAGGAAGTGTTACAAGAAATAGGACCTACCCAACTTTTCCAAAGTGTGGCAAGAACCATCCAGGAGAGTGTTTTATAGGAAATTAAGGATGTTTTGTGTATGGTTAGTCTGGTCAGAGTTGAGAGATCGTACTTATTATAATTTGGATCATGTAGGAAATAATATTAGGGCTCAATCTACAACTCTAGCAACACCAACAAGTTTCCCAACTTAGGAGGGTGCTTTATGTGGTACACGTGGCGGTTAACGCAAAAATTGGTTGTGTAAGGACCCTCAAAATTATCTATGGTGTCTAAAGACTTACATGTTCCTAAAAAGGTTAATAGTATTTACTGAAGTGGTTTACAACATGTATAGTTGATTTGATGTAATTTGGAGGTCAAACCTCCAAGAACATACAAGACGTTCGAAAGTTAGTCTTTAGACGTGCTAGTGTGTTCTACTGTGCCTTGGTATGTTTTACATGTTGTTTGTGCTAAAATTTATAGGAGATTTCCCTAAAATTTATATGATCGTATTTAGGTTAGAAACATCTAGGAACGACTCCCCAAGAACCACCTGAAGGGTCCTTGTGGAGGACACAAAACGGAGGCAGTACACTGCTTTGGCATTGTCCAAACGACGAGCTAGCAGACGACGACCATTCTTTGACCTATGCCCCGTCGATGAGTGCCATCGCTCCACAGTTAGGTGTGGGAGAATGATCCCCCAAATGTCCCTTTCTGGTTAAAACGATGGAGGTGCAGGACAGGCCCTCATCCCACCAATGATCCGTTGACTACCCTCGTCGACTGGAACCTATATGCTCTCAAGAAAACGCTAGTCACTTAAGGGGTGAATGGGAAATTCACCTCACGTTTTAAAAAGAGTATGGAAGGTTATTATGGTATATTTTAGGTATATTATGTTTGTTAGTAATATGAAAACCCAAAACCCAATTCATTCTTAAAATTTTACCCTTCCCTCTCAAAACAAACTCTCACTAGAAACCTCTATTGGAGATGAAGCTCAAGAACAACTTGGGGGTGGATTTTCATGGATTCTTTTTCATGTTTTCATGTCTTTCTTATGTAATGAAGTATGGTAATGCTTTATCCTTAGTTAATCGTCTATCTAAGGAGTTCCTTCAAAGGTTTTCCATGTGATTTCATGATCAAAATTGATATCTTTCAATCTAGCCATGAGTTCATTGTAAAATTTATTTCAAAAGAATTCTCATGATTTATTGATGATTGGATAATTTTTTAAAATTTATATCAATCCAATTTCATGAAGAACCCATGATCCTCCTAAAATCCAATTTAGCATATAATGTGGGCATTGTGACTTGATCTATGTTGGTTGAATTATGTTTTGATTATGTTAATGTATCTATAGATAATGTTTTCTACATTAATTAATGATGAATTGTTGGTAATTTATCAGTGATAATAAAGTCTTGGATAACTGGTAAGATTAACCTAGATTCCTCTACTTTGTATAGAATTGATGATATATTGTACGTTATGTTGTATGATCCACTTATGGTGGTGGTGTTTACTTTATTTCCATTATTTATATGAGGTGATCATGACCTTGAAGGAAAATTGTTTTACTGTGAAGTGTGGTTATGATGATCACACAATGTGAATTTATATACCTAGTCTATAGTGTTAGTATCATGTTCTAGGTATATTGGTAATGCTTCCTATATGTGAATGCTTATGTTAGGGCCAAGTATGGTCTTCATGTTGATTATTGAATACTATTGTGTAGAATGACCCATTACATAAATGTGTTATCTTAAGCATGGTTAGGAGTCTTAGATTGAAATAATGAAACTGATCTTGTGTCCTATGGTATAATGTGGTGTGTGGTCTATGGATGAACGTGTATTTTTATCCTTAAAGGATGACTGCCTCAATACATGTTGTTTCCATTAGATGATCATGTTGACCAATGTATACATACTCAAACCTCATGCATATATATGAGTAAGCTAGTTTCATGGTTACTAATGAAAGGGTGATTCTCATATGCACTATTTTCTACTACTATGCATGCAAAGTATATGTTCATGAAAGTATGGAAAATGTATCATAACTAGGATGAATTGATAGGTGGACTAGTGTGGGTAAGGTCATGAGAATTTACCTATACATTGTACATGTGTACCTTTATAGGATAGTTCCTAGGTGAATCCTTTGTGTATTAATATGAATGCACGGTTAAGCTATGAACATGAAAGTATATGCTATTATGTTAAGTATATGATGTATTGAAGTATGAATATGTTAGTGTGTGAATGTGTTAATGTGAAAGGTTTCCTCATATAATTACACATACGTGCATATGAATTAATGAATGAAACATGTATGATATTCTAGTAAGTAAAGTATTTGAAAGATTTGCTCAATTGTACTCTAAACTAGACTATGATTTGAATATATTATGTCCATGTGAAAGGATCTTTCCACATGATTTAGGTTGATGAAAGGTAAATTCTTATCAATAACCTATGAGCTATGCATATGATGATTTAATCTCCTAAAGCCTATTTTTGTAAATGTAAAGATAATAAAGGATTTTTAAAAAAGGAACTTAGCTTAGCACCGAGTGGACATGACAATGAACGGTTTGACTCCCTAATGGAAGGGAGGTTCACCAATGATTAGGACTCCAATGCGAATGGGAATGTAGAGGGATCAAGACATATCACATTGTTCCTTAACTATGTTTCCCTCATACGACCTAGCAAATGGATCCACCTAATATGCTAGAATGATGCTAATATTTAACCTTGGCAAGTAAATCACCTTTTTCGGCGAGGGGTTCCATGACACTGGATTCCATGTTTAGCTTAGATGTTCCTAATGTCAGTTAAGGCTATGGTTTACCTAAAGTAAAATGGACAATGGAGGTAAAGTAATGAACCCTAACTACAATCACCAAAGAGAAGTTACTTAGTGTAGGTAAGGGTATGAAACTTTGCCTATGCATTGCACATGTAGCATTTGAAGGGAAGTGCTAGGAGAGAGTTCTGCATGTATATATATAATTCTATGTCTCTTATGCATGATACGATGACATTGACCTACTTGTTATGATAATACGGATTGTATGAATCCTATTGTGTTTGTATGATAAGTTTCTTGCCTTATATGCATGATGTTGGTCATACTTGCCATACGATGAAGGTCCTACTTATGCATATAGTTGATTATAGTTGTCATGTTGATGTATGAAGTAAGTGATGCTTGTGGTATCTTTGTGAGTTCACATAGTATATGTGAGCTTATGGGGCTTGGCATGTACACTGCACTTATAGGATTAGATTGGGATTATGAACAATTTCTTATCATGTCTTAATGAAATGAAGTCCAAATATGCTAATGTTGACTATTGCCTTACTATAATGATATTGGATGTCTTGACTTGTATTTTGTCTTGGAATGAGTCTTCTATAGGTCATATGTGAAGTATATGTTTCATGATATGCTATGTTTTCATGAATATCAATGTTTAAGTAAATGAAGGTTGTATAAATGTTCACCTTGGTGACCTTGAGGTGATGCGTGAGTGTGGATGGTAGAATGAAATACTATTCATGCATTACACCAAGTATTACTTGAGGGTTACTTAGGGGTTGATAAATTAAGGTAAAAGAATATAATGTTATGAATACGATTGATGTGCTTTAAATGTAATATATATGGCTTGGTGTGTTGTCATGAATAGTGTCTATGCCTATATGACGTGTATGAACTATATTGTGTTATTATACCAATGTTTATGAATATTTCTTTAAAAAAGTCATATTGCTTGATTTCTAATGAATTATCCTCTTTAAATGCATGTTCTTGCATGGTTGCCATACTTAGTGCATTTTTGTACTAATACTATGCTTCTTTATCTTTTTATGCAAAGTGTAGGTGATGGATGACTAGAGGATGTCTCGTAAAGTGAAGGGCTTGATAGATGTTTCTCAAGCTCAAGAAAGGGATCCTTATGATTCAAGGATTTTCTATGTCAAGTTCTTATTCAAGTATATGTAATAGATGATATATTATTTTATGTTGTTAATGGGTCGTGACCCTATTCTACTCTATTGATGTTGAGTCTAAGATGGCAAAAGAGACATAGAGTCTAATTATGTATTATGAACTAATTTTATGTTTATATGAATTGATGTTTATAGCATATGATGTTCTATGAAAACATTGAAATTTTCCGCTAAATATCCTTTGACAATGCGGTGAATGATGACTATGGGCTTGTATAAGACCTCTGAGAGGTCAACTACGCCATGTTACTTCTAGGGGGTGATCCCTGGTCGTGACAAATGTGGTATCAGAGCATGAGGTTATAAAAGTGATTTTAGGGTCCAAAGGTCTCATATTTCCATGTCTAATAGTGTTGTTCATTGATTGTGTGTCACGACACATCTATGAGAAAGAAGCTATAGGACAACAGAGTTTCACTTTCTTCACTACTTTTGTGTCGTGCCATAGAACTTAACTCTATATAATCTCTTTCTTATCTTTTCCTGTATGGTAGTCTTTAAGATGTGATTGCTTGGATGAGATGGTATATCAATGCTTGAGGGAGAAAAAATGAGTTTTAATGCTTTCTTTGGTTTTGTGGATTAACGAGTATATGTGAAGGTGAACTTGAATATATGTTGATGTGATGCCACTTATGGATATATATGTGATTTATGAGAAATGAAGTGTTATATTGAGAATTTATGTCATGATATGGTCATAAGTTGTTAAGAGTTATTATAGTTGAATGGAGTTCCCTTTGGAATGATAGGTTGCTACATGATTTTATATGATGATAGTATAATGTTATAGTTTAGGCTTGAAACGCTTTGGAAAAAATGTGGTATATAGTGAGGAAGATGTGTGTTGCCTTTATATATGTGCAATGGTTCAAATCTTTCCCTTGTTCATGTGTGATGACTCACAGTTGCCTTGTGTGTATTGGAGTCTTTTGTGGAGGCTTGTTCCTAGAAGTGAAGGTAGTCTTACCTTGTAAGGTGATTGTGGAGTATGCTAGTTAATAGGAGAACCCTTATGAGTAGTTGAGTAGTTCCCTTATGAACCTAGTCTAAGAGTGGGGAAAAGGGGAAGAAAGGGTTTTCTTCCATAAGTTGGAATTATGTTTGGCCCTAAGGTTGACTTAGAGGGCAATATATATCCCTTAAAACTTAATAAGATGGAGAGAATTGATGTTGACCAACTTGAAGTGGTTAGTTGCCCTCTAAGATTGATCTTAAGTATGACCATTTGATGAAGTGCTTAGATTATACCTAAGTGTGACTAGTTGGAATTTCCTCCAAAAATGATGATGTGGGTTGAAATGACCTAGAAGTTACCTTTCCTAGTGTTGAAAGAAAAGAAAGAGGCCTTTATGATAGAGACATCCTTAATGATTCCCCTAAAATTTTCATGACCCTTGGTATTCATGGTGTAGTTAATGCCTCATGTGGTTGTGTAGTATGACTTAGCTTTATTGTTATGAGTTTCCTTTAGATGATAACTTAGAGGAATGACAATGATTGAAGTAGTATCTCTTGAAGAGTGAGTTAGTAGGCTCCTTGATATGAGATTAGCAGTGGGAACCCTTGAAGATGTCAATCATTCTTATTTGAGGAGTATGAAGGTTTGGTATTGACTTACCTTGGCCTTGGTGTTTAAGGGTATGATTTGATTAGGCTTACCCCAAGTGGGGGATAACGTACCTAGATAGTAAGATTGGAGTGCTCTTGATGTCCATATGTTGTGTTCCCTTGAACTTTTCTAGGTGGAGAATTATGTTTAGGTGATGTTGATGAAGGATGTGAATAATCGTACGTTCCCAGAGAAGAATGATGTGGTTAATTGTTAAGATTGGTGAGCTAAGGTTCTCTTAAGGTAGAAATAAGTTGCTCTTAATTGGGTTTACCCTAAGAGGTAGATGTTGATGTGATTAGTAAGGGTGTAGATATACCTATCTTTTGCTTTTATCCTTACTCAAGTTCAAAACCAAAGATTTCTTAGTACCTTTTTCATGATTGGAGTCTTGCATATAAGCACAAGTTGCACGTTCTCCATATGTTAAGTATGTTTTAATTGATACTATGTTATGCATGTTTTGGAAGGTTTTCATTGAATGAAAATGGATTTTGATCAAAATCATGTTTTCTCATGATTGTTGTGCATATTAATATGCTACATCTGCATTTGACTTCATGAGATGATGTAAGGAGCATGTTTGATGTTACTTATAACATGTGGTTTTAGGCCATCAATGAGAAATTGAGTCACCTTTAAATGTAAAATGATGATTCTCTTCAAAATGTGTGCTGTTGTGATTTGGGAAGTGTTAATATAGGCTCACTCTTGAGAAGTGATTGTATGTCTAGCCAATGTCTTTGTGTGTGCCTATAAATTTTAAGAATTTTCCCTAATTAATGCTCGCTTATGAAACCTAGTGTCATTCTAGAAATCGAAACTATGAGAAATGACTTCCTATTGTTGTGTTGTGTGTGGTGTGATTTACCATTTTGACTGTATTAGGAAGGAAGTATGATCATGCTTTGATTAAAAGTGGAAAAGTTCTCTTTAAAATGAATTGACCTTTTTGCATTGAGTATGAGTTTCTTAATTGCTTTTGGAGTGATGGTGTTGAATCTGCCTATGTGTGATTTAAAGAATATTGCATGTTGAGCTCTCAATGAAATGAAATGTAAAGACCATGTCATGATTAGGAGAAGAATATTGCTATTATGAACATGAGAGATGCCTATGTGCTTGATGCCTTAAGGAGTGAGTGAATAGAGGTTTTACTTGCTTGTGTTGTATTGAGTTCAAAATAGTATGAATTTGGTGTTTCGTGTAAGTTTGGTGGTTTGACTATTATGTGATGATGTGTTTAATTTTATGAGCTTCCTTATGGGTCATGGAGTCCTTGTAAGTGTTTTATATATCCCAAGTGTCATTAGAGGACAAATATTCCTAATTAGTGGATATTGTAAGGACCCTCAAAATGAACTAAGGTTTCTAGAGCCTCACATGTTCCTAAAAAGGTTAATAATATGTTAATGAAGTGATTTTGAGGTCAAACGTCCAAGAACGTGAAAGACGTTTAAAATTTAGTCTTTAGATGTGCTAGTAAGACGTGGTATGTTTTACATGTTAATTGGTGCCCAAATTTATAGGGGAGGTCCCTAACATGTATATGATTGTATTAAGGTTCCAAATGTCTGGGCACGACTCCACAAGGACCACCCAAAGGGTCCTTGAGGAGGACCCAAAAGCAAGAAGTGAACTGCCTTGGTAGTGTCCAAAGGATGAGCTAGCAAACAACGTCCGTTCTTTGACCTACGTCCAATCGATGGGGGACGTTGCTCACAACTTAGGTCTGGGAGCTTAAGCCCCCAAATGTACCTCTCTTACCAAAACTACAGAGGTGTCATACGAGCCGTCGCCCACCAATGGTCCGTCCACTGCCCTCGTCGATTGGAACCTTCATGTCGTCAAGAATACGCTGATCACTTAAGGGGTAAATGGGAAATTCACCATTCTAAAAAGAGTATGGACGGTTATTATAGGCTATTTTAGGTATATTAAGTTTGTTAATATCATGAAAACTTAATTCCCAAACCATTCTTCAAATTTCACCCTTCCCTCTCAAAATAAACTCTCTAGAAACCTCCATTGTAGATGAAGCACAAGAACAAGTTGGAGAATGTATTTTTATTGATTCTTCTTCAAATTTTCGTGGATTTATTATGTAATGAGGTATTTTAATCCTTTATCCTTAGTTAATCTTCCATCTAAGGAGTTCCTTCAAAGGTTTTCAATGTGGTTTCATGATCCAAATTAAAATATTTCAATCTAGCCATGAGTTCATTGTCAAATTGATTTCAAAATAATTCTCATGATGAATTGATGGATTATCTACTATTTTAAAGATGAATTTCAATCCAATTTCATGAAGAACCCATGACCCTCCTAAAATCTCAATTTAGCCTACAATGTGGGCATTGTGATCTTGATTCTATGTTGGCTGAATTATGTTTTGATTATTTTAATATTTCATTGCTACTGTTTTCTATATGAATTGATGATGATTATTGGTAATTGATCAATTATTATTAAGTCTTTGAGAATTGGTATGATTGACCATGATTCTTCTACTTTGTATAGAATTGATGGTGTATTGTACATTGTGTAGTATGGTCAACTTATGGTGGCGGTGTTTACTTTCTTGTAATTCTGTATATGACGTGATCATGGACTTGAAGGAAAATTATGTTAATGTGAAGTGTGGTTATGATGATCACATAATGTGAAGTTATACGCTTAGTCTCCAATGGTAGTATCATGTTCAAGGTATATTGGTGTTGCTTCCTATATGTTATGTTAGTTCTAGGTATGGTCTACATGTTGATGATTGAATACTATTGTGTAGAATGACCCCCTACATGAATGTGTTGTCTTAAGCATTGTTAGGAATCTTAGATTCAAATAATTAAAATGATCTTGTCTCCTATGGTATAATGTGGTGTGTGGTCTATAGATGAATGTGTATTGTTATCCTTAGAGGGTGGCTGCCTCAATACATGTTGTTGACATTATATGATCATGTTGACCAATGTACACACATTCAAACCTCATGCATATCTATGAGTAGGCTAGTTTCATGGTGACTAATGAAAGGATAATTCTCATATGCACTATTGTCTACTACGATGCATGCAAAGCATATGTTCATGAAAGTATGGAAAATGTATCATAACTAGGATGAGTTGATAGGTGAACTAGTGTGGGTGAGGGTATGAGAATTTACCTATACATTGCACATGTGTACCTTGATAGGATAGTTCCTACGTGAATTCTTTATGTGCATGAATATGAATGCATGATTACGCTACGAACATGAAAGTATATGCTATGATGTTATGTATATGATGTAATGAAGTATAAATATGTGTAGTGTCTAAATGTTTTATGTAAAAGGTTTCCTCATGTAAGTACACATACACAACATGAGTGAATGAATGAAGCATGTATAATAATCTAGTAAATAGAGTATTTTAAAAGGTTTGCTCAATTATACTCTAAGGTAGACTATGCTATGAATATAATATGTGCATGTGAAAGGATATTCTCACATGATTTAGGTTGATGAAAGGATAGTTCTCATTAATAACCTATGAGCTATGCATATGAGAAGTTAATCTCCTAAAGCCTATTTTTATGAAAGTAAAGTTAATAAAGTCTTTTAAAAAAGGGAACTTAGCTTAGAACCGTGTGAACTTGAAAATGAGAGGTGTTGACTCCCCAATGTAAGGGAGTTTCACCAATGTTTTCATGAGATGGGGACGCCACTAGAGGGTTCAAGACATATAGTTCCTTAACTATGTTGCTCCCATAAGACCTAGCAAGTGGATCGACCTAATATTCTATAATTAAGTTAATGTTCTGCCTTGGCAAATTGAGCACCTTATTTTGGTGTGGGGTTCTATGGCACCTGATTCCATGTTTAGCTCACATGGTCTTAATGTCGGTTAAGTCTAGGGTTTCTATGAAAAAAATGGACAATGGATGTAAAGTGATGAACCCTAAGTAAGATCACCTAAGGAAAGTTGCTTAGTGTAGGTGAGGGTATGGGACTTTACCTATGCATTACACAAGTAGCATTTGAAGGGAAGTCCTAGGAGGGAAATTTATATGTATAAGTATATGTCTAAGTATCTTATGCATGATACTATGGCATTGTCCTACTTGTTATAATAATATGGATTGTATGAATCCTATTGTGTCTATATGATGAGGTTTTTGCCTTATATGTATGATATTTGTCTTACTTGCCATATGATGAAGGTTATACTTATACATGTAGTTGACTATAGTTGGCATGTTGATGTATGAGGTAAGTGATGCTTGTGGTCTCTTTATAAGTTTACTTAGTATGTGTGAGGTTATGGAGCTTCATATGTACATTGCACTAGTAGACTTATATTAGGATTATGAGTAAGGTCTTATGAAGTCTTAATAAAATGAAGTCAAACTATGTTAATGTTAAAGATTGCCTTACTATGATGATATTGGATACCTTGTCTTGTAAGTTGTCTTGGAATGAGTCTTCTATGGGTCATATGTCAAGTATATGTTTCATGATATGATATGTTTTCATGAATGTCTATGTTTAAGTAAATGAAGGTTGTATGAATATTCACCTTGGTGATTTAGGTGATGCTTGAGTGTGGATGGTGGAATGAGACACTATTCATGCATTTCAGCAAGTATTACTTGAGGGTTACTTAAGGGTTATTGAATTATGGTAAAAGAATATAATTTTATGAATATGATTGATGTGCTTTAAATGCGATATATGTGGCTTGGTGTGTTGTCATGAATACGTCTATGCCTATACGAGTATGAACTATATTGTGTAATTATATCAATGTTTATGGAGATTCCTTTAAAAATGCATGTCGCATGATTTCTAATGAAATATCCTCTTTAATGCATGTTTTTGCATGGTTGTGCATATTTTTTAATACTATTCTTCTTTATCTTTTTACACAGTGTATGTGATGGATGATTAGAGGATATGTCTTAAAGTGAAGGGCTTGATAGATTTTTTCGAAGATCATTTAAGGATTTCCTATGTCAAGTTCTTATTCAAGTATATGTAATAACTTAGATATTATTTTATGTTGTTAATGGGTCATTTCCCTTTTCTACTCTAGTGATGTTGAGCCCAAGATGGCAAAAGAGACTTGGAGTATTATGACTTATTTTATGTTTATATGAAGTGGTGTTTCTAGCATCTGATGTGCTTTGAAAAATATTAAATTTTCCTCTAAATTTCCTATGAGAAAGTTATGAATGACGACTATGGGCTTGTATAATACATGCGAGAGGTCAAGTACGCCATGTTACTTCTAGGGGGTGCTCCCGAGTCGTGACAGGTCGTATGCTCTCCTGGCTCGCCAAGACCAGAAAGTTTCTCGTGTTTTGGTCACTAGTAAAGTGTTTCACTTAGATGTTTGTGCTTTTTTTGATCTAGGAGATACTATTTACTTTGTAACTCCTTATAAAATAGTTATATTCGTTGTCTAAAGAGAAACTCTCTCAAAACACTTGTTAGTCTCTCCTCTAGTTTGTGTTGGGCTATATTGAAATTGTCTAGTCACAATGTCTAAGAATGTCACCTTAGTACAAGTGAAAGAGTTAGAAATGGTAGACTTTGATATTATTCTAGGCATGGATTGGATATATTCATGTTATGCCTTAGTCGATTGTAGATTTAGGATTGTTCCTTATCAGTTTCCAAGAGAACCAGTCTAAAAATGGAAGGGTAGTAGCTTAGTGCATATGGGTCGATTCTTTCCTACCTTATGGACAGAAAGATGGTATCAAAAGGTTATCTCTATCATCTAGTTTGGATTAATTATTCAATCTCTGAAAACCTAACTCTTGGTTCAGTTCCAGTATTAAATGAGTTTCTTGAAGTGGTTCTAGAAGATCTTTTTGGAGTTCCTCCAGAAAGAAAAGTTTACTTTGGAGTCGATCTCCTTCCAAATTACCAACCGATTTCTGTTCCTCTTTACGGAATGGCTCTAACTGATCTTAAGAAATTAAAAGAGCAGTGAAATATTTCATCAGACCCATTATTTCCCAATGGGGTGCACTAATGTTGTTTGTGAAATGGAAAGATGGGTCTCTAAGGACGTGCACTGATAATAGACAGTTGAGCAAAGTATAATGAAGAATAAGTACCCTATCCAAAGGATTGGTGACTTGTTGGACCAACTTCAGGGTGCTAGTAATTTTTCAAAAATAGACCTTAGATCCGGTTATCATCAACTCAGAGTAAGTGATGTTTACATCTTGAAAACAATATTTAGATTTCAATATGGTCATTACAAGTTTGTAGTTATCTCATTTAGACTAAACAATGTTCCGGTCGCTTTCATAAATTTTATGAATAGGGTGTTCAAGCAATATTTAGAATTTTTCTTTATCATCTTTATTGATGATATCATCATTTACTCTGGTAATAAAGAAGAATATGAGACTCATTTGAGGGTTGTCCTGTAAACTCTCAAAGATCACCAATTATTCACTAAGTTTATTATATGTAAGTTTTGGTTGCAATTTATTTCTTTACATTATCATATAGTTACCAGACAAGGGATCCGACTGGATTCTCAAAAAATAGAAGTGGTGAAGCAATGTCCCAAACCTTTCTCTCCCACAGATATCAAAAGTTTCTTTGGTTTAGCGGGATATTACAGAAGGTTTGTTGAAGATTTTTATTCAAATCTTCTCCATTTCCTAAGTCGAATAAAAAAAGGTTAAGTTTTAGTTGTCAAATGGTTATGAAAAGATCTTCTAAAAACTGAAACTAGGTTGACTACATATCCTATTTTGACTCTACCAGAGGGTTCAGACGGTTATGTGATCTATTGTGATGCATCGTCCTAGGTCGTGTTTTGATGCAGCGAGGTAATAATATAGATTATGCTTCTAGACAACTTAAGGTGCAACATAAGAACTAATTGAGTCATTACCTCGAGCTTGCAGCAATAGTATTGTCCCCAGACGTTACTTGTACAGTGTTAACATAGATGTGTTCACAGACCATAAGAGCCTTTAGTATGTGTTCACCCAGAAAGAGTTTGAATCTTTGCCATAGGAGATGACTTAAGTTCCTTAAGGACTATGGCATGAATATGCTTTAAAATCCTGGTAAGGATAGTGTAGTAACTGATGTTCTTAGCAAAATATCTATGGTTATTGTAGCACATGTTGAGTAAGAAAGGAAAGAACTAATAAAGGATGTTCACTGGCTTGCTCGCTTGGGAGTTCGCCTTATGAGAATATTAGATAATGGTATAACATTTCAGAATTGTTAAACATCTTAATTTGTATCAGAGGTTAATGAGAAACAAGACAATGATCCAACATTGCTTTAATTGATGGGTACAATTCAGCACCAGAATGTTGATATTTTCTCTAAAAGTGTAGATGGTGTGCTTTGCTATCAGGGTCGCTTATTTGTTACTTAGGTGGGTGAATTGAGATAGCATATTCTCATAGGAATCCCATAACTCTAGGGATTTTTTCATCTAGATACTACTAAGGTGTACCATAATTTGCGGGAAGTCTTGCATGAAAAAGGATATAGCAAATTTTGCGGCTAAGTGCCCAAATTGCCGGTATGTTAAGTTAGAGCATCGTAAATTAAGAGGTGTGAATCAAGAGATTAACATTCCTACATGGAAGTGGGATTTTATAAACATAGACTTCATTATAGGCTTACTCGTACTCGCAAATAACAAGACTCTATTTGAGTGATAGTGGGCAGAGTATCTAAGTTCACTCCCTTTTTAGGCTGTTAAGACTACAGATGCAACAGAGGACTACGCCAAACTTTAACTTAATGAGATAGTGTCACGACCCAAACCGGGTTGCGACTGGCACCCACACTTACCCTCCTATGTGAGCGAACCAACCAATCTAAACCTTAACGTTTCAATATAATATAAACAGAAAGTAATGCGGAAGACTTAAACTTATTAATAAAATCAATAACTATTATTATTCAACATCTATTATCCCCAAAACCTGGAAGTCATCATCACAAGAACATCTACTTTAAACTACTAATTCTAAGAGTTTCTAAGAAGCTAAAAATACATAAGAAGCTAGTCCATGCCGGAAGTTCAAGGCATCAAGACATGAAGGAGAAGATCCAGTCCAAGCTAGAAGCGTTAGCTCACCCTGAAGATCCGGTGTGACGAAGACTGGCTTGAGTTACTGTTGAGTCGAAGATGACGGCACGTTTGCTGCACTCCACAAATAACAAGAAGAAAAACATAAAAGTAGGGGTCAGTACAAAACACGGGTACTGAGTAGATATCATCGGCCAACTCAAAATAGGGAACAGTATATATCAAATATTATCGTAAATCAACTATAAAACTCAACATGTAGCAACAACAAGTACTATAATCATCAATAAGTACCATCAAGTTCATCCATGAGGGCTCAAGCCTCAATGCCATACTCATTTGGGAATTAAGTTTATTAAGTTGAGTATATTATCATCTTTCAAGATTCATTATCTTTCTTCCTCCTGTGTCGGTACGTGACACTCTGATCCCCTAATTCTATGTGTCGGAACGTGATACTCCAATCCCCTACATGTGTCGGAACGTGACACTCCGATCCCCTACATGTGTCGGTACGTGACACTCCGATCCCCTACATGTGTCGGAACGTGACACTCCGATCCCCTAATTCTATGTGTCGGAACGTGACACTCCGATCCACTAATACTATGTGTCGGAACGTGACACTCCGATCCACTTATACTATGTGTCGGAACGTGACACTCCGATCCACTAATATCATTCTGTAAATCATAAGGCCTTCTCTATTCCAAGGCATCATCATTAATAATGTATCTTAAAGTTTCTTTTCAAGATTTGGGATTCAATATTTTCAGCATGCTTATCTTATCGCAATCACATAATCATATTCATGCAAACATACCATTATGCATAAAGTAGGGTTTACAATACTACCAATACATATCATTCACTATTAAGAGTTTACTTATGAAAGCATGAAAACCATAACCTACCTCCACCGAAGAATTGAAATCAAGCAAGTTAATCCTCAAAGCTTGGTGTTTTCCTCTTCTTCTCGATCGTTTCTCTCTCTCCCTTCTTGTTCTTTCTATTTTCTTATTCAAACCCTCTTTCTTTTACCCTAATTAGTATATAATTAAGAATAAAAGATGGCAATAATACCCCACTAATTAACTTAGGGTTACCTCTTTTAACCCCCAAGAATTTGAGTTATTAATATAAACCCACAAAATCTATAATTAAGGAAGGAATAGTCCAGAAACGTCCCTTAAAACGTGTAAGGAAATCCGATTCTGCCTGGGATTTGCGCAACCTGTGACGGGCCGTCGTGCCTGCGACGGTCCGTCCTGCAGGTCGTTGCAGAGTTCAGAGACCCAATTTCCACCAAGGGTCTGTGACGGTCCGTCACACCTGTGACGGTCCGTCCTGCCATTCCGTCACAAAGTTCAGAGAGTCGATTTTTAGTACCCAATTTCAGATTTTCTAAGTGTTTTGAAACGAGACCCTGCGACGGTCCGTCGTGCCCATGACGGTCCGTCGTGGGGTCCATCGCTTCTGCCAGTTTTTCCAGAAATAAAGTCTGCTGCTCAAAACGACTAAGCAGGTCGTTACAATAGATACCAATTTACCCATTGTTCGTCCCCGAATGATCACAAGAAGAAAAACAAGGGCGGGAAGGAGTACCTGAATCTTTAAACAGATGTGGGTATCTTTCTTGCATATCTGCCTCCTTCTCCCAAGTGGCTTCTTCAACCGGTCGATTCTTCCATTGCACCTTGATGGATGTAATCTCTCTTGACCTCAACTTGCGAACTTCTCTATCTAAAATAGCAACAGGCTCCTCCTCATAAGACAAGTTCTCATCAAGCAAAACTGAATCCCAACGGATGATGTAGTTTCCATCCCCATGGTATCTATTCAACATCGACACATGGAATACCGGATGCACTCCGGACAGCCCTGGAGGCAAGGCTAACTCATAAGCCACCTCTCCTACTCGCTTAAGTACTTCAAATGGTCCAATGTACCTTGGACTTAGTTTACCCCTTTTACCAAACCGCGTCACCCCTTTCATTGGTGAAACTTTCAACAAGACTAGTTCACCCTCCATGAACTCTAAGTCTCTAACCTTTCGATCTGCATATTCTTTTTGTCTACTTTGCGCCGCTAGAAGCTTTTCTTGAATAGAATTCACTTTTTCCATCGAATCCCTCAAGAGATCAGTACCCCAAGGTCTAAGCTCGAACGCATCAAACCAACCAATGGGAGACCTACATCTCCTCCCATATAGTGCTTCAAATGGGGCCATATCAATGCTCGAGTGATAGCTATTATTGTATGAAAATTCCTCTAAGGGTAAGAAGCTATCCCAATGGCCACCAAATTCTATCACACACGCACGGAGCATATCCTCCAACACCTGAATCGTTCGCTCAGACTGACCATCGGTCTGGGGATGGAACGCAGTACTAAGGTCCAACCTAGTACCCAATTCAGCATGCAATGTTTTCCAAAACTTAGAAGTAAACTGCGTACCTCTATCTGATATGATGGATAGTGGAACCCCATGCAATCGCACCACTTCCGAGATGTAAAGTTTGGCTAACTTTTCTGCATTGTAAGTCACCTTGACCGGAATGAAATGAGCAGATTTAGTTAACCTATCAACAATCACCCAAATGGAGTCACACTTACCCATTGTCTTCGGAAGACCAACCACAAAATCCATTGCAATTCTTTCCCACTTCCATTCCGGAATGGGCATTCTCTGAAGTGTTCCTCCGGGCCTTTGGTGTTCATACTTTACTTGTTGACAGTTTGGACATTTGGCAATAAAATCCACAATGTCACGCTTCATTCTACTCCACCAAAAGTGTTGTTTTAGGTCACGATACATCTTGGTTGCACCCGGATGTATAGAATACCTTGAACTATGAGCCTCTGTCAGAATTGTGTTGATCAAATCATCGACGCGGGGTACACATACCCTTCCCTTGATCCTCAAAACACCTTCCTCATCGATTTGTGCTTCCTTAGACTCTCCTCGCAATACCTTATCTTGAATTCTGCGCAGTTTCTCATCATCAGACTGTCTTCCCTTAATCTTGTCAAGGAAGAAAGATCTTGCCTCCACAGAAGCCAACAATCCTCCCCTCTCATTTACTTCTAATCTCATCAAGTCATTAGCTAGAGTTTGAACCTCTCTAGCCAATGGGCGTCTAGAAGCTTGCAAGTGAGCTAGACTTCCCATGCTTCCCGCCTTCCTACTGAAAGCATCCGCTACAACATTCGCCTTCTCCGGATGATACAAGATAGTGATATCGTTGTCCTTTAGTAACTCCATCCATCTCCTCTGTCTTAAGTTCAAATCTTTCTGAGTAAAGACATACTGAAGGCTACGATGATCCGTATAGATCTCACACTTAACCCCATATAAATAGTGTCTCCATTGTTTTAATGCAAACACTACCGCGGCCAATTCCAAATCATGAGTGGGATAGTTACGTTCATGCACTTTTAATTGTCTTGAAGCATAAGCAATCACACTCTTCTCTTGCATTAGTACTGCACCCAAACCAGAATAGGATGCATCACAATAAACAATGAAGTTCTTACCCTCTATTGGCAAGGTAAGGATAGGTGCGGTAGTCAACAAAGTCTTGAGCTTCTGAAAGCTTTCCTCACATTCATCCGACCATACAAATGGGACATTCTGCTTAGTCAAGTTCGTCAATTGGGAAGCGATAGAAGAGAATCCCTTGACGAATCGGCGGTAGTAGCTAGCTAACCCAACAAAGCTCCTTATTTCTGACACATTAGTAGGTCTTACCCAATTCTTCACTGTCTCAATCTTAGAAGGATCCACCATCACTCCATCCTTAGAAACCACGTGTCCCAAGAAGGACACTGCATCTAGCCAAAACTCACACTTAGAGAACTTGGCATAAAGCTTTTTCTCCCTTAACATTTCCAATACCATTCTCAAATGCTCTTCATGTTCCTTCTTGCTCTTTGAGTATACCAATATATCATCAATAAATACGATCACGAAGAGGTCCAAATATGGCTTAAAAATCCCATTCATCAAGCTCATGAACGCAGCAGGGGCATTCGTAAGACAAAAAGACATCACTACAAATTCGTAATGCCCATACCTCGTTCGAAAAGCAGTCTTTGGCACATCCGTTGCCCGTATTTTCAATTGATGATAACCGGATCTCAAGTCAATCTTATAGAAGACACAAGCACCTTGTAACTGATCGAACAAGTCATCAATGCGAGGAAGAGGGTACTTGTTTTTTATGGTTACCTTATTCAGTTGTCTGTAGTCTATGCACATTCGAAAACTGCCATCCTTTTTCTTTACAAACAAAACTGGAGCACCCCAAGGAGATGCACTTGGTCTAATGAAGCCTTTGTTCAATAACTCTTGAAGTTGTGCTTTTAACTCTCTTAACTCCGCGGGAGCCATTCTATAAGGGGGTTTAGAAATGGGGCGAGTACTGGGTTCAAGATCAATACAGAAGTCAATATCCCTATCCGGTGGCATACCAGGAAGATCTGCAGGGAACACATCCAGAAACTCACGAACTACTGAAACCGACTCAATCGAAGGTACTTGGGTAGTGTCATCCTTGAGATGTGCCAAGAAATCTAAACACCCTTTACTAATCATTTTCTTAGCACGAAGAAAGGAGACGATGCAGACCGGATTGGAAGTGTAGTCACCCTCCCACACTAACGGGTCTGTCCCAGGCTTGGCTAACGTCACCGTTTTAGCATTACAATCCAAGATTGCAAATTGCGGAGAAAGCCAAGTCATACCTAGAATCACATCAAAATCATCCATTTCTAAGATAACCAAATCTACATAGGTGTTGCTCCCCACAAAGTTCACCAAACAAGACCTATACACCTTTTCAACTACCACAGACTCACCCACCAGAGTAGAAACACGAATAGGCATATCAAGTAATTCACAATGTAAATTAAGACCATTAGCAAATGCGGAAGATACATAAGAAAATGTGGATCCGGGATCAAATAATACAGAAGCCATGCAATCACAAACTAGAAGATTACCTGTGATGACAGCATCAGATGCCTCCGCTTCAGACCGCCCAGGGAAAGCGTAACACTGGGCCCTATCGTTCGTCTGTCCGTTGCCCCTACCATGTTGTGATGTAGTGGCCCCAGTTTTCCCATTACCTCTGCCGTTTTGGTGACCTCCATTACCTCGACCACCACGTCCTCAAGAATAACGGCCTCTACCATGACCAACTCTACCTCTAGCTATTGGGGGTCTATAACTTTGTCTGGGACAATTTTTCCTAATATGTCCAATCTCCCCACATCCATAACATTCTCTGGAGTAAATCATAGGCCCCTCGGAGAAGTGTTGACCGGTCTGAGGTGGTCCCCCAACTACAGTCTGTAGTGAAGACTGAATTGGTCGGACTGAGTAACTTCCCGAACCCTGTCCTCTAGTGTAAGAACCATTAAACTTACCTCCCTTTTGAAACCTTTTTGATGTCGATGTTGTGGTGAAGTCGTCTGGCTTCACTCCTTCCACTTCTATCACAAAGTCTACCACTTCTTGGAAGGATTTTGCCGTTGCCGCTATCTGTAAGGCCGAAATCCGCAATTCTGACCTCAACCCCTTCACAAACCGGCGAATCCGCTCTTGAGGACTGAAGCAGAGTTGAGTGGCATATCTGGACAGTGCACGGAACTTAGCCTCATAAGCATTAACCGACATCCTACCTTGCTCTAGGCTCAGGAACTCGTCCCTTTTCCTATCCCTCAAAGTCTGGGGGATATAATTCTCCATAAACAAGCTAGAGAATGAGGCCCAAGTCATAGGTGGTGCCTCTGTCGGTTGACACTCAACATGGGATCGCCACCATATTTTGGCGTTCCCTTGAAACTGATAAGTCACAAACTCCACACCAAACCGTTCTACTATACCCATCTTGTGTAGTAGCTCGTGACAGTCAACCAGAAAATCATAAGCATCCTCCGATTCAGCACCCTTGAAGACTGGAGGTTTCAATTTCAAGAAGTTACTGAAAAGTTCATGCTGATCACTTGTCATTATAGGCCCAGTAGTCAGACGTGGAAACGTGCCTATTTCCAATGGAACATCCATGCGGGGAGCCATAGTAGCCGCATGTTGTACCTCTGGAGCCTGAGGTGCTTGTGCAGAAAACACTGGGGGTGTCTGGCCCTGATCAGATAACCCGCTAAGATAAGCCAGAACCTGATTGATCATCTCTGGGGTAGGTTGGGATGGCATTTCCTCATTTTGCACTTGTTCATTCACCCCATCCTCCGCCTCTCTTATCACTTCCTCAGTCGGTGGAGGAGTCACCGCCCTAGTACCAGATGGGCTCGGTGCTCATCCTCTTCCTCTAGAGGACGTCCTCCCACGACCTCTACCACGCCCCCTTGCCGCTGTTCTTCCTCGAGCCACAGCCCCAGTGGCTGGCTCAGTTGTTTCTTGTCTGTCCGGTGTTGGTGTTGGCGTAGTCGTTGCTCTAGTTTTAACCATCTGCGAAAGAGAGTGAAGATGGTTAGATACCAATTCGTATCGCCTAGATACCAATTGGACTCAAGTAGTAGCACGAAAGAAAGAATGAAAGAGTGAAATTTTCCTAAAGTCTTATAGCCTCTCAAAGAAAAGTAAAGGCGTCCCCCTACCGTTCCTTAAGACTCTACTAGACCTGTTCTTGTGTGATGAGACCAACGAACCTAATGCTCTGATACCAAGTTTTGTCACGACCCAAACCGGATTGCGACTGGCACCCACACTTACCCTCCTATGTGAGCGAACCAACCAATCTAAACCTTAACGTTTCAATATAATATAAACAGAAAGTAATGCGGAAGACTTAAACTCATTAATAAAATCAATAACTATTATTATTCAACATCTATTATTCCCAAAACCTGGAAGTCATCATCACAAGAACATCTACTTTAAACTACTAATTCTAAGAGTTTCTAAGAAGCTAAAAATACATAAGAAGCTAGTCCATGCCGGAAGTTCAAGGCATCAAGACATGAAGGAGAAGATCCAGTCCAAGATAGAAGCGTTAGCTCACCCTGAAGATCCGGTTTGACGAAGACTGGCTTGAGTTACTATTGAGTCGAAGATGACGGCACGTTTGCTGCACTCCACAAATAACAAGCAGAAAAACATAAAAGTAGGGGTCAGTACAAAACACGGGTACTGAGTAGATATCATCGGCCAACTCAAAATAGGGAACAGTATATATCAAATATTATCGTAAATCAACTATAAAACTCAACATGTAGCAACAAAAAGTACTATAATCATCAATAAGCACCATCAAGTTCATCCATGAGGGCTCAAGCCTCAATGCCATACTCATTTGGGAATTAAGTTTATTAAGTTGAGTATATTATCATCTTTCAAGATTCATTATCTTTCTTCCTCTTGTATCGGTACGTGACACTCCGATCCCCTAATTCTATGTGTCGGAACGTGACACTCCGATCCCCTACATGTGTCGGAACGTGACACTCCGATCCCCTACATGTGTCGGTACGTGACACTCCGATCCCCTACATGTGTCGGAACGTGACACTCCGATCCCCTAATTCTATGTGTCGGAACGTGACACTTCGATCCACTAATACAATGTGTCAGAACGTGACACTCCGATCCACTAATACTATGTGTCGGAACGTGACACTCCGATCCACTAATATCATTCTGTAAATCATAAGGCCTTCTCTATTCCAAGGCATCATCATTAATAATGTATATTAAAGTTTCTTTTCAAGATTTGGGAATCATTATTTTCAGCATGCTTATCTTATCGCAATCACATAATCATATTCATGCAAACATACCATCAAGCATATAGTAGGGTTTACAATACAACCAATACATATCATTCATTATTAAGAGTTTACTTATGAAAGCATGAAAACCATAACCTACCTCCACCGAAGAATTGAAATCAAGCAAGTTAATCCTCAAAGCTTGGTGTTTTCCTCTTCTTCTCGATCGTTTCTCTCTCTCCCTTCTTGTTCTTTCTATTTTCTTATTCAAACCCTCTTTCTTTTACCCTAATTAGTATATAATTAAGAATAAAAGATGGCAATAATACCCCACTAATTAACTTAGGGTTACCTCTTTTAACCCCTAAGAATTTGAGTTATTAATATAAACCCACAAAATCTATAATTAAGGAAGGAATAGTCCAAAAACGTCCCTTAAAACGTGTAAGGAAATCCGATTCTGCCTGGGATTTGCGCAACCTGTGACGGGCCGTTTTGCCTGCGATGGTCCATCCTGCAGGTCGTCGCAGAGTTCAGAGACCCAATTTCCACCAAGGGTCTGTGACGGTCCGTCACACCTGTGATGGTCCGTCACACCTGTGACGGTCCGTCACACCTGTGACGGTCCGTCACACCTGTGACGGTCCGTCACACCTGTGACGGTCCGTCCTGCCATTCCGTCACAAAGTTCAGAGAGTCGATTTTTAGTACCCAATTTCAGATTTTCTAAGTGTTTTGAAACGAGACCCTACGACGGTCCGTCGTGCCCATGACGGTCCGTCGTGGGGTCCGTCGCTTCTGCCAGTTTTTCCAGAAATAAAGTCTGCTGCTCAAAGCGACTAAACAGGTCGTTACAGATAGTTAGGTTGCATGGGGTTGCTTTGTCAGTAATCTCAAATATAGGTCCTCACTTTACCTCTCATTTTTGGAAGTCATATAAGAAAAGTCTTGGTACTTAGGTTAATCTCATCACAACATTTCATCCATAGATGGATGGTCAGGCAGAGCATTGCATTGATAATTTATATGACATGTTTAGAGCATGTGTGATAGACTTCAATGGAAGTTGGGATGATCACCTTCCTCTTATAGAGTTTTCATAAAATAATAACTACCATTCTAGCATTTAGATGGCCCCTTATGAAACATTGTATGGGCGTGGATGTAGATCTCAAATTTTTTTGTTTGAAGTAGGTGAAAAAACCATGATAGGGACAAATTTGGTTCATGATGCTATGGAAAAAGTTCAGATCCTTAGACATACACTTAAGACAACTCAAAGTTCCCAGAAGTCTTATGAAAATGTAAGGAGAAGGGACTTAGAATTCCAAATTGATGATTGGGATTTCCTGAAAGTCTCACATATGAAGGGGTGATGAGATTTGGCAAGAATGGGAAGCTCAGTCCTAGATATGTAGTCCCTTAAAAGATCTTGAAAAGGGTTGACAAAGTGACTTATGATGTAGAGTTGCTAGCACAACTAGTAGCAGTCCATCTAGTCTTTCACATTTCCTTGTTAAAGAAATGTGTAGGTTATCTAACATCTATTTTACCATTAGGAAGTGTGGTTGTGAAGGATAGTATCACTTATGAAGAGGTGCTAGTTGAGATATGTAACGACCGGAGAGTACCCCCAATACGTAACACGGCGTACACGACATCTCAGAGGTCTTTTACAAGCCTTTAGACATCATTCATTGAATAGACATAAAATAGCAGAATTTTTTTTTTAAAAAATTACCATAGCATAAGACTAAAAGTAATATCATTTAAACACTTTTTAAAATGGAATTACTAAGACTCGATATACCCATCTTACAACATGACTACAACACAATAGGGACACGACCCTTATAATATAAAAGAAACTAATATATATATATAGTACATGAACTTAAAGAAAACTCTTGACATTAAGTTCCTTGAATCTTTCAATAACACACACCCAAACATGAGAATAGTAATCCAAGCTCTTCATTCTAGGAAAGTTCCATTAATTACCATCACCTACAGTCTGTGCATAAAGATGAAGAAGAATAGTGTTTGTCCAAGAATGTACTAAGTATGATAATTATGGAAAAACATGATTTAAAATAGAACGTTTGGTTAGAAACCATACATCATGCCTTTTTATAAAACTCCATGAACACTGATACAACAGGCACAACATAGACCACGTACATCATCATACAAATTGAAGCCATTTATCACAATTGAGGTATATTCAATACACTCCATAAATTACCTTCCTTTTATTTTTGAATTCTTTCCTTAAGCAACCCTTAAGTAATACTTGAGTACAATGTATCGCCTTAAGGTCACCAAAGATGATCTTTTATATATGATTCATCAATCCAACCACATATATTCATAGAATTCATAAGCACATCATAGGAAATAATCTTCACATAAAAACAATCACCTAAGACAACCCCCAAGTCACACTAGTGTAATGTTCAACTAGCATCCCATAATACTACTCACACTAAGTGATCCGAGGAAGCCATCATAGACTAGGAACATCAAATAAAACAGGTCACAATATGTTCCTTTATCATTAGACAAAATACCAACATACTTCATCAATTTTTACATAAAAAATCCTTTATTCATTACCTCTTAGTGGTAACCCATTTATTTCATATCATAGGTAAACCACCCTCAGAACACCTTCAAAAGCTTACTTGTGCAATGCATGTAAAACTTTGAAAGTCTAAGATGTGTTATAGAGCCTAACATAAGTGTCAAAAGGTTTAGAAACTGTTTTACGGTCTTTTTTAATTAATATAGGTCATTTAGGAAGTTTAGAAATCAACACGTCAAAGAAATTCCATGATATCCGGAAAGTACTTCTATGAGGTGCTAGTGTGCCTTAGCCTATTTGACTAAGTTTTAGGAGTCGGAAAATCATGAAAATTGGTGAAAGGGTGAATAAAAAATATTATATTTGATTCATAATCGAAACATCCAGAAATAACTCCTCAAGGAACAACCAAAGTCCCTTGAGCAGGACCCTTGCATTTTGGGGTCAAAGGCTGCCCAAGGCAGTGTCCACCAACGGATGCAACCAACGATCCGTTGTCCAATCGACTGGGCGTGGAATGCTTTTGTCTATGGACACTTAGAAATTTTTTTGTGAGACTGAATATGGAAAGTCTCTGAACTCATCGACGAGTGTGCAGCACGGAGGTGAAGAGGGGACGTCGATGGACACACGGTCCGTCGATTGTGGTCTCATCTGTGGAGCACCTGTTTTGCTGGACGTTTTTATTTAATCCATCTAATTGGTTGGATTTTTTAGGAGGTTAATTAGGGCTTAGGGTAATTCTAATTTAATTTAATTAACAACCTATATAAATACCCTAACGTAATTAGACTAACCTAAGCTCTCATAATTCCCAAAACCCAAACTCTCTTCCTTCTCTCTTCTTTCTCTCTCCCAAGTTGAAGAACACCATAGAAGACCAAATTCAAGGGTAAATAGGGATTCAATGACCAATGTTTCTCCATCAATATTAGTAAAATGGAAAGGTATGAGATTCCTTTCACTTTTGGGACTTCTTTCCCCAAAGGGTTCCATCAAATTGATTTCAAAAGTATGAAATTCAAGTGGGTCTTTCCCAATCTCAAAATTGATCTTGTGAATTGATTTGTTTATGATTTACTTTGGATATTATGAATACATTAACATGTATTATAACTCAATTATGTTATTTCTTTATGGATTGGTCTAATTTGTAAAAGATGACATATTACCCTTAATCCTAGGTTATGGTCTTGATACAAATTGTGTAATGTAGGTTCATTTGACTTGGTTATTGGTTGAATTACTACTATATGATGTTATTTTATCAATTATAAATAGTTTAAGATGAATTATAGTCCTATCATGTTATTTCTTGTGTAATTTATCTGGATTATGACTTTGACCTAAGTCTGTTATCTTAAGCTATGAACTAGTGATGTATTGTGATGTAGTGGTTCAGCTGGCTTTGTTATTATGTTTGTTATTATTGTGTGATGATAATACACCCTTATTGGGTTGAGTTAAGGGTTGATGGTAAGACCTTGCTGATGGATTATGAAGGAGACTTGTTAAGTCCTTTTGATCTCAACTCTTTACTCCAATTGTGGTTAATTTTGATTTAAGTAATGATGTTGTATTGAAGTATACTTTGTATTAAGATTTATAGGATTGGTATGATATTGAAATGAGATGTGTAGACTATGGTTTTTGAGGTGTTGGATAAGATGTAAATGTTATAAGGATGGTGATAATTTACCAATGTGCCTTATCATGTTTTGATTATGTAAATGAGCTAACCCTCACTTATATGAATTGTAATGAAAGGACTATACTCATGCGATTCCTATAAAGTTATGTTGATGATTATTATATAAGGGATAGACCCTACGACCTATATTAAGCAATGATGATTAATATAGACATTTCAAAAAGGACTCTAGCTTAGCACCAAGTGAACTAGAGTGAGGAGTGTCCCTTTCCCACATAGGGAAGGTAAGATCACTAATTTACTCTTGAGATTGGAGAATATAATTCATGTAGAATAAATAGGGTCCCCACTATATCTCCTAGTTCTCGAACTATGTCGCCCCTATAGAAATACGAGCTAGTGGATCCACGTAGTTTTTATGTTCATGTTTTGGTACTACCTTAGCACGTTGTCCACTTTCCTTCTGTGTAGGGTTCCATGACCCCGGATTCCACATTAGCTCATATGATCTACGTAGGTTAAGGAAAGATGTCCCCAAAAGGTAAAATGACTAAATAAAATAATTCAAACTAGGAAAACAAATAGGGTTTACCTTAGTCTACGTAGCGGTATGGGGCTCTACCTAAACATTGCACTAGTTCTCCTTGAGAATAGTCTTAAGAGAATGTTCTTATATATGTATATACTTATAATGGTACATGATATGCATCTGACGATCTTTCACATTGATGATACTATATAATTATTAGTCTAACTTATGAACATGTGTTGGTCTCCATGGTTAATGTATGATGATATGTACTCAGAATGATATGCTATGAGAAGTTGGAAGTTGGTCATGATTCTTATTGGGTTTACTAGATTGAGTAAGGTTATGGGGCTTTGCTTGGTCATTGGACTAGTTGACTTAATGAGGGTTCATGGATAATTGTATTACTTTGGTTATGTTGTAATTAACTATAATCCATATTTGTTGCTATTATAACATGATGATAGAGTTGCCTTGACTATGTGTTCAATTATGTTATATGCATATCTGCTTGACTAGACTTAATATTGTTTTCTTATGATGTACTTTGGACTAAATGAACATGTCTTATTGATTAATATGGTCTTCTTGAATGTGCATAAGACTTTTCAATGAAAAATTTCATACTTTAATGAATTGTTCCTTTTTAGCATGATTTCATGATATGTGTGCACATGATCTTATATTTAGTATGAGTGGTGTACTAACCCCATTTTCTCCCTTTTCCTCAATATTTTAGGTTCCGTCTTTGAAGGGCTTTTCAGAAGACTTTGAAGGAAGACGTAGTATTCTCTCTCAACCAAGTTGGGTAGGTCCTCACTTTCTGAGGGAAATGCCACTATTAATCTAACGAAGTTGTTATAGTTTTCAGACTCTTATGCTCTTTCCATTTTCATTTGAGTACTATACATTGTATAGCCTATATATGGCTCTTATTGTGTTGATGTATGGGCTAGGCCAAAAACTATTATACTCTTGTTAGATATTTATGAGATGAGACATCCATGTGTGTGTGTGCAACAAAAGTACAAGACTAAGTAATCTTCTTATATGAAGGATCTATGTATACTCGATATAAATATTATGTGTATGTAGAGGTCTATGTAAACCTCAATGTAGAAGTAATGAAAATGTTTTAAAAATTTACACATTTTAACCTATGAATGTAATGAAATAAGCTTAGAGGCTAGTCTTAGTCCTCAAAGAGGACGACGACGCCGGTTACGTCTAGGAGGTGCTCCCCGGATGTGACAATGTACACATGGAGTCTCATTCCTCCATATATACTAAGTAAACCCATTAAGAAGTCATAAATGTAATTCACATGCATAATCATACTTCATACCTAAACATAAGCAAATTACACCTAAACATGCACTCATACTAATTATACATAAACATAAGTCTTTCTTAAAGTCCACTTGTGCAATGCATGGGTAGGGTCCATATCCTTCATGTACTAAATAAACTTCTCAAGGAGTTATGACTAGAGTTCATATTCTTATCTTTGTTCATTTCATAACTTTAGATATACATAGCAATAACCGACATAGACCATGTGAGCTACACGGAATCTGGTGATCTACTCCCACAACGAAAAGAGAGGGTACCACTTGCCAGATAGGACCTACATACATAATAGCTATTTAGTGGATTTACTGAGCTAAGACCTATAAGGGCACGTAGTTATGGAACAAAGAGATTGCTACTAGAAACCTTTACTTTCTAGATGTGGAGGTTTCCATATCATTAGACAACATCCCGAACTTTCTAAATGTGAAGTTACTCTTCTGGGAAGATGTACTTACTAACCGTGAATCCCCCACTCTCATATTTCATGTTAATTCGGTGCTAATATCAAACTCCCTTTTTAAACATCTTTAAGACATTAATTTCCATTAGTTCATAAGGTAGGTTTCAAGGACTTAATCACTCATATATCATATAGCTCAAAGGTTGCTAAAATGAGAATGACCTTTCATCATTGAACCTTCATTATGTGAGAATGTCCTTTCACATATACATAACATAGTCTAGATTAGATTAAAGATGAGGAAACCTTTCAAGAGACTCTTTTTCACTAGGTTATCATAAACCTTATTCATTCATACATTCATGTGTGTGTATACATATGTGATAAAGTATTTCACATAAACACCTTTAGACAACACATGTTCCTACTTCACTAGTCATATAATTTTCATGCATAAGAAGATACAAAGGTGCATATACTTTCAATCAACACCGTAAATATATCATACTCATATAGTGATGCATGAGTGTGTGTACATATTGGTCCTCATAATGAAATACTAGCAACCTCATTGGTATTGAGGGAAACTTCCCTTCAAAGGATCACAACACATTTACAATATCCCGCAAGTCATGAATAACTCACACATAGAGCATTTAGGGATTATAGACCACACACCCACATTTCATCATAGGAGACAAGAGTACATTCAAAATATGAATAAATAACTCTTAATATGCATACGATCACATATTCATATAGTGATCATATAGGTAGGGGTCATTCCAAAATAGTATTTAACATAATTAAGTATGTAAACCTGACCTTAAAATGCCCAAAAATAGGTAAAATAATTGGCTGCACGTCAGAGAGGCACTTCCCGATCTTATTTCTAGAATTTAATTTGAAGCAGAAAGGTTCATGACAATTCCATGTCGCAAAGGCAAATTTTGGCCTTTATGTGTTGGTTGCGCAATGCGGCTTGGGCTTCAATAACAACCTCCTGCATTCTACCTTGTTAGCTTCTTGGACAAAGCTTGGGTCCTCCTTAAGGACCCTTAGGTTTGTCCTTAGGCAGTCGTACCCGGACGTCACCAAATCTTAAGGTTTGTGGAAGGATTTCCCCTATTACTTTGCCTTTGATAACATTGGCTCAAAAGAAAGCGAAATTTCTATGGTCGGAAGCTTGTGATAAAAGTTCCCCAAGAGTTAAAGGATATACTTGATAACATTTAATTACACTTAATCCAATTCTATGTTTAAGCGGTCTCTAACAAATATAAACTCAAGTAAGAGTTGGGGTAGATACCATATAGCGTGATACCGTAAAGAATTTAATTAATAAATATATATATATATATATATATATATATATATCCTCATCTATCACGCTTTAAAACCCATTAAGACGGACAGGCACCCGATGCCCTAAAGGTCCGAGAGAACCAACCTACAGCCTGTTCTTACTGTGCATAAAACTATAACAATTGTGACAAGTTCACCTAGAATTCAGTGATACAAAACAACATAAGTAGGTCCAAAAGTAATATACAAAACATGGCCATTGAAAACACAACTCCTTAAGACACAACTAAACCATGTACATATGTCTATAAAGCCTCTAAAATATAGAAGACTAAAGTAGGTCGGGACAGACCCCTCCTTTCTTAACTACAATTTAAAACCAAAATGAATTTGCCAAAGACTTAATAAAGCTTCGAATCAACTTGAAGCTCACCTAAAAGAAGCAGAGTTTCATGTGCTCTTACTGAGGAGGTCTACTAACTTGAATATGTGTGCCTGCAGCATGAAATGCACCGTCTCCCGTGAGAGATGTCAATACAAAAAAAAATTATTGAATATGTAAGGCAATAACATATGTTATCGAGATCTCAAATGAAATCAAATAGCAACACATGAGTACATAGATTAAGAGAGAAGACCACCTTTGCTTACTCTTGTGGGATCAAGCAAGTTACATTCTTTTCTTTACTTTTTTGTATGCTATAATCTTTTTAGGGAATGTGATACAAGTGAACAGCTGATCAGTGGCTACAAAGAATTACCATGCTAGGGGTATTAACCCCTGAGATGCATTCCTCATAATAACACAAATTTTGATCGGCCCATGCTAGGATTTTGCCCCTGAGCTGCCACCCTTCTAAACCAAAAAGGATCAACTCGTGCTAGGCTTTCACCCCTGAGCTGCCACCCTTATGTACAAGTTGGGATCGACCCATGCTATGATTTCGCCCCCGGGCTGCCACCCGTAATTATATAGAGTTCTTCACTTAGATTCTTTAATCATTGAGATTGTTGTTTATCAGTTCATAACTCTTTTGAGATGTTATTTTGGTTGTCCTAATCATTTTGGAGATATGGAAGTACGGACAAGTAATAGAAGACATGAAAATAATACTTTAAGGAAATAACAATGACACAAGGAGCTATGTATCATCAACACATTACTTTAAGAGATTAATGACACAATTAACTTCAAACAACAAAGAGGAGGATTCACAGACTTGCTTTTGTAATTACCATTTTTATACCAGCACATAAGGGATGATTACACAAATATAAAATAGTGAACAAATAATGAAGTAGTTCTATGCACTACGGAGAAGAGGAAATATTGTTAGCTATTTGGAGATAGTACGCTGCTAGTATGTTTCCTTTTCTAGGAATAAAACTTATGAGATTCACTTCATTGATATTAATTGCAGGTATGAGATTTCATACCAAAGGGTTATAGAATCAAATATTCCTCCATACCTTATTAAACGAACTGATATACTATCACGATTCACCTCCTCTCTTTTCTTTAAATTTACAATTTAAGTCATGGTAAACTAATATTAGCAGCTATCACACCATGAGCCTTGTAAAAAACTAGCTAACTTTGAATGATAATGAGCCCATACAACCCTTAACATAATGTGTGTCACTACACCCTCATTCTCTGTTCATCACATACATTACACATCTTTTTCCCAAGATCAACCAAGCTGCGCCAACAGTAATTACATAGAACAACCCAAAATACTCTTATTATCATACAACAAAGTATTGAACTCACCACCCCCTTGATTTCTTCATGAAAGCGCACCACTAATTCCTTACTCAAACTCATACGTAAGAAAAACAAAAATGGAGCAGTCACCTTACCTCAATTTCTGCAACTTCTCCTTCTAACTTGAATTCTTTTAGAACTTCAGCTTCCCTTCACATTTGAACCAAAGAACAAAGAAAGGTATTTTAATAACTAAGGAGGTGAGCAGTAGCTTCTAGAAATATTCTACCTTTGTAGTTATATTAGAGCATGAATAACAAGGTTTCCTAATCATCCATGGGAGAATTAAGCTAAATCCATGAGTTTTAACTTACCTTGGTTTTCAGATATAAGGATTTTTTCAAGAACCCTAGAAAACATTAAGGCTGCTGATTTAATCCTTGAGAGAAAAGAGAGAGAGAGAGAGAGAGAGAGCTGGAGTTAAATTTTATTTTTATGTGATAAAATGGGTGAAGAATATCTGATCATATTGGATATGTATAGAGCTTTATTGACCATAAAAATATCCATTAGAACCTCGTTTTTTGGGGGTACATTTCCACCCACTCATTGGTCAAGTAGGTGATGCACCTGCTTGTGCACATCAAGCAGCTCAAAAGGTCAAACTAGGTGATGCACTTAGTTTCTTTCACTTGGGCTTTTCCATATTAGGCCTTGGCAGATTTGGCTGCTGGGATTTCTTTCAAATTTTATATTCATTTAATAGGTTTGGGATTCAAGTGACAGCCCATTAATATAAGCCTAAATCTGGTCCATCAAACTTGGACCTTTAACTATATTATATCTTAAGTTGGTGATGCAGCTGCTAGCTTAAATTAAGACAAGCAAGAAGCTCAATTATTTTACTTCAATTTCTGAATGTTAATCCCTTGTTCTTAGCACTTAACTTTTAACTTTAAGCTCAATTAAACCTTACTATATCTACTTAAATAATTTCCGTCAGAGTTAACTTGCAATACACATGCTGAAACGTGCAAAGGTGTTACATCACTTTATGAGCTAGTTTAAACAAACACTAACCATATAAAAACATGATCCGTCACCTACACTATAAGTCTATGTCAAGTATCACATGAATAGAAATAACATACACATAATACATGCCGTCGCATAATCATTTGTAGAGGTGAAATTTTTGCAACATCAAAACAAATCACAAAGTTTCAGTGATTATTATCAAATGGGGAAATTTGGGTAACCAGTTTAAGACAAATACCACAAGAAGTAAACAAGTAGAGATTTGACCTTAGGAGTGTGATAATTTGAATGCTATTTCCGTGTAATGGGTGATTACTAGATTCATAAATTTGTTGAATCTCAATGGGTAGGCTAGGTTTTTAATATAGTAGTCATTTCTCAATTGAATAATGTACTTCAAGCGAGTTCTTTCGAACCTCAACGAGCATAGCACAACCAAACAACTCAATTCCTAAATTAATCCACCCTTTTAAACTGGATTTTATGCAATTAAACTCGCATTCTCAAGCTAGATTATTGAAGGCAACCAATTCAACTATCAGTCAATAATTCTACTATATTACCTCTTTTCAAGCAAACATAGAGAACTAAGCTAAAATTGCATTTGCAACTACAATTCTGCAGTTAAAACATGACCAATTAATTGAACGTACTTCAAAAAAACATCAAAATCAACAACTAACAAGACCTATTCGCTACTTAAAACATCCAAAAACATCACCACACCTCTAAGGATCGACAACATTTACAAGGAAAAGTATTAGGAGATTGATCAATGATATTAAAACAAACATCCACAAATGAAGAAATAACAAATGAGAAGTTTCGGATATAAATGGTAGCACCAAAATTGTAATAACACACAATCATAAAAAAAATCAACAGAGATAGGTATGAAGATACCATCACCCCACCAAAAGTGCTAAATATTGTCCTCAATGTAACAGAAAATAAATGTCTCATAAGTAAATAAATATATAGGAGAGTAAAAATCCCTTGTAATTTTGAGGTTAACTCTGTGTGGTTGGCGCAATCTCATTCGAGGCATCAGTACCCAACTGTCCTCCAATTATGGATGGCTATGCAATGAGCTCCTCTGTAAGATAAGACCTACTAGAACTTATCATTGATGTATCGAGTCAGGATGTCTCTGTAACCATACATGCCATGTCACCCTCAAGGTCCTCAAAGACCCCGTACAGTGCATCCTCAGGCGCTGCCAACTCCTCCTTATTTTTGTCAGGTGTACCCGAATCATTGCCATAATCAACTAGAGAAGCATCTCCAGTCACAAGAGTCAAAAGAATCTATGATTTAGTTGACATATTTGAAGTGACTCCCTAGGGAATCTCCATATTGATCCATAATATTGAAATATTGGTGGACTTTACCCTTTCTACATCATGCTACAACCCAGTTATAGAAGCCTTGAAGGCCATCACATAATTTAACTAATGATCACCCTACTCATAAGCTTTAACCCGCACGGGGAGGACTATTGATGCTAGGCCATGAGTCGTAAACAATTCACATTGTCCCATAACTCCTCCCGGATAGGAGCAAAAGCAACACCTTTAGCGATCTTTATCATACCTAAGACAATGGCCTCGACCCTCAAAGCTTGCACATCAGCCGAATAATCTAGGTTTTCCATATTATATAGCATATCCTGGGTCAATAGGAGGAGGGATGCAGACATAGCAACATTAGTAATGGCAGAAGAAAGAGCTAATATACCTACATGCTTAGCTGTCGGGACACATTGACTGCATCAACCTCTATGGCCTTAACATCAACGGTTGGAGAGGTGTCCAATGGTGCACAGTACCTTTGATCAACCTCATCCTTAATATTTTGATCCACCGGATGTCAATATATGAGGTAGGAGACACTTCAACATCAGTCTTGGCAACAAATGGTATTCCAACCCACCGATATAGATCACTAATGAGGACTAGAAAAGGTAATGAGTTCTGACTTTGTTTGGCCCTCATGGCCATCTCCTGAGTGATAGTTGACCTCATATTTAGCCTCTCTCGATCAATAATGCACCATAGAAGCGCCACTTTTGGATAACGGGTGATGGACTCATTTTGGAATGGCATCAAGCTGATGATGGTGAAACCAAACTAGTACCAAGAATATATAGATCCTTCCTCTCAATTGGAATTTCTGCTTCTATCTATGGGGTGTCACATCAAAGAGCAGTGGGACCATCCACCCTTTTAAATCATCAAGAGTCTTGTCCTTTATTTTTTATGTCAGTGTATATGGATGGTCTGTGTGGTGCAGACCTATAAATCATTTATGTTAGTTTCTCTGCATATCACCTTCTTTCCCCACACCTTTATATAATCCACTGCTGCAATCGATCCCCCTTTTTTTCCATTTCATGATTAACTCCATATACCCTGCCTAAAATTCACGAACCACAGTAAGCAGAATTGATCCCTAGGCTCAGTGAACTGCTGAAACCTGCAGAACTGGATTGTCTACGAGAATGTTGGATACCTACTACCACCCTATGTGTGCATAACCGTTTCTCCTCCAAAATTGTCCAGATTCCCACATATTTCAACTGATTCATAAACCGTGCAGGAGGTGCTAAGGCTGTAGACACTTGGGGTGCCTGTACTATTGCCTATGCTGGAGGTGGTTGGGGTGTTAGGAGTTATGGGAGTCATGATAGATCATGTAGTGGTTTGGAGTGAAACTCACCACATCTGCGCTATAGTGTCTGATCCTCTGTTGAATCTTACCTAGACATTGGAGTCCTAAACCTCGCATCATCCTCACTCTCAGAATTAGATGTAGTGAGGTGGGTGTGATACATGCCCATGTTGTAAGAGTTGGAGGTGCTCGAACTGGGATCTTCTTGCTGCTTTCCCTTTCTCAAACACTTGTATGAGTGGTGAGGTGAGGTTTAGTAGATGAATAAGGTGCAACCTTAGTAGACATCACTACCTTTTTGCCCTTATCCGCGGTTGAGGACCCTATACTTGACCTTTAGGTCTAGCCATATTTTTCAATAAGTAAACCAAATGAATACTGTTGTAAAGGGTTAGTGAAACAACAACTTTTGAAAATGTAAAAAAATCACCAAATCACACAGTGAGGCGCTGAGCTCATTTGAGGAGCCTTAGAGATATTGCCTATAGATAAGAACACAATAAGCCAGAATCAGTTCAATAAGGCGACACAAATTGCAGTTTGGTGATTCGATGAATTCAGTAGGTGATGTAAAGTACCCTCATTGAAAGATATAGATCAACTCAACAGAAATAGATTTACGAAATGGTGAGCTTAAGTATATTCGGCGACTCATAGAGCACAAGCATCTCTCCTAATATCACAAAACAAAACATAAATAATTCAAGTTAGGTAGGCATTATGGGGGTTATCGGCAAACCACCTAGTGTTTCGATGAGCTCTACTAAGCTTGTCCAATAGCCCATGTGCCAAATTTTCAATCCAACGTTCAATATTAAAAAATTAGCCCACGATAGTCATTTTTAAACCCAAATATATGCAATTTAAGCCTAACCTAATGCAAATATAAGTCAGGTACTCAAATCCTCCCAATTTATCTAAATTCAGCCAAACAACGATTTCAGCCTTAAGATTTATGTTACCTAATCCATTTTTCAGCAAAATCAAGTATTTTAGTTAAAATCAAGTTACTCAGACTTAAACTACACAAAACCCAATATGAACATCCATAATTTACACAATTTAGAAACCAATAACAAACTTGTCTAGGCTAAATAATTTATCGACCAAGATTTATTTCAAATTATTATTCAACAAGAAATTAGTCACATAATAAGGGCACACAATAGATCCATTAACTACTCAAAAACACGCTCAGTATATATTATAAAATTAAGGCAAATTCAGTTTACCAATCTCAATTAAGGACATAATAACATGCAGGAAAATAACCAAAGGGAGTAAGGTGACAGGTCCAGATCACAGAAAGACACCCACAAAAACACAAGTAAAAACTATGATCTAGAGTTTGACTGTGAGATTACAAAAGTTGAAAAGTTCAAAATAAGGAGAGGTTTGAATTTAAAATGGTTGAAAGACTTTGACCCTTCATTTTGTGCTTCATTCGGCGAGCCTCATTAATGTCACCAATCAAATCGATGACGCGCCAAATGTCTTTTAGCCCACCAAAGTTAATACAAATCCAACCATTAAGTCAGTCCAAAAGGTGATCAATGTCGGACTCATCGAACTACTTAGAGGTACGCGGAATGAGTTCTGACCTCTCATATTGGTTTTTTTCTCCCAAACTTTAAATTTCACTCGGCACATCCAACTTTATTCAATATAAATAAGTAAACCTTAGATTGCTTCCCAAGAAGCACCTTCATTAACGTTATGGCATGAAGTGGTCATGTGATCATGCCATATTTTTTAAGTTCACAAAAGTATCACTTGGATACTGATCTTTGTTTCCTGCTGCTTAATGGATATCGAGTGTTGTGGTGACCATTTTTTTGTGAGAAGAGACGTCATATCTTGTCTCCTTGAGCACCTTATCTGTTCCTTTCATTTTGTTCAATATACGAGCAAGTGTGTCCTTGGTCCGAAAGTTTTCAGGATCGGCCCTTGGTTCTTTCGAATTTTGACGTTTTTGAAGAGGCACATATATATCTTTGTCCCCATCTCTATCTCACAAATTTGCACCAATGTCACATCATTATTTATATTGGTCTCTCCGGTCATCATCAATATCTTTATTCAAACCTTGATTCCCACTCGACCTTGAATCGCCTGAACGAGAACCTCTACCTGGTTTGCCAAGAAATGCACTTTTTTGTCGTATATGGCCTCAAAGTGTGCACCATTGGGGTTTACACCACTATTAGTACCGAACGTATTACAAACTTATGACAACTTCACATAACATGATTCATCAATAAGTTTATATGGGTCATCATCTTAGCCATGTTTTCATCTCCCTCTTGGTTCTTTTCCCTTATTTCCCTTGTTATCCCAAGATTCAAAGGAGATGCCTGATCTTCTTTTGTGTATCGTGATTGTTTAACTCTCGTCATCTCATAAAGGAAAGTTAATGCTATGTCAAATAGTTGTTTCATGATTCCACCCCAAACGAGTTAGTCCGCAACACATTTGTTGGACATTGAGAAGCAATTTTTGGAACCTCGGCTATGCACATGGGTAGGTTCACTATAAATTTTCTTGATGTTCTAAATATTATCCCTCAACTTAACCAACTTCGAATGAGGGAAAACTCTTTCATAAAATACCTTTGTAAGCTCATCCAAAGAAGTTATCGATTCCCTTTGCAATTCACTCAACCACTTTGTTGCTTCCCCCATTAGAGAAAAAGGTAACAAAAGGGTTGACTCTTGGCTGATGTACTTGATGGAAAACGACCCACACACATCCTTAAAATTTCACATATGATCATGATGTTTGATCCTCATGATCAAGTTCTCAAAAGAGTCCTCTCATTTGCAATAACTTTAATATTATGCTAGTCACATGAAACACTGTGTTTCCCTAAGATGGGGGCAATCGAATAAAACCCGCACTTCCAAACTTATCATCATTAAAGAAAATGCAAATTCCTGATGTCATCATTGTTCCAGTTTATTGGTCTTACTAACATATGAACTCATCTTTTCATCTATTGTAGAGAATCCAACAAGAATACAAAAAAGATAATTCAAGTACAATAAAATTAGTTCATGACTATACTTTGATAAATGAGTTCTAAACAACATCCTCGCTTGTGGCGCCATTTTTGATAATGCTCAGCTACAGTTCATCCAATTCTATGTGTAGGCGCTAACTAACAAGTATAAACCCAACTTAGAGTTGGGTTTGATCCCAGAGAAAGTGATATGGTAAAGAACTAAATTAAGAAGTAAAGAACTCTCCTAATCAATTGTAGAGGTAATGTTTTCGCAACACTAAAACAAATCACAAAGTTACAACAATTATCAAATGGTGAAACTTAGGTAACAAGTTGAAGACAAATACATGGGAAAGTAAAAAAGTAGGATTCAATATGAGTGTTCTCTATCTTCTCCGGAAGGCGAATGTGGTGATGGGTTCTTTATCAATGGGAAGTGTTGATCATGTGGAGAATGATAAGAAGAAGTTTTCTCATGATGTTCATAGGTTGGCCCAATTGGTTGTTTTATTGGTTGATTCAAATGAAGGTGGTATATTTGGTCATATTGATCTTAATTATCTTTGTGTCGTATGTGATGGATTAAAAAGATCTCGATCTGATACTAGCTGACTTGAAGATATTGATTTTCATAAAAGCCATTTTTTGGATTTCTCCAAAGAATAGATGGTGTCCTTTGATAAGGTTAGTTTTTTGTTCAGAATGTTGATGAGTTGAGGAATCAAATTTTGAAGAAGCTTACATTTTTCGGAATACTATTCACTCGTAAGCCACACAGATGTACCGTGATTTGTGGGAAGCCTATTGGAGGAATATGGGGAAGAAAGATACTGTGGAATTTGTTGCCAAATGTTTGAATTGTCAACAACTGAAAGTTGAGCATGAAAAACTGGATGGTTTGTCTCCAAACATTATTATCCCTACATGTTAACGGAAATATTTGAATATGGACTTCATTATGGGCTTACCTCACACTCGTCAATATTTTATTTTCATTTTGTATATAGTGGACAGAATGATAAAATTGGTTCACTTCCTTCTAGTTAAGACATTATTCTCATGAGAAGATTACACCAATATCTATATTCAGGAACTGGTAAGGTCACATGGAGTACCTTTATTCATTATATGCATCCTGGTACTCAGTTTAACATCCTAGTTTTTGAAGTCATTCCACAAGGGTCTTTGTACTCAAATGAAACTCAACACGACTTTTATCCTCAAACTTCTGTACAAACCAAAAGTACTATCCATAATTATAAAATATGCTATGAGCATGCATAATTCATTTTAAGAAAAATTTTGAGGATCATTTACCTTTGATTGAGTTTGCTTATAATAATAGATATCATTCTATCATTGGAATGAAACGTTTTGAGGCCCTTTAAGGTAGAAATTGTATGTCTTTTATTGGTTTGTTTGAAGTTGGTGAGGTTAAATTTATAGGGCCTGAGTTGGGGCATGAAGCTATCAAAAATGCCCTACTTATTCGTGAGAGGCTGTAAAGGGCTCAAAGATGACAAAAGTCTTATCTCGATTATACGAGAAGAGATATTGAATTTAATATGAATGATTGGGTATACTTGAAAATTTTGCCCATGAAAGTTGTAATAATATTTGGGAAGAAACAGAAGTTTAGTTCTTTCTATGTGGGATCATATAAGATTTGAGGCATATTGGAAAATTTTCTTATGAACTTGAGTTTCCTAATTTTTTAGAATCGGTACATCCTGTATTCCATGTCTCCTTGTTGATCATTTTTCTTAGATATCCTACATCTATTGTACATTTGGAAGGCTTTGGAGTTAAAGAATTTTTTTCTTATAAAGAAGTTGAGATTTTCAACTGGCAAGTCCAGAAGTTAAGAAATAAGAAAGTTCCTTCCGTGATAGTTCTTTAGAGAAACACTTAGTTGGGGTTTCTACTTTTGAGGCTAAAGCCAATAAAATTGCATGGTAACCTCATCTCTTTCCCTTCACCCCTACTCTATCTTTAGGTATTACCTACTCATGGTTCAATCTTTCATATTCATGCATTGTAGTTGATGTAATCTTACCATATGCGTGCTTGTTCATTAAAACATGATTTTTAGTATACTCTTACATATTTTGGTAATATAGTAGAATCTATGTGTTTTCGAAAATAACCAATTGAATGTAAAGAGTTTAGAGTTGCAAAACAATCAAAAAATTTGTCAAAAACCTAGGGATGGGGCTGGGGTGCCACACCTCTCAGAGTGCCCAAAAAGGAACTTTGATGTTTGAGCTTTGGGGATTTTGGGCGCTATGATAGCCAGTGCGCCCCAACCCATATTCTAAAGTTTTCCCTCTGGAGCTCCGCACCACTCAGACCGTTAAGGATGCCAGGTCTTTCACCTTTTCCCAATTCTTTCCGTTTAAGTTTTCTAGCAATATACCTAAGTTTTCTAGTAGATTTATATACTCTAAGGTAAGTCTAAACATCATGAAATGATTCATAAACATTAGATCATGAGCCTTGGATCCATGATTCAATTCAACAAAAATTAAGAGTTTAGTCAAGAGAAGTTCATAGAGTCTTCCTAAAGTCTTTTGCAAATGTTTTAACTTTGTTTTAAGGCTTGAGTTTTGAGTAGAGTAAAGAGTAAGAGTAAAGTTGAGTTCTTCAAAAATTATACAGGAACAAAGTATTTCCAAGAGTTGAAATATTTTCACATTTAAACAAGAAAGGAAACACTAATTTCCAAAAGAGCCTTTGAGCTAGTTTTGAGTAATTATTTCAAACCATGAGAAGAGTTGTTCTTAAAACATATGAGCTGAGTCTATTTTGGAAGTAGTATTGAGCACTGATATGAGGATGAATTCACAATAACTCAAGTCTCCATATACCATGTAGCCATTTTGGGCAAGAAAGGGTCATACTTTTTTAGATGATTCTTTAGTGCTTTATATCATAGACTAGTGAATACACTTAGTTGAGGCGTTCTATATCACAACAAGGTATAGGAAAGTTCTAGCAGCGTAGGCGAGACATTGTATCATCACTTTAGCTCATAGTGATGGTTGTCGATTAGAGAAACTCTCTTAGTACTATATTCATGTATATGTAACTTGAGTTGTTGTTCTATTTCTTTAACAAATTAAGTTGAGACCTACTAATTGAATAACACTACCAAAGACACTTAATCCAATTCTAAAAGTCAACAATCAACAGTCAGTATATAACCCAACCAATCGGGTTGGGATTGTTCCCACTGGAAATGTACATCGTTAAGATTCAATAGCATAGTACAAATATGTTCAAGTCAATCATAGGAATAGACTTTAATGAATAAAAGCATAGTTCAAACTAGGTGTGACAAGAATGCCAAATAACAAAAAGGGGTTTTGGTTGTAATTATCAACTAAAACATCAAATAACACTAATTAATAAGTAATGAGATAGGTTCTTGGGATGTGAATGCATTATAGACTACTATAGACATGTAGGTTACTGCAATTGTTAGTAAATAGATGTAAATCGGTGAAAATGCTAGACTACAGTAGGGATAAACTTTCTCTTGAGCCATTTACCCAGAATCAGTTTTGTTTCTCTCAAACACCAACAAACAAAAATTAAGAACAACCTACGCATTAGTTTCACTCTCTTGAGCTAAACGTATGGAATTTTTTTTTAGGATTCACTCTCTCATATTGAACCCATGAAAACCCTGTAACACCTCTAAAATGAATAAGGTGAATCTAGAGCCTAACAAGTGTGCCATGAGGTTTTAATGTTTTAAAATGGTTTATAACAGTGCTTTGAGGAAGTTTTTAAAATTTGGAAGTTTTTGGAGGTTAAACGTCCAAGATGTTTGAAAGTCAGCCTTGAGACATGCTTGTGTGTCCTAGTGTGACTTTGCATGTTTTACGTGTTTGTTTTGGTTAAAATTGATGTGAGAGGTTACTAAAATCTATACAAGTTATATTGGGTTGGAAACGTCCAGGCACGGCTCACCAAGGACCACCTAAGGGTCTTTGGGGAGGACCAAACTTGTTGTTCAAAACTGCCCAAGGCAGTCTCCACCAACAATGAGACAATCGATGAAACGTTGTTCAGTCGAGCCCCATCATTTGAGGGAATAGACCCATACTTATTTTTTGAAATTATACCCTTGATTTAGAGTCTATGATCCAAACCACAAACCAGCAGGACGGTTCGTTGGTGGGTCGACAAGCGGTAGGTTTATCTGTCAATTGACACCCACAAATTTTCTGCGGGTGTCTCGGCCATGATGGGGGTATTTTTGGTAATTCACCTAGCGTTATATAAATAGTTTGGGTGGTTAATTAAGGTATTTTTTGGTATTTTAAGTATTTTCATAAGTCTAGAACTCCAAGTCAAGTTCATTTTTCAAAATAACAAACCCAAACCCTAAAGAAAAACTCTCTAGAACTCCATTGGAGCTTGAAACAAGGTGGGAGCTTGGTGATTGATTTCTCCATCAATTCTTCATCATTTTTGCGACTTTTCATCAATCGGTTTATGGTGTTTCATCCTTCAACTCTTTTTCTTCATGGAGACAAACTTTAATTTATTTTCTAAGACTTCTCAAAAGATGAATTCTCTTATTTTTGATATCTAGTCATGGGTTCTTGCATAAAATGATTTGAATCAATGATTTATGATATAATTGATGTTAGTTGAATTATTTTAGATCAAATTCCGCATAAACCCATGCAAATCATGAAATCCATATTTTGGCTATATTATGGGTGATTTATCATGTCTCTAATGAATATAGTTCTTGTGTAGTTTACTTTCGGCAATTAAATTATGCAAGAAGAATATTATAATTGTATATAGGCTGTCCTAATTTGATGAATTTTATATTGTAGTATGTTGAATCTTTGTATATTTTGATGGTTGGTTTAAATTGGTGAGTATGGCTATTCGTAAAAGCCTTTGTTTATTGTATTGGTTGAATTGGCTAAGGATTGGAGGTGTTGACGTTGGAATGGTGGTGTGTTGACCTAACCACTTCTATATTGTGTAGTATAGGTGTTTCAATTTTGATGTTTTGTACGTTCCACTTATGGTGGCGGTGCTTCTGTGATATAATTGTGAAGAATGTAGCCTTGTCGGCATTACTTTATGAATTATGATGTTATCATGTTATAACTTGGATATGTAATCATTGTGAAGGTATATACGAATTATTTGTAGATGTGAAGCCAAAGCATGAGTTCTTCTAGTTAATGATATGTGTCTTTAGTATACTATGGTGATGTTTTAATGTGTGTTACTTGATATTGAAGTGTGAATTTTCCTAGTTGACTATGTGAGTCCTACAGAGTGACTTGTAGTAGACTTGTTTGTCCCTCTGTGCTACTTGAATGACATTGTACATGTGATAAGATGAAGTATGTGTGTCTCGTGGTTGTAGACCTATGTAGCTTTACTTGATACATGAAAAAAATGAATATGACTCATGACTTAGTATGCTAAAGCAACTTTGTCATGTATGTGTATGTGTGATTTAAATATGACCTTGAACATGGTTAGAGGGTCATTTACTTGGAACCTTCAGACTAGATAGAAGGTAATGATATCCTTGAAGTTAAAAGACGTAATGGTATCCTTCTTGTATGAATGATGGACTTAGGGGTAAGTTGTCTGGAACGACACAAAACCATCTATAATAAATTCATAATATATCCTAGTAACCACTGTGTGGCAGCTCTAGTGGACCCATCTTTGGTAAGGTGTATTATGATTTGGTTGTGACTACTATATGGTACCTCTTACTTTGCCCTTGAGATTGAATTACTCTATAAGAACAAAGACTAGAACCGAGTGAGTATACTTGGGGATTGATTCTACTTATGTTAAGATTAGAGTACAAAGAAACCCTTGATATTCCGTAACCATGTGCCTACATGGGATGTGTCTTAGTTCTACCCTTGGCAAGTAGAACACCCTCAGTCATAGTAGGGTAGACTACGGATTCCATGCCTATCTAGTATGGTCCATGTCGATTATTGCCTATTCTCATCATGTAGGATATATTCTAGTATTGGATAAATTCTACATCGTTTAGATAGTGGAATGGGAATCTATCTAGAGATGGCACGAGTAGGCTTTGAAGAAGATAGTGTGTAGGTTCTCTAGGTCTTCTCCAAGATCATTATGTGATGTCCTTAATTGTTAATGAATTATTATGATTTAGGTTAATGCAAGTTGAATAAAATGATCCCTATCTAGGGTAGTTTTAAGGTGGCTTAAGTAGGCTTGGATAGGTTGTATGAACAGTTCTTTATGTTTTACTCCAGTGAATCTTAGAGTAACCTTAGGTGGTGTGTTTAATGTATAAGGGAGAATAATCTTATCTTAGGTAGTCTAAAGGATTATTTTTGTGCAGGGTGTATGGGTGGTCTCTTCTTGTCTTACCTAAGTAAGTCTTAGGATAACCTTTGGTTGGAGGATTATATGTTTATATGTTTTGAAGTAATGTTGATAATTTTAGTGTGGAATGTGACTTATATGTGAAGTTGTGTTGAGTGTGATGTCTTATACTTATGTTTTAAGGTTTTCTTCAAAAAGAGCATGTTTCATACAAATGTCCTTTTAACATTATTTTAATTGCATGTCACTATACTTAGTGCATTCTACTATACTAATTCCATATTTTTTTTATTATGCCTAATTGTGTAGGTGGCATTTGAGAGGAGTCATTTGAAGTGAAGCTTGTATATTAGCATTCATTCAAGCAAAGTTGTGGTATGTCCTCAATTTATTCGAGGACATAACTATGTTTATTTTACCTTGTTAAAGACATTGTAATAGACTTATTTTGTTGATAATGGGTTGTGACACAAGATACTCGTGTGTCTAAGATATAGACTATGAGAGTTAGCCTTTTTCCTATGATTTTCTATGAAAGATATTAGAAGTATTATTAAATTTTGTGAAAAGTTTTAGTTCTGCACTACTTTACATACATATTTGCAATTAATGATGTCAAAGGGCTTGTACAAGACCTTCGATAGGTCAAGTACGCCGTGCCACGATTCGAGAATACCTTGTTTTCTATGATATACTCTCGGTTCATGACAAACCAATACCCACAGACTATCAATTTTGTAATCTTGGTTTTGAAATCTCTCCCTTGAGCAAGCTAAAAACACGACTGTAGAGTTGCATTTGCAACTTAAATCCTTTAAATTAAACAATAATTACTAAATGAAATCACTTTTAAATAGAATTTACACTCATAATTAACAATACCCACAATCTAACTCAACCTATAATCATACCATAAGAATTGGAGTTTTAGCTAGAAGTCATAAAACGATAGAATTCATTACCAAATTGTGTTTTCATCAACAGGGTAAGATTAATTTCATCTTTACAAAGGTCCAAATGGAAGAATTTCAAAGAACCACTTCCACTTTCTCAAAAATGGAAAACTTCAATTCTTCAAAGCTAAGGAAAAGTTATTGTCTCAACACTCAGAGTTTCAACTTCTACAAAAAATTGATATCAAAACTTCTTCTGTTATGAAAACTCATACTAAACAACCTTCAAAAATATATTCATAGTCTCCAAGAAATATGCTGCTAAGGACCATTCAGTGTAGTAAGTTGAGATCACCGAACAAGTCGGTGATCCATCCTTGTCATTTCCATCGCCCTTTTTCTTTGACCGTAAAGATTCTCAAGCTTTGTAACTTTGGGCGATCTAATAACTGCATCGCGGAACCACTCAACGATTCGCCCAACGGATTAGGCGATCAACATGCCTTGTTTTCTTCATTCTTTTATCTTTCTTATTCCTTTTTTATTATTAGTGTTATTGTTTTGTTCCTCAATCCAAATACCTAGAAATCAAGGGTTTTACATCAATTATTGGGATAAAATAAAACTTTGAGGACACTAAATATATCCAAATAAAGCCCTAAATTTTTTGCAAATGTGGACTCATCAACAACCCTAAGTTAAAATTTTGATTGGCCTCAAGTAAAACTAGAGTTAAGCAGCTCAAAAAAGATGTCTTAAATAGTGCTAACAAAACTTAATCACGAATGTATATAAAAAAAAACTCAACTTACTTATGCAAGGATCAATTGTGCATTCAAAGATTTAACTTGTGACTCACCATTATCAAAGATTCTCTAGTTCGCAATACTTGCTTTAGATGAAAGTTCAAGCTCAACATAGGTGCTCAAAAGCCCTCACACAAAGAACAATTTCATAATCACACACAATGGTCAATAATATATAGCTATGGAATCATAATCAACACTCACACTCATAAGATGAGCACAATGCATGATTTCACCCATAGGTTTGCCCTTATTTTCAAATAAACACTTGTTTCAGATAACTCAAGATCAAAAGGTATTTACAAGGCTTGTAACAGGGCTGATTGTAAAGGTATGATCATCTAGACCTAGTGACTTATATCCTCATGAGATGTGGTGTGAACAACACTTCCTTTCCTTCTCTTCATCATTCTCATATATGCTCACAATTCAACATATTATTCACTCACTCATGGAATGTTGGACACCCCATTTTCTTTGCATTTTCACAAACTTTATTTCAAAAAAAATCACTCTCTGTTTTTCATTCTTTTCTTCTTTTTCTCTCTTTTTTGTATGGAGGGGTTCCATCTATCTCAAAACCATTGGTCAAAGGGAACTTCTTTTAACTTCTTGATTTACCTTCGCTTTTCTTAACACTCGAACTTTAGCTTTTGGCCTAAGTTTGATACTCACATGAACCACATACCAAAAATCATGAGGATTATATGTTGTGGAGAGAAAACATTTTCAATTTGCATCAAGTTTCTTCCAAGAAAAGAGAAAAAAGCTCAAAGTGTGTTCAAGCAAGGATCATACATTCACAAGGTTGGCCACAAAAGAGGTATAATGTCAAATTGTTTCACACTCTTCAAAGATTCTTAAGATAATTTCAAGAGATTGCATCACTTAGTCAACTAGAACAATGGGGAAAATTCTAGGTGTCATCATACATGGTTCATAGTAATCTTATCACACATAAGTCATTGACACCAAAGTCAAACAAGGCCTCACACTTTTTCTTGGGTGCAATGCATAGAAACAATACCATCTCCACTAGGGGATACCAAAGGTGTGCTCACCAAAGATATCTTCACAACTACATCTACCATGACCTCCTCAGTATCTATAAGGCCCTCATAGGTTGCCTCCTCAGCAACCTCAAGCATCTCCTCATTTATCTCCGCCTTTAACTCAACATTAGCCACCCCCTCAACTCTAACATCATCTCTAGAGGTAGCTAGAGGCGCTCGACTGGCACAACTAGAATCTCCCCTTTTCCAAGAATCATGGACATGTAGATGGACTTCAGCTTGTCCACATTACTCCTGAGTGTAGCAATAATGCCTTTTAGAGACATCACCTCCTCGGTGGCCCCTTAGCCATGCTCACACACCTCTATCCTAGTCGCAAGGACTTTATTGGTACTTCTTAATGATGTCACAACATCAGCAAGGGTTGTATGAACCATTCCTGAAATTGAGGCCTCGATTCTGGAGGCACGATGATCCGCTGAAAGGGCTAGCTGGCCCATCTGTAGCAATGCAGCCAGAGTAAGCGGAGGTCTTGAAAGAGAAATAACACTATCTCTAGGAGGAAATGTAGCAGCAGAGAAACTAGGGATATGATAAGTAAAAATATTGCAAGTACTTGAAGGCCTAGGGGATGGAGTGGGCAAAGGTGCCTCTCCAGGTAATGTGCTTGTGTCCACAACCTTGGAAGAGTCCACCGAGGATGGCTTTTTCTTCTCAGACTCCTGTTTTACTTACCCTACCTCGATTCTCTAGATATTATTAAAGATGAGGGAATCACTTCACATCCTTCTTTGTATCCCTAGGAACCTCAGCATGTCTGCACAGCTAGAGATCTATACTAGAAAGGGGAGGGATGTTTTGTGATGCTTGGATCGCATTAGAATCTTCTTGGCAATGATCATCCCCAAGTTCAGCCTTGTCCCTAGAATAACCCAACCTAGGCAGACTGCTTTGGTATGCAGAGTATAGTATCGTTTTGAGAGCGCATCATTGTGATGTTGATGAATCCAAAGCAGTGGGTGTTTGGTTGTAACTACAACTACAACAACAACAACAAATAACCCTAATAAATAAGTAATGAGACTGGTACTTCGGATGTGATTGAATAATATGCTAATATAGGCATGTGGATGATTGCAATTATTAGTGAATAGTTGTAAATCAATGAATAAGCTAGACTTCAGAGGGGATAAAATTTCTCTCAAACAATTTACCCTAAATCAAGTTAGTTTCTCTCGAACATCAAAAAGCAGCAATTAAGAACAACCTACACCTTAGTATATTTACTCTCCCAAGCTGGATGTGTGGAAAAGGGTTTAGAATTCACTCTCTTGAGTTGAACCCATGACTACCTTATATCCACAAGCCATCAATTCAGTAATCTTTGGTTTAAAACCTCTCTCTCGAAGAAGACAAAAATACGAAGGTGGAGTTACGTTTGCAACTACAACCCTTTAATTAAACCACTATTATGAACGAAACAACTTTTAAACAATATTTACACTAACTATTAACAATACCCACATGCTAAATCAACTCATAGTCAAAGTTTCACACCCCAACAATTGGAGTTTTCGCTAGACATCATAAAAAGATGGAAATTCATACCAAATTGTGTTTCCATCAATAGACTAAGAGTAATTTTGTATCTACAGAGGTCCAATTTGAAGAATCTCAAAGAACACTTCCAATCTCTCAAAAATGGAAAACTTCAATTCTTCAAAGCTAAGGAAAAGTCATTGTCTCAAACCTCATAGTTCCAACTTCTAGAAAAAATTGTTAACAAAACTTCTTCTATTTTAAAAGCTCATATTAAACTAAATATTCAAAAATGTCTTTATATTTGCAAAAAGTATGTTGCTAAGAAGCATTCGGTGTAGTAAGTCGGGATCCTTGAACAACTCATCGATCCTCCCTTTGGTCAGTTCTTTTGCTTTGGCTTCAGCATCCTTAAGTTCTACAACTTTAGGCGATCTATTAACTGCATCGTGGAACCACTCAGCAATTCGCCCAATGGATTAGGTGATGAACAAGCCTTCTTTTCTTTATCCTTTTAGCTGCCTTCTTCTCTTTTGCTCATTAGTGTCCATGACTTGTTCCTCAATCCAAATACATGGAAATCTAGGGTTTGGCATAAGTTCTTATCACAAAATAAAAATTTAATTACACTAAATATATCCAAAATAAAGCCCTGAATGAGTATAAACTGTGGACTAATCACCTAGTCTTTTCAATGGTTTGTAAAAATTGTACCTTTATTATTGTTTTACTTTGCCTTTAAGTTAACTATCCATAAGTTGTGTCCAAATAAGGTAAGTAATTTCTTCATATTCCTTTTATATTTATGTCATGTTTAGTTTTCCCCACGCATGACTGTGCATTCAATGTACTTATCTAGTTGCTGACTTTAACCCCAAAGCCCTTTCAACAATGGAATACAAGCCCTATAATCAATTACTACCTTCAATATGTAATTATCCATGTTCAATTACAAGTTAATTCATCCAATTAGATCATTAGAGGGTAAATCTAGTCATACATGATCACATAGGTTCAAATCCGACTTTACAAGTCATGCTCATCCTTAATCAATTAGGCCTAGTTCAAATAATATCTAGGTGATCCTATCATGATCAAATAGTATTCAATACAATTGAATTAGGAAGATCAACTTAGACTCTTCATCTTGCCTCTAATAGCCTAAAACCACCATGATAACCTTCAACATCAAATACTACAATTCATTATGAAAATTTCATGAAAACATCACATAATCATCATATGAACATAATTGAATGCTACCCACTAGATTGGGATCACAATCAATCCTTACCCACAATGCAATCATAATCCTCTCCAAATTGAGGTCTTTTGGATTCACAATTGAGGGATAACTATGGGGACTCCATGAATGGAATAATCCATGGATAAATAAGCTTCACATACCTTAGATTAGATCCTTAAACCAAGATTAAAAACTTGGTGAATTTCTTCCTAAGAGTTGCCTTCGATTTCTCTTCTTCTTCTATGGTGTTCTTGAGAGAGTTTCGGAGAGGGAGAAGTTTTGATTTGGAATCTAGAGTTGAAACTTCTCTTTTATTGTTTAAATCCTCATAAATATATATTACCACATAAAATAACTGCCCATGCATGTTTTTGGACGTGGGGTGAATTTCGCATTCACCCCTTAAGTTGGCAACGTACAGCAGGCAAATTGCAGGTTCCAAATGACGTGTACACTGACAGACGGTCATTGGAATAACAACACCGTACTGCACATCCATCGTTTGAGACTGATACCTCCACTTTGGGGTATGACCTCACATGTCTAAATATGTATCAAAGCTCCCAATTGATGGAGCATAGATTGGAGTACGGGGCATCATTTGCTTGGTCGTCAAATTACATTACCAAGGCAGTGTACTTCTTACTTTTGGGTCCTCCTCAAGGACCCTTAGGGTGGTCCTTGAAGATTCGTGCCAAGAAGATTTAACCCTTAATACGTCTGTCTATGTGTTAGGAATCTCCCTTATGAATTTGAACTCAACACACTGTGAAATATGCTATGGCATACTAGAACACACAAACACGTCTCAAGGCTAATTTTCGAACATCTTGGACTTTCTTTGACGTTTGACCTCCAAACTCCTCAAACTAACTTCTAATGTAATAATTCACCATTTTTGGACTTAATAAGCTCATGGAATTCATGTTAGGATCTATTTAAACCTAATTCATTATGGGGTCATTACAATATCCTCCTCTTGGGAAACATTCATCCTCGAATGACACCTTACTAGACACTCCTTAAAGCACCAACTCTAGACTAGCAGTCCATCGTATGTGCATTATACCTAAACTCACATACCCAAATCAAGGAAAACTCAATTCCAAGCTAGATTTGTCTAATGCAACTCAACATTCATGTAGGAAATATTCTTACTAACATCCAAGGAGAAACTAACATCTCCTAGCTATGACATGTTCATCATACTTCGTATAGCCTAGAATTCTCATTAACCCCACTATGTCACAACAATAGACAACTCCATGCAACTAGGTCATTTCTAACAAGGCCTACACACCTTCATAACATCCAATGAAAACCAAAGCAACATATAATCATATAAAGACCTCATGAAAAATGGCTCACTATCCCCCACATAGTATTAAAACACACATGTCTTTTTAACATCCTTTCATCATTATTAGGAAAACATCATAACCAACAAGTCAATAAAAATCATAGGAATCATTAAAGCATCACATACTAGAGAAGGACATAAGGAAATCATTCTTGATATCCCTTGGATCGAAGAGAATAGAACCTATTCCTCTTTGAAGGACCATCTTCCACATCACTAATAGCAACTTGCTTGCCTCCCATCACATTATCCTTTTCCTTAGGGCAATCTTTCATCATACGGTCATTCTCACCACATCCATAACAATCATCCCCATCGGAAGCACCTACCCTCATGTTTCTTACAACACCTATGACAAGTAAGTCGGGAATACTCATTGCACTTTTTTGAGGTCTAGGGTTAGACACCCTCTCATCATCATACCGAAGAGCATTATAATAACTTTGTCCAAGAAACTTTTGTCGATTTTTAGAATGACCTTGTTCATCAGACTCATCATTGTCCAACCTACTTCTTTTACTCTCATTATTAAGCTTATAATTTTTTATTTGTTGCGAAAGAACCACGAGTAGATATACATGTCATCAACAAGCATTGCCATACGACACTCTTCTTCCACTAGTTCAGACACCCTCTTCATGAACCTATTCATCAAGTCCCTAGAGTTTGCTACCAAGCTTGGAGCATACTTAGACAAAAGAGTGAACTTTAAGGCATACTTCTTAATTCTCATTTATCTTTGCTTGAGGTTTATGAATTATTCCAACGTAGCCTCCCTCAACTCGCTAGGAAAGAATCTATCAAGGAAAGCCGACTTAAAAGTCTACCACTCAGTGGGACCCACCTTTACCGGCCTAGAATCCTTCCGTTGTTCATACCAAACTTGAGCTACATCGTTCAATTGATAAGCGGTTAGCTCTACTTTCTTCCGAGAATTTAATGACATAATATCAAGAGACTTATAAACCTCATCTATGAACCCATCTGGAACCTCCTCCACATTGGAGCCAAAAAAATTCGAAGGGTTCATCCTCAAAAAATCCCTAATTCTATAAGCACTTGTTCCCCCTATAGGGTTTAGCACCACCTCCATATTGTCTTGGATTGACAAGGCTTGAGCCAACACATTCGTCAAAGTCCTAAACTTCTGTAAAAGAACATTCCGCACTTGTGGATCATTAGGAACTTGAGGAGGGACTTGATTTCCTTAAGGAGGAACCTATTGATTCTCATTTCCATCTCATTCCCTTCTAGAATTAGACCTAGTGTTAGCAATAACTTGGACAAAATCGTAGGCAAACATTAAGAAGGGCCTACTCAAACCAAACTCTATGACACGACTTGAAGAATGAAGAAGTGAAACTTTCCTAAATATCCCATCGCCTCCTACTCATAGATGTATCGTGATTTACACCGATGAATAAGCTCTACTTGACGTATTTTTGAGACATCCTAAGACTATTTTAGACCTTATATACTGACACGAAGTTTTTCACGACCATGGAGCAACTCTTGAAAGTAACATGATGTACTTGACCTCTTAGAGGTCTTGTACAAACCTTTAGACATCTTTGATTGCATATGTAGAAAGTAACGCAAAATTTAAAAAAATTTCTCTTTAAAACATAATGTAGAATCATTTCATAAAACAGAAACCTTTTTATCACATGTCCCAAAAATCAACTCTGACAACATGAGGACAAATGTCTAGGATCACAACCCATAAAATTCTAAACATAGAAAATAACACAAAAGACAACATAAGGATGGTGTCCTCAGATGCTATGAGGACTCAACAATCTTCACTTCTTGAAAGCAACTCAATATTCTCAATACCCTACATTGGATTAGAATGTAGACAAAATATGCATTAGTACAAAATATATTGTGTATAGAAACTATAATACCAAACATAAGACATCAGGGTTATTTAACAATAGACATAATTATATGAGATGAAGGCAAAAACATAACATCAATATCATCAGCATTATAAAGCATCATAAGCATATAAGAGTTCATACTTAAATCATTGTCCTTCTTACTCAAATGAACTATTTCACAAGCCACCTCCAAGTATACTTTGGCAAGGCTAAGGTAGCATCGCATACTACTACAAAGTTAAGTACCTCTCTTTGGTCATTCTTTATCATAATACACTCTCATAATCAAGACTTAAGTTAGTCATAACATATGTCACTATGCCCCTAGATCACCTCAAAACATACTTGTGCAATGCATACGAGGCATCACATTCTACCTCACACACTAAGCATATCTTGAAGTCACCCTGTTCACTTTTATCCACTTTATGTGTCATTTGTAGACCTACTTCATATTGGTAGAGAACTATCATCTTAAGTCAATCATGTCGTGGAAGAAACCTATAGCACTATCAAAGCTAATCATACATCACATAGGGGTCATGTCATAGGTAGCTTCAAGTCATACTTGTGCCATGTATAGATGGCATCCCATACTACCATCCATAAGTACTTCCCTAGGCTATCCTAATCCAACCTAACTTATCTTGCAACGTTGTCTATTAAGCTCAACATACTATCATAATAGACCTACTACCATGGAAAGTAACTCAACATACCAACCGAGCTAATAAAGGGAGGATACAAAAGTACCATCCTTACCACACCATGCAACCAATTATGTAGATGCAAGTTAATCTATTGGGGAGCATGAATCCTCAACCCTAAGCCACCATGAGATATTATCTCAAGCTATTATATGATATGCACCTTGCATGCAAGTCAAGCTAGCATGAAATGCACCTTGCATACAAGTCAAGCTAACATTAGGAGAGTATAGGCCTTTCCCCTAAAGATGCATGAAATGGTTCTGGCCTAGCCAAGTCAAGATATCATGAAGTTATTATTAGGAGAGATTAATTACTCAATCCCAAGCTATCATAGGAACCACTATATCCAAGCTACCATGATCAAGAATCCTTGAAACACATGAGAGCTTGTTTCCTCCATCCCAAGCTATCATGAGATTGAATGTATTGGCATACGAGGGATACCTATGGGGAGTAAAAGAATGGAAGAATCGATGGATGAATAAGTTTCACATAATTTAGATTAGAGCCTTAAACCCAACTTGAAACCTTGGTGAATTTCGTTGTAAGAGTTGTCTCCAATTTCACTTTTTCTTCTATGGTGTTTTTGAGAGAGTTTTGGAGAGGGAGAAGTTTTTATTTGGAGTCTAGAGTCTAAATGGCTCTTCTATTGTTTAAATAATCATAAAATACCTAAAACCACCTTAACCGCCCATGCATTTATTTGTACATGGGGTGAATTTACCATTCACCCCTTAAGTTGGCAGCATGTAGCATGCAGATTGCAGGTTCCAAAAGAAGTGCAAATTGATGGACTGTCGATGGAACGACAACGCCATAATACATGTCCGTCATTTGCGATTGAGACCTCCATTTTTGTGGCTGAGCTCACACGTCTAAGTGTGAAGCAATGCCCCCCAATTGACTGGGCGTAGACATGAGTACGGGGCATCATTTGCTTGGTCGTCAAATGACACTGCCAAGGCAGTGTACTACCTACTTCTGGGTCCTCCTTAAGGACCCTTTAGGTGATCCTTGGGGAGTCATTCCTGGACGTTTCAACCCTAAATACTTCTGTCTAGTGTTAGGAACCTTCCTTATGAATTTGAACTCAAAACACCACGTAAAACATGCTAAGGCACACTAGAACACACAAGCACGTCTCAAGGTTAACTTTTAAACGTCTTGAACATTTGACCTCCAAACTCCTCAAACTAACTTCTAATGCCATAATTTACCATATTTGGACCTAATAAGATCATGCACACATGTTAGGCTCTATTGTGACCTAATTGATTTTGGGGTCCTTATAGTAAGTCTATGCTAAACATGTTAACATCTCATAGTCATATCGATATTCAAAAGAGAAAATCAATACAACCTTCCATTCCAAACCAGAGGTCTATATGAGAGGTCTTGTTTCTTAACCCTTCTTAAATTATTCCCATGATTCAAATTTCGAATGCCTTGAACTCTTCAACACAACAATGGCTTGTTCCTTTCACTAACTGGTTTTCTAATCTTATTCTTTAACTAACAACCAATGAAAACTTTACCATATACCAAAACTTTGTACTGAAACCTTTCTTAGGTCATTTCATAATCAAAAGTAACAAACTTTACAATCCAAAACATGCACAATTCCTTCAAAATTCTTGATGCTTGATTTTTTCTATAATTTCATACCTCACCTATGACAGATTTAAAAAAACATACTACCACGATCATAAACTCACAATGAAAAACATTATTTTAATTTCAACCATACTAGTTACCGAATCAAAAACATAAAAAAGTCATAACCACTCTCAAGCCAAACACCTGTAGACTTCTTCCAGAAATCTTATACAACACTTTTTAACCCATATAAGGGCATGTAACATTATCACCTTAGCAAGAGCAAAAGAGATGAAACAACGTGTTGTTGATCCCAATTCTCCATACTCTCTACGGATATGTCTTTGTCCCTTGCAATGAATTACATATCATTGTTCTCGCCTTTTTCTAAAGGCTAAAGTACATCCCACTTATTCTTCCACTTATGACTCTAACTCATTTTAATTCCATTTGAGCGGTGTCTCAACATATTATACAATTTTGTATATGACCACACTACTCACCAAATAGTAGCAACCATAACTTTATATACCTACTATGTCACGACCCAAACCGGGTTGCGACTGGCACCCACACTTACCCTCCTATGTGAGCGAACCAACCAATCTAAACCTTAACATTTCAATATAATATAAACAGAAAGTAATGCGGAAGACTTAAACTCATAAGTAAAATCAATAATCAACTTCTATAACTCAAAAACTTATCATTATCCCCAGAATCTGGAAGTCATCATCACAAGAACATCTATAATCAAATTACTAAACTAAGAGTATTCTAAGAAGCTAAAAATACATAAGAAGCTAGTCCATGCCGGAAGTTCAAGGCATCATGACTTGAAGAAGAAGATCCAGTCCAAGCTAGAAGCATTAGCTCACCCTGAATTTCCGATGTAGTAAGACTGGCTTGAATTACTGTTGAGTCGAAGATGACGACACGTTTGCTACACTCCACAAACGAATAAGAAGAAAACAATAAAAGTAGGGGTCAGTACAAAACACGGGTACTGAGTACATATCATCGGTCAACTCAAAATAGAGAACAGTATATATCAAGTAATATCATAAATCAACTATAAAACTCAACATGTAGCAACAACAAGTACTATAATCATCAATAAGTACCATCAAGTTCATCCATGAGGGCTCAAGCCTCAATACCATACTCGTTTGGGAATTAAGTTTATTAGATTGAGTATATTAATATCTTTCAAGATTCTTTATCTTTATTCCCCTCGTGTCGGTACGTGACACTCCGATCCTCATATACTATCCTAGTACCGGAACGTGGCACCCGATCCATATTCTATCCCAGTGTCGGAACGTGACACTCCGATCCTCATATTCTATCCTGGTACCGGAACGTGGCACCCGATCCATATTCTATCCTGGTGTCGGAACGTCACACTCCGATCCTCATATACTATCCTGGTACAGGAACGTGGCACCCGATCCATATTCTATCCTGGTGTCGAAACGTGACACTCCGATCCTCATATACTATCCTGGTACCGGAACGTGGCACCCGATCCCCTAATCTCACTACTTTCATTTATCAAGCCTTCTTTTATACCAAGGCATCATCATTAACAAAGTAGATTAGGGTTTCTTTTCAAGATTTGGGATTTAATAGCTTCATCATGCTCATTTATTCATAATTACATAATCACATCATTCATGCAAGCATACAATTAAGCATATAGAAGGGTTTACAATACTACTAACACATATCATTCACTATTAAGAGTTTACTACGAATAGCATGAAAACCATAACCTACCTCCACCGAAGAGTTGAATCAAGCAAGAATTTTCCCAAAGCTTTGTTTCTCCCTTCTCGTTCGATTCTCTCTCTCTTTCTCTTGTTCTTTCTATTTTCTTTATTCAAACCCTCTTTCTTTTACCCTAATTAGTATATAATTAAGAATAAAAGATGGCAATAATACCCCACTAATTAACTTAGGGTTACCTCTTTTAACCCCTCAAGAATTTTAGTTATTAATATAATCCCACGAAATCTATAAGTAAGGAAAGAATAGTCCAAAAACGTCCCTTAAAACTTCACCAGAAATCCGACTCTGCCTGGGATTTGCGCAACCTGTGATGGGCCGTCGTGCCTGCGACGGTCCGTCCTGCAGGTCGTCGCAAAGTTCAGAGAATGGATTTTCACTGAAGTCTCCGTGACGGTCCGTCACGCCTGTGACGGTCCGTTCTGCCATTCCGTCACGAAGTTCAGAGAGTCGATTTTCAGTACCCAATTTCAGATTTTCTAAGTGTTTTGAAACGAGACCCTGCGATGGTCCGTCGTGCCCTTGACGGTCCGTCGTGGGGACCGTCACTTCTGCCAGCTTTTCCAGAATTGAAGTCTGTTGCTCAAAACGACTAAACAGGTCTTACAATAGATACCAATTTACCCATCGTTCGTCCCCGAACGATCAAAAGAAGGAAAACAAGGGCGAAAAGGAGTACCTGAATCTGTAAACAGATGTGGGTATTTTTCTCGCATATCCGCCTCCTTCTCCCAAGTGGCTTCTTCAACGGGTTGATTCTTGCATTGCACCTTGATGGATGCAATCTCTCTTGACCTCAACTTGCGAACTTCTCTATCTAAAATAGCAACAGGCTCCTCCTCATAAGACAAGTTCTCATCAAGCAAAACTGAATCCCAACGGATAATGTAGTTTCCATCCCCATGGTATCTTTTCAACATCGACACATGGAATACCGGATGCACTCCGGACAGCCCTGGAGGCAAGGCTAACTCATAAGCCACCTCTCCTACTCGCTTAAGTACTTCAAATGGTCCAATGTACCTTGGACTTAGTTTACCCCTTTTCCCAAACCGCATCACCCCTTTCATTGGTGAAACTTTCAACAAGACTTGTTCACCTTCCATGAACTCTAAGTATCTAACCTTTTGATCTGCATATTCTTTTTGTCTACTTTGCGCCGCTAGAAGCTTTTCTTGAATAGACCTCACTTTTTCCATCAAATCCCTCAAGAGATCAGTACCCCAAGGTCTGACCTCGAACGCATCAAACTAACCAATGGGAGACCTACATCTCCTACCATACAATGCTTCAAATGGGGCCATATCAATGCTTGAGTGATAGCTATTATTGTATGAAAACTCCGCTAAGGGTAAGAAGCTATCCCAATGACCACCAAAATCTATCACACATGCACGAAGCATATCCTCCAACACTTGAATCGTTCGCTCAGACTGACCATCGGTCTGAGGATGGAACGCAGTACTAAGGTCCAACCTAGTACCCATTTCTGCATGCAACGTTTTCCAAAACTTAGAAGTAAACTGCGTACCTCTATCGGATATGATGGATAGTGGAACCCCATGCAATCGAACGATTTCTGAGATATAGATCTTGGCTAACTTCTCGGCATTGTAAGTCACCTTAACCGGAATAAAATGAGAAGATTTAGTTAACCTATCAACAATCACCCAAATGGAGTCATACATACCCATTGTCTTCGGAAGACCAACCACAAAATCCATTGCAATTCTTTCCCACTTCCATTCCGGAATGGGCATTCTCTGAAGTGTTCCTCCGGGCCTTTGGTGTTCATACTTTACTTGTTGACAGTTTGGGCACTTGGCAATAAAGTCAACAATATCACGCTTCATTCTACTCCACTAAAAGTGTTGCTTTAGGTCACGATACATCTTGGTTGCACCCGGATGTATAGAATACCTTGAACCATGAGCCTCTGTCAGAATAGTGCTGATCAAATCATCGACGCGGGGTACACATACCCTTCCCTTGATTCTCAAAACACCTTCCTCATCGATTTGTGCTTCCTTAGCCTCCCCTCGCAATAATTTATCTTGGATTCGCCTTAGTTTCTCATCATCAAACTGTTTTCCCTTAATTTTGTCAAGATAATAAGATCTTGACTCCACACTACCCAACAATCCTCCCTTCTCATTTACTTTTAGCCTCATCAAGCCGTTAGCAAGAGTCTGAACCTCTCTAGCCAATGGACGTCTAGAAACTTGCAAGTGAGCTAGACTTCCCATGCTTCCCGCTTTTCTACTTAAAGCATCCGCCACAACATTCGCCTTCCCCGAATGATACAAAATAGTGATGTCGTAGTCCTTCAGTAGTTCCATCCATCTCCTCTGTCTCAAGTTCAAATCCTTCTGAGTAAAGACATACTTAAGGCTACGGTGATCCGTGTAGACCTCACACTTAACCCCATATAAATAGTGTCTCCATTGTTTTAATGCAAACACTACCGCAGCCAATTCCAAATCGTGGGTCGGATAGTTACGTTCATGCACCTTTAATTGCCTTGAAGCATAAGTAATCACACTCTTCTCTTGCATTAGTACTGCACCCAAACCAGAATAGGATGCATCACAATAAACAATGAAGTTCTTACCCTCTACTGGCAAGGTAAGGATAGGTGCGGTAGTCAACAAAGTCTTGAGCTTCTGAAAGCTTTCCTCACATTCATCCGACCATACAAATGGGACATTCTGCTTAGTCAAGTTCGTCAATTGGGAGGCGATAGAAGAGAATCCCTTGACGAATCGGTGGTAGTAGCTAGCTAACCCAATAAAGCTCCTTATTTCTGACACATTAGTAGGTCTTACCCAATTCTTCACTGTCTCAATCTTAGAAGGATCCACCATCACTCCATCCTTAGAAACCACGTGTCACAAGAAGGACACTGCATCTAGCCAAAACTCACACTTAGAGAACTTGGCATAAAGCTTTTTCTCCCTTAACATTTCCAATACCATTCTTAAATGCTCTTCATGTTCCTTCTTGCTCTTTGAGTATACCAATATATCATCAATAAATACGATCACGAAGAGGTCCAAATATGGCTTAAAAATCTCGTTCATCAAGCTCATGAACGCAGCAGGGGCATTCGTAAGACCAAAGGACATCACTACAAATTCGTAATGCCCATACCTCGTTCGAAAAGCAGTCTTTGGCACATCCGTTGCCCGTATTTTCAATTGATGATAACCGGATCTCAAGTCAATCTTAGAGAAGACACAAGCACCTTGTAACTGATCGAACAAGTTATCAATGCGGGGAAGAGGATACTTGTTCTTTATGGTTACCTTGTTTAGTTGTCTGTAGTCTATACACATCAAAAACTCCCATCCTTCTTCTTTACAAACAAAACCGGAGCACCCCAAGGGGATGCACTTGGTCTAATGAAGCCTTTGTTCAATAACTCTTGAAGTTGTGCCTTTAACTCTCTTAACTCCGCGGGAGCCATTCTATAAGGGGGTATATAAATGGGGCGAGTACCGGGTTCAAGATCAATACAGAAGTCAATATCCCTATCCGGTGGCATACCAGGAAGATCTGCAGGGAACACATCCAGAAACTCACGAACTACTGAAACCGACTCAATCGAAGGTACTTGGGTAGTGTCATCCTTGAGATGTGCCAAGAAAGCTAAACACCCTTTACTAATCATTTTCTTAGCACGAAGAAAGGAGATGATAGGTACCGGATTGGAAGTGTAGTCACCCTCCCACACTAACGGGTCTGTCCCAGGCTTGGCTAACGTCACCGTTTTAGCATTACAATCCAAGATTGCAAATTGCAGAGAAAGCCAAGTCATACCCAGAATCACATCAAAATCATCCATTTCTAAGATAACCAAATCTACATAAGTGTTGCTCCCCACAAAGTTTACCAAACAAGACCTATATACCTTTTCAACTACCACAGACTCACCCACCGGAGTAGAGACACGAATAGGCATATCAAGTAATTCACAATGTAAATTTAGACCATTAGCAAATGAGGAAGATACATAAGAAAATGTGGATCCAGGATCAAACAATACAGAAGCCATGCAATCACAAACCAAAAGATTACCTGTGATGACAACATCAGATGCCTCCGCTTCAGACCGCCCAGGGAAAGCGTAACAATGGGCCCTATCGTTCATCTGTCCGTTGCCCCTACCTTGTGGTGGTGTAGTGGCTCCAGTTTGCCCATCACCTCGGCCGTTTTGGTGACCACCATTTCCTCGACCACCACGTCCTCCAGAATAACGGTCTCTGCCATGACCACCTCTACCTCTAACATTGGAGGTCTGTAACTCTGTTTTGGACAATATCTCTTAATATGTCCAATCTCCCCACATCCATAGCACTCTCTGGGTTCATGCATAGGTCTCTCAGAGAAGTGTTGACCGGTTGGAGGTGGACCCCCAACTACAGTCTGTAGTGAAGACTGAATGGGTCGAACTGCGTAACTTCCCGAACCCTGTCCTTTAGTGTAAGAACCACTAAACTCACCTCCCTTTCGAAACCTTTTTGATGTCGATGTTGTGGTGAAGTCGTCTGGCTTCACTCCTTCCACTTCTATCACAAAGTCTACCACTTCTTGGAAGGATTTTGCCGTTGCCGCTATCTGTAAGGCCGAAATCCGCAATTCTGACCTCAACCCCTTCACAAACCGGCGAATCAGCTCTTGAGGACTGAAACAGAGTTGAGTGGCATATCTGGATAGTGCATGAAACTTAGCCTCATAAGCATTAACCGACATCCTACCTTGCTTTAGGCTCAAGAACTCATCCCTTTTCCTATCCCTCAAAGTCCGGGGGATATACTTCTCCATAAACAAACTAGAGAATGAGGCCCAAGTCATAGGTGGTGCCTCTATTGGTTGACACTCGATATGTGACCGCCACCACATTTTGGTGTTCCCTTGAAACTGATAAGTCAAAAACTCCACACCAAACCATTCTACTATACCCATCTTGTGTAGTAGCTCGTGACAGTCAACCAGAAAATCATAAGCATCCTCCGATTCAGCACCCTTGAAGACTGGAGGTTTCAATTTCAAGAACTTACTGAAAAGTTCATGCTGATCACTTGTCATTACAGGCCCTGTAGTCAGATGAGAAAATGTGCTTATTTCCAATGGAACATCCATGCGGGGAGCCATAGTAGCTGCAGGTTGTACCTCCGGAGCCTGAGGTGCTCGTGCAGAAAACGTTAGGGGTGTCTGGCCCTGATCAGATAACCCGCTAAGATAAGCCAGAACCTGATTGATCATCTCTGGGGTAGGTTGGGGTGGCATTTCCTCATTTTGCACTTGTTCATTCACCCCATCCTCCCCCTCTCTTATCACTTCCTCAGTCGGTGGAGGAGTCACCGCCCTAGTACCAGATGGGCTAGGTGTTCGTCCTCTTCCCCTAGAGGACGTCCTCCCCGACCTCTTCCACGGCCCCTCGCCGCTGTTCTTCCTCGAGCCACAGCCCCAGTGGCTGGCTCAGTTGTTTCTTGTCTGGCCGGTGTTGGTGTTGACGTAGTCGTTGCTCTAGTTCTAACCATCTGCGAAAGAGAGTGAAGATGGTCAGGTACCAATTCGTATCGCCTAGATACCAATTGGACTCAAGTAGTAGCACGAAAGAAAGAATGAAAGAGTGAAATTTTCCTAAAGTCTTATAGCCTCTCAAGGAAAAGTAAAGGCGTCCCCCTACCGTTCCTTAAGACTCTACTAGACCTGTTCTTGTGTGATGAGACCAACGAACCTAAGGCTCTGATACCAAGTTATTCACGACCCAAACCGGGTTGCGAATGGCACCCACACTTACCCTCCTATGTGAGCGAACCAACCAATCTAAACCTTAACATTTCAATATAATATAAACAGAAAGTAATGCGGAAGACTTAAACTCATAAGTAAAATCAATAATCAACTTCTATAACTCAAAAACTAATCATTATCCCCAGAATCTGGAAGTCATCATCACAAGAACATCTATAATCAAATTACTAAACTAAGAGTATTCTAAGAAGCTAAAAATACATAAGAAGCTAGTCCATGCTGGAAGTTCAAGGCATCATGACTTGAAGAAGAAGATCCAGTCCAAGCTAGAAGCATTAGCTCACCCTGAATTTCCGATGTAGTAAGACTGGCTTGAATTACTGTTGAGTCGAAGATGACGGCACGTTTGCTACACTCCACAAATAAATAAGAAGAAAACAATAAAAGTAGGGGTCAGTACAAAACACGGGTACTGAGTAGATATCATTGGTCAACTCAAAATAGAGAACAGTATATATCAAGTAATATCATAAATCAACTATAAAACTCAACATGTAGCAACAACAAGTACAATAATCATCAATAAGTACCATCAAGTTCATCCATGAGGGCTCAAGCCTCAATACCATACTCGTTTGGGAATTAAGTTTATTAGATTGAGTATATTAATATCTTTCAAGATTCTTTATCTTTATTCCCCTCGTGTCGGTACGTGACACTCCGATTCTCATATACTATCCTGGTACCGGAACGTGGCACCCGATCCATATTCTATCCTGGTGTCGAAACGTGACACTCCGATCCTCATATTCTATCCTGGTACCGGAACGTGGCACCCGATCCATATTCTATTCTGGTGTCGGAACGTGACACTCCGATCCTCATATACTATCATGGTACCGGAACGTGGCACCCGATCCATATTCTATCCTGGTGTCGGAACGTGACACTCCGATCCTCATATACTATCCTGGTACCGGAACGTGGCACCCGATCCCCTAATCTCACTACTTTCATTCATCAAGCCTTCTTTTATACCAAGGCATCATCATTAACAAAGTAGATTAGGGTTTCTTTTCAAGATTTGGGATTCAATAGCTTCATCATGCTCATTTATTCATAATTACATAATCACATCATTCATGCAAGCATACAATTAAGCATATAGAAGGGTTTACAATACGACTAACACATATCATTCACTATTAAGAGTTTACTACGAATAGCATGAAAACCATAACCTACCTCCACCGAAGAGTTGAATCAAGCAAGAATTTTCCCAAAGCTTTGTTTCTCCCTTCTCGTTCGATTCTCTCTCTCTCTCTTGTTCTTTCTATTTTCTTTATTCAAACCCTCTTTATTTTACCCTAATTAGTATATAATTAAGAATAAAAGATGGCAATAATACCCCACTAATTAACTTAGGGTTACCTCTTTTAACCCCTCAAGAATTTTAGTTATTAATATAACCCCACGAAATCTATAATTAAGGAAAGAATAGTCCAAAAACGTCCCTTAAAACTTCACCAGAAATCCGACTCTGCCTGGGATTTGCGCAACCTGTGACGGGCCGTCGTGCCTGCGACGGTCCGTCCTGCAGGTCGTCGCAAAGTTCAGAGAATAGATTTTCACTGAAGTCTCCGTGACGGTCCGTCACGCCTGTGACGGTCCGTTCTGCCATTCCGTCACGAAGTTCAGAGAGTCAATTTTCAGTACCCAATTTCAGATTTTCTAAGTGTTTTGAAACGAGACCCTGCGACGGTCCGTCGTGCCCTTGACGGTCCGTCGTGGGGACCGTCGCTTCTGCTAGTTTTTCCAGAATTGAAGTCTGTTGCTCAAAACGACTAAACAGGTCGTTACATACTATTACCATATTGAAGCCATTTAATTGATTATACTTATCATATATTTGTACTCTGGATATAATCCATCACAAATTTTATACCATTATGCTCAATAGCCATTGTCGTAACCTCAAAGTCAATGTTATCATCGACATGAGACCATAAACCAGTTGTACAAACAAAATTTCATTGACTAACCCAATTTTGTATGCACTTTCATACAAAAATCACCAATTGTCTTCAAATAATTATATTAGTTGAGAATTTTTGTACACATTAGCTTCTCATTCCGATTTTGATCGACTCTTTTTTCAGAATCCTTAGGATATACTTCACAACCCAAATGCATTAATCTCATACCAAAAACTACCACTAAAATCTTCCTTATAAACAATTCTTAACCTAACCATCTTAGTATCAAACTAGCTGGTTTCTAAAATATGAATGCCACATTGAATATAATTATACGAGCATGTGATACAGTTTATAAATCATTAATTATATAATATTCACAGTTTACAATCAACATATGCATTTTCATATACCACTAAAACCACACCGTGAAAATCCATTAGATCCACCACTACAACACATCATACCTACCAAAAAGATCGTACTAAATAGCCCACAAATTTCTACACATTGAATAACTATACAACATTAATAAATTTATATTGTCTCTAACCTAAGTGATATGCGTTTTTTTAATCAAGTTGATAGCAAAAGTAACACACTCCATAACTCTAACCAAGTAAGCATCCGTACCATTCTAGTAGTCACGTGACATGTTCCTTATTTATATACACTTAATCAATAAAATCTAACTAGAGAATCTGACAATGATAAAACTATCCTAAAAGTATTAAGATAATAAGTGATTGTTGTTAATTAAGTACCTAACTAAGATCCAGGGTTATATCACACAGGGTGTGATATAGTGCAAGAAATTCTATTAAGAAATTAAAGTTGTAAATAAATTAATTTGCACTAAGAAAGAACAATGAGTAGATGATTCCACCAAAATTTTTTGAAAAGATATTTGATAGCAAGAGTACAAATTAAATAAAACATTAGAGAATCAACAAAAAAAGAAGCAATCTAGGGTGCGGAGATTGAAATTGATGTCACAAAGGAGTAATTTATGCTACTCAATAGCTCTTGAAAATTATAGATAGGTTGGGTCATCTTAAATATCACGACCCAAGTATACCATAGATTAGACATGGCTTATAGGATCCGAGAGGCCCTACACAAGCTACTTACTATGCATAGACATGATAATAGAATTAAAAATTTTAAAACATATTTATATCATAAAACGTTGTTAAAAATATGAAGTGTATCCTAAATATTCTCAAAGCAATCTATTGCATCAAGAGTGATTGGGATGTAATACATGTATCACATACACTATCAGAAAAATTAAAGATGAAATAAATAAAAGGTTTGATCCCTGAAACATGAGGACTCACCACTACTCATGATTACCAAAGTGATCAATCCTCACAGGGATACGAAATCTGAGTTTTGTACTATATATTTTTAAAAGAATGTAAGAAAGAGTATGTGTTAGTAAAGGAATGTATAATATATGATAGTCATGCATAAAATTTAATAAATCATGCTAAAATGGACCTTTTATAATATGCAAAGAACAAATCTGAAAAATAAGATAAATAATCATGGTCAATGTAAGTTAAATCATATTTGAAAACATGTAAGATACTTCTAGTCATGGTCAATGTAAGTTAAATCATATTTGAACACATGTAAGATACTTCTAGAAGTAACTTAAGTTAATCATTATTGTGGAAGGTATCCTTAACATACATAAAGACCATGGGAAATATAACATGGAATTTGGTGTCCACCCCACACCAATAAGGGGTGTCCTTACAAGCAAACGTAAGAATCATAACTTCTAGCCTAAGTGGATCCACAAGCTAATGTCTATTTAAGACAACCTATGGTGCAATTTAGTTTATCGGATACAAGAAATCTCAATTTGTCCACTCGGTGCTGAGAATAATTCCCATGGAATAATCGTCAATCATATTCATCTTTTCTTTAAATGACATAGGTAATCTCCTCTTATCTGATCATTATGAGGACAAAGGTAATCCCCTATTGTATGACCATTAGAGTAGCTCCTAAAACTTTATTCATAGATAATTTGAGAAAGACTTTCTCAAGTATCATACCTTGATGCCAAAACATTGCGAAGAATGAGGATTTGAAGACTTGACCTTGAAACCCTAGTCTTCTTCTTCATCTTCCTTCGAGAGAGAAATATTTGAGAGGATGACTTGTTCAACTTTTGGGAATTCAGGAGAGAAATTTGTATTGGGTGTTTTGGGGGTTAAAAATCATTATGAGGGTCTTTGGGTAAAGGGTAAAGCGACATAGTATTGGGTTAAAACAATTAGGGAAAAGACCAAGAAACTGCTTAAAATAACTACCAATCCTCGTGTGCGGTCTGACCTATAGTCCATAGGTCTTTCCACTAAGAGTCTTGGTCGACCATTGGAGGGTTCAGAGACTACCATCTTTGGACCCCCAATGATGGGACACTATGTACGGTGTGTGGGTCCACTCTGGGTCCCAACTTTTTGTCCTAGAATCTCACTAAGTTTGGGACTCTTCAACAACACCTACCTACGGCTCGAACCTTAAATCACGGACCATCCTGGTGAACCAACAAAAATTACTATGATTGGATATTTAAACTCAACTTGGACTCGTTAACAAGGGTCCTACCTGTTGTCCGTAGTCCCACAAACGTACCGTCGATGTCTTTGTCTATGATGGCACAAAGCTTTTGGAAAAACTAAAATTTTCCTTATGTACAAAGCCAAAGTGTTACAATATATCCCCCTTGGGAACATTGGTACTTGAATGGAATTCAAGACATCATATGGAGGAAAAGATCTTTAACCTAACACCCCAATATCAATGCAATCACATCAATGCACATATCCGAGGAGGAAACATCAACTCCAAGACAAAGCATGTTCAAAACATCATTTCATAAGGTCTATATGCTACTCATACTCAAATGCAAATAAACATGAAGAAATAGATCAAGCTAATTCATCTTTCTCAAAAATCAAGTTTTCATGAACATGCATAATGAGGAAATCATGGAAATATCTAAGACACATGAAACCAAAAGCGTAAACCATGAGGAACTGAATGCCTCAATCTAGAGAAGGGATGCAGGAAATAGATTAGAATTATGGGATATCATATCGGCCTCTGCTTCCCAAGTAGCACATACACTAACATATTCCTCTAAATAACCTTAACCAAAGCAATTTCTTTTATTTCTCAACTTTAGAAATTGTTGGTCAAAGATCTCAACTGAAATTTCTTCATAAGAAAGGTTATCATTCATGCAAAGACTATCCAATTGTACTATAGAGGTAGGATCACCAGAACATTTCTTCCACAAGGAGGCATGGAAAATTTGATGCATGAATGCCAAGTTGTTAGGCAATTCAAGTTCATAGAAATCTCTACCAATACCCCTCAAAATGTGACATAGGACCACATAAACGGAGACTAAGCTTCCGTTTCTTTCCAAATCTCATCTCACCCTTCATGGGTGAAATTTTCAAGTAGACCCAATCATTCACATCGAATTCAAGATATCTTCTTCTAATTTTGGCATATGACTTTTGTTGACTTTTAGTAATTTTTTACCTTTCTCTAATAAGTAAAACTTTCTTCATTACCTCATATACCAACTAGGGATCTATCAAAGTAACTTCACCCACTTCAAACTAGCCTATTGGAGATCTACACCTCCTATAATATAGAGCCTCAAACAGAACCATCTAATACTTGAGTGATAGATATTATTATATGAATATTTAATCAAAGGCTAGTGATAATTCCAATTAACCTTGAATAAAATTAGGCACACTCTCTAATATCTTCCAATTATTGGATAGTACACTCCTCTTTCCCATTGATTTGTGGATGAAATGTTGTACTAAGCTTAACACGAGTATCAAGCCTCTTTTGGAAAGATTTCCAAATCTTAGAAGTGAATTGGGTACCAAGATCAGAGATAATGGATAAGGGTTTTCCATGTAACCTAAAAATTTCTCTCAAGTACATCTTAGCGTATTCCTCCGTTGGATAACAAACTTTGATGGGAATGAAATGATCCAGTTTTTTCATTCTATCTACTATAACCCAAATTTAGTCATGTTTTCATCGGGTGTGGGTAAACAAACAATGATGTCCATATTTAAATCTTCACACTTCGTAGTAGGTATAAAAATATCTTGGGACAAACCTACAGATTTCTAATGCTCAACTTTCACTTGTTGAAAATTAGGACATTTAGCCACAAATTATGTAATATCTTTCTTCATCCAATTCCACTAATAGACCTCCCGTAAGTCACGGTACATCTTGGTGGCTCCCATGTAAATGAAATATTGATAACAATGGGTTTAAAATAAGATCTACCCTCTCAAGTCATCCCTATTAAGAACACACAAAGGGCCCTGATAACGAAGCTCACCATCTCCCTCTAGGAGAAAGCCATAATGAAATTTAAGCATCGCTTTCTTCAATTTACACCAATGTTGGATCAAGACTTTCTTTGCTTTCACTTATGACATAAAAGGATGATTCTAAAACATTATGGACCATAAATCCACCTTTTGCAATAGTCAATAAAGCGAACACCGATTCAGTCTAACTATGAAGATCTCACACCAAGTCGTTCTTACTATCATATATATGAAAACATTACACATCGTCAATTGACTAAGAGCGTCCGCCAGTACATTTTTTTGTCAGGGTGATAGAGAACACTAATATAAAATCATTCATTTAACTCGATCCACCTTCTTAGGTGAAGATTTAGACCTTTCTGGTTAAACACATATTGCAAAATTTTGTGATCGATAAAACATCTACATGAACACCATATAAGTAATGCCTCTAAATATTTAAAGCATATACAATTGCCTCTATATCTAAATCATGAGTAATATAGTTATTTTTGTATACCTTAAGTTTCCTAGAGGCATAGGAAATTACTTTCTCATTTGCATAATGACACATCCTAACCCAAGCCTTGAAGCATCGCTGTAGACAACAAACCCATCAGTTCCTTCGGTTAAAGTCAACAACTAATATGAAATAACTCTATCTTTCAATTCTGAAAAATCTTTTCACATTCTTCCAACCATAAGAATCTATCTTTATTTTGGGTCAATGTCATCAATTAAAAGACAATCGAAGAATAACCTTCCACAAACCTTTTGTAGTAATGGGCCAAATCCAAGAAACTTATAATATACAAAGAGGATATAGATCTAGACCAACTCTTAACCACAACCGTCTTCCTTGGATCTATCTAAATACCCTTTTTGGAAACAATGTAAACATGAAAAGCCACTCATCTTAACTAAAACTCGCATTTACTAAACTTTGCGAAACATTGTTAGTCCTTGAGGGATTGCAACACAATCGTCAAATGATTGGCATGCTCATCTTTACTTCTTCAGTAGATTGAGATGTCATCGATAAACACAATCACAAACATATGTAGGTATTGTCTAACCACCTAATTCATCATTTCCATAAATGTGGCAAGAGAATTATTCAAGTCCAAGTACATAAGCAAGAACTCATGGTGATCATACAGAGATTAGAAATCCATTTTTTGAATGTTATCTTCTTTTACCTTCAATTGGTGATTATCCGACCGGAAGTCAATCTTTGAGAAATAACTTTTTGCTTGTAGTTGGTCAAAAACTCATCTACCCTTGGAAGGGAATATTTATTATTAATGAAAAAATTAATAAATTTTCTGAAATGGAGTGAACCATCTTTCCTTAGAAAAACAAACCAGGAGCACTTCATAGAAAGATACTTGGTCAGATGACACACTTATCCAACAATTCTTTCAATTGCTCTTTTAGTTCATTACGTTCTTCCAGAGCCATTCCGTATGGAGGAATAGAGATGGACAGGGTATCTCGAAGAATGTAAAAACCAAAGTCTATTTCCCTTTTGTGAGGAATACAAGGTAGATCATCAGGAAATAATTCAAAAAAACTCATTTACAATGGAGACGGACTCAAGAATAGGGGTTTCAAAATCCATACCCTTCACCCTAACTAGATGGTATATGAAGCCCTAAGTAGTCAACTTTCTAGTTTTTAGACAACAAAAAAACTGACTCTTAGGCATAAATTTTCCCCTTTTCACTCTTGGATAGGCTCATTTGAAAACTGAAACTTTATCACTCAAGTTTTTCAATCAATAGAAGCTTAAAAAGAATGCAAGCAATCCATACAAAAAAATAAAATTAAAACTTGCATATCAAGCTATAAAAGATCAACTTGAGCAACTCTAAGGAATAAGGAAATGGTACAATTTCTATAGACTCTTTTAGCCATAATAGATTCACCAACATGAGTCGTTAAAGGAAAAAAGGTCAATTAAGACATCTGGAAGAATATCAAACCTCATGCCCACATATGAAATTGATGAATTGGGGTTTTCAACTCATTTAGGGCTTCATATTCAAATATTATGTGTCCTCAATGCCTATTTTATGCTCTACGTTGATTTTTAAAATGCTAATTTGGCAAGGGTATTATCGGACTAAAGAAGCCAAAAAACTGAAATGTTGAAGAAAATCGAGGTTGATGTTAATCAAAGCTACTCGGTTAGTCCTCCCGTGGAACTTCAGCTCGCCTGAAGTATCATCAGGCTAGCCAATGGACTAGACCAACTTGGTGATTAGATGGGTATTTTGGTGATTCTCCGAAATGGTCGGCGATGCCACTTTACCCCACTAAAATTTATAAAGTAGTTGGTGAAAAGGAAAGCCAAAAATGCGAGAAGTAAAGCACTTGGCGTGTCACCCAATAGGCCAGCAAGACTTACCTCAATCGCCTAAAGTTACATCAAAGAAAGGGTACAAAAGCCAATTCAAGAATGTGATGAAGGGAGGAGTCAACGCGTCGACGACTAGGTTGGCTGAGCCAGAATTATTTTGTTAAATGACTTTGAAGCTAAAATTTTGGGAATGTATAAATGCAAATTTTTAAAAGAAAAAAAAGGGTTCCCACGTTGTCTAGTTCTCTGTTATAGATCCCTAACATTCTAAACATTTTTCTTTGACTTCTTTTTTGGAGAGATTTAGAGTTTATTTTGATTTTAAGCTTTAATTGGAGCATTTTGAAGACTTATGGATTGTTGCCCAAGCTGATGGAAAATAGAGTTGGCAACAATTTCTTGCCCTTTATGATGTTTGGATAAAAACCCCATTCTTTGGGGTATTATTATGTGATTGAATATTTCCATTAGCTTATGGGTGGTAGTATTTATTGACTTTGTTTTTCATTTGAAGTGGGATTAGTTGATAATTCAGTTTTAATTGATGAATTGTAGTTGCAACTGTAGCTCTAGCCTACCATTCTAAGTTTGCTTGAAAAAGATGTTTTAGAATTGAAACTATTGGTTAATGATTTTAGTGATTGGGTTATGTCACATCCGGGGAGCACCCCTTAGTAGTAATCGGAGTCGTCATCCTCGGAGAGGACTAAGACTAGACTCTTAGCATTTGTCACTACATTCACAGGTTAAAAGTGCAGAAAATTACAATTTTCATCTACATCTACTTCATGAGGTTTACTTAGACCTCTCGCTTACACATAATATATTCATAGCGAGTTTACTTAGACTCCTTGTATAAGAATATTACATAGTCTTTTATTTTTATGTCACACAAATATAAAATACACAACATAGACTTAATAGGTATATCTCATATTAAACCATCTAAATGAAATATAACAATATGGGCATAGCCCTTACACAAATATGTAAAAGATACTTAGGAATTACAACAATATCTTGTAACAACAAGAGTGAAATGATTGTGTTTAGACTATAACAATGTAACATAGGTAGAGTAAGAGAAAAGCATCATCCTCGAAACTTGAGGACATACCCACACTTGGAGATATGATCAAAGCCTTCCTTGCAAAGTGGTCACGAACCCTTCAATGACCGAAACCTAAAATTATGGGGAAAAGGACTAAATAGGGGTTAGCACATCACTTGTACTATGTATGGAAACATATGCACACAATATAGAAACCATGCTAAAAAGGGACATTTGATAAAATCATGCCAAGTTACTTTGAAAATCCATATGCACAACCCACGAACACTTATAAGACAATAATCATATATTCCTTATGATAAAAGCATATTCAACACAAGACCAATCTATCAAGTTAAGCCAAGTCAACATGTACATAGTAAATAGAATTCATAGCCAATGCCACTCTAACATCATATCATAACAACAAAGCATGTTCATGAGCCCATAACATTTCCACATAAGTCAACCCCTCATCCATAAACCTTCACCAACACTACTAGTGCAATGGTAAAATGAAGCCTCATAACCTCACTCAACCAAGCAAACCAACCAAAGGATCATGGATAATGTCCAACTTCACACATCATAGCATTATAAGTATTCATCCTCTAATTTCGCAATATATACCATTAACATGAACTATCAACATAACCATAAAATTTATTTCATAAGAGCATAAGAACACAAGAATCACTTCTTAGGATTTCGCTTAAGGCCAACAAGTACAATGTATAGGTAGAGTCCCATACCCCTACCTAGACTAATTCAAACCCCTTAATTCCTCCAAGTTAGAGTTCACTTTATTACTTAATTTTACGTTTGGGAAAACATTACCTTAACCGACATAGACCACATGAGCTAATGTGGAATCCGGTGTCATGGAACCCTACACCGAAAGAAGGTGGACTAGTTGCCAAAGTAGTACCAATACATGAACATAGCATCTATGTGGATCCACTAGCTAGTATTCCTATGGGGGCAACATAGTTCAAGAACAAGGATATGTGTTTCGGACCCTCTTTATGCTACATGCATTATTCTCCAATTTCATGAGTACAATAGTAAACCTACCTTACCTATGTGGGAAGGGACACTCCTCACTACTAGTTGACTAGGTTCTAAGCTAGAGTCCCTTTTGAAATGTCTTTCTTTAACAATCATACCTTAGTTTAGGTCATAGGATAATACCTCCTTATATAGTCATAGTCATTAGTTCAATAGGAATTACATGAGAACACCTTTAATTACAATCCTCACATGTGAGATTAGCACATTAACATCATCATAATATAATAAGGCACATAGGTACTTCATAACCGACCTTATATCATTTCGTTTTAAGCATAATATTATAATCATATAATCAAGTCATCTCAATTTCATCATCAAACCAAACCTACTTAATCTAATCAACAGATATACTTCAATTGAACTTCATCACCAAGTACAAGTCACCATAATTTAAGTAAAAGGTTTAGGATATCAAGACTTACCCAATCTCCTTCAAAAGTCATCATCTTGGTCTTACCATAAACCAATAAATTAAATCAAATAATAGTTGTAATAACCTTAATCAATATACATTAACACGATAATGAAGTCAATTGCATCACTAAAATTCAATTCAACACTAGTTCATAACCTAGGGTTAGGGACTTGGGTCAATTTTCATGATCTATTCAACATACTAGGTGAAATCATCAAGAACTAGTATAAATACACAATAATAAATCATAATTAAATCATAATAACCAAAATAAACCATGGACAATACAACTTATAAGATCAAATTCCTATTAGAAAGAAACCCATATGAAATCATTTTTTTGAAAACCAATTTTCGATGAATCCTTTGGGGAAAGGAATCCCAAAGGTGAATAAATAACATACCTTGTTAATTGTGGAATATTTATGGATAAAAGTACCCATATTTCTTCCCTAAATACCTTGACCTAGCCCTTTAATGGAGTTCTTCTTTGGGAGAGAGAAAGTAGGGAGAAGGAAGAGCAATTGTGTTTGGGAAATCGTGGGAGTTGGGTTAATTTAATTAGGATTAGGTCTTGTTGACACCCAATTTTGACCCACGTTGGTATAAAATAATTATCGAGCTTCGAGAATTTTTAAAATTATTTAAGTTAATTAGTTTTATAAATCTTGCAAAAATTTAAAAAAAAAAGAAAAAAAAGAAGAAGATTTTAAAAATATATATACATATATATATATGTATATGTATATATATATATATATATACATATATATATATGTATGTATATATATGTGTATAAATTAAAAAATATATATAATGTATGAATTTTATGTTACTTCGAATACGCTTTGACATAATTTTCGATAATATATATATATATATATATTTTTTTTTTTACATAATTATGTATATAAGTAGTATATCTTATGATTATTCCACAATCATCAAAATATACATTTGAATGTTTTATTAAACTAGCCTTAGTTTAAATTATAATTATACGTTTGAATCACTTTTATGATTTTTATAATTATTATATATAAAGAAGCTCGTTAATTAATTGATACGAATTCATTTTTTATTTTGGGGTTTGGCCAACTTGGATATTCATTAAACCAACCCATCCTTAACTTAATTTGTTTTAGTTTGGGCCATTCACACAATCCTCAGCAGCCCCAGGCCCACTCCCTTCTACTCTATTTTCAGATTAAAGGTCCAATTCCTTTAAAACCCACCCACAAATTTACCCCAGGCCCAAGTCTTAATCCCTCAGCCCATTAAATCTTAAAACCCTCCGACCCAGCCCCACGACCCGCCACCCGACCCGACCCAGACCCCCTTTCCCCCTTTCTTCTTCCCCCTCACTCACGCTATTCCCAGGAAGAAACAGAACCCAGAAAAATGCAGCAATGAACAGAACCCAAAAACGGAAAATGCGTCTTTCCCTCTCGCGTCTCCCTCACGTTCTCTCCCTCTCTTCTGCGTCTCCCCCTCACGCGTCTTTCTCTCCCCCCCTCCCATCGCGACCTGCAAAGAAAAAAGAACAGAGCTGCGCCAAAAACGCAGCAAAGACAGACACCAAAAACGCAGCAGTGCAGTGCTTTCGGCTGTGGCAGACCTGCTCTCTCGTCCTTGGTGACGTAGGATCATGCCGCGTCATTTGCCAAGGACGAGAGTTTAATCTCGACCCTCCACGTCGCCTCAGAGCCGTTCAAAGAGCCAGGAATCGAGGGATATCCGTTTCTATTGGATAATGTTTGAGATTTCAAATTTTGAAATGGGCCATCGTCAATCCCGCCTAAAATCCAAAACCCTAATTCCGTTCTCCTCTATAAAAACCCCTTTTCTTCTTCAGAAAAGGGGTTGGACATTTTCTGGGTTGGAGAAATTTTCAAAGGGTGGGAATTTTAGTTGGAAAAGTTATTCGTTCTGTCTATTCTGGAGTTTTATTTTTGAGTTGCATTTTCAGAAAGGAAAAATTCTTGCAATACTTTGGCTCTCTTCTGTTTCGCGTTTCGTTGTAGGAGAACAGTGAGTTGGAAAGTGTTTTTGGTCCTTTCTTCGATATAGAAGAGTAATCGGGAACTGTTGTGGGACGTCGGAGGAGCTTGTTCATTTTACCGTCGTTTTCTTAAGTTCGGAGCTCATTCCGGTGGTGAAGTCGCGGCTCGTCTTTGTCCCGTTCGCTGCGCCAGGAAAAGGTATACAACTTCGCTCCTCTTAGTTTTGTTTTGTTTTCTACCTATTCGAATGTGCATTTGTTCGTTTGGTTGGTTATGTCGTGCTGATAGTTTCTGAAAGATGATGGTTCCTTGTGAGTTATTGGCGTTGGTTCGACATTGATTTGACATGAGGTTGATGCTCTTAATCATTTATCGTGAGTTCCCCTGTTTTGGACATGGCTTCTGTTGCTCATTCATCGTTTAAGTCGCGATTTATGAAAGCATGATTGCTGTAATATGGGTTAAGTTTGCTTCGTCAGAATACATATATGTGCATATCTTCATTTTATTTTTTATTTTTTTTATTTTTTTTTCTCTCTTTTCCTCTTCTTCTCTTTCCTTTTAGTCGTTCGGCTAGCGATGGCATAGTCTATTCGTTGCTTATTCATTGCTGGGTTCCAATGCTGAATTTGTTTTCGAAGTCGCTTCTGATATAAAGGTTGTTTATGTTTTACTCGTTTCCTCCCTCCCTTCAAGATGATAATATAAAGTTGAGCATGCTAAGTTAGTATGTTATCTCCTTCATTGTTTGGAATCCGTCGTCGGTTGAGAATATTGTGCTACATAGTTGTCGTTTTCTACTTTGAGTCTGCTGCGTTTTGCTCAATCTAACTTACTCTTCTCAAATCTATTGGGTTCATCATAAATATAAGCATCTCCGTTAAATTGGATACATTCACGTTCCAGGAAGTTACAGAAAGTATTGTCATTGCATTAACACTATTTAATCATTAAGTTATTATCATTTTTGTTGTTAATTAATTCCACTAGTCTTCTTTAGCTTAAAGCCTACTTTTCTATTCTTTTTTTTTTGTCAATTTGATGTCCAGTTAATTGTTTGCTTTTAGTGTTATTGTTGTTACGTATTGTGTGTTTTATTTCTTTATTATTGTTATCATCATGTTTATTCATTTTGTGATAGTTGCTGGTCTTAACAAAGTTTGAATATGAGTTGTTATATTGAAGTCAAAAAGAAATGGAATACGTGTTTTATAGTGTCTTGCTTTCTTATGAATATTCGGTTGGTACTATGTTAAGAAAGTCCTTGCTTGTACTTGTGAATTTTATTCATCCTAGTTATTTGTTTAAGATGTCAATTCTCACTTCACTTGTTTTGTGGCATGTGAAAACTCCCTTTCGAGTCCATTCGGGACTCCGCTTTCATCCATGCATTAGGGAGAGCCATAAAGGCTCGGTGATTCTTTTCCATCGAATCAATCCGTCAAAGTCAAGGATCGCGAAGATTGAAGAACCTTGAAGAAAATCCAAAATGGATTAGAAGATTTCCTTACTTTACATTTTATATTTTTCTTGTAATGGGCATAAGCCCTTGTCCCTTTTATTTTTCTTGTAATTATTTTGTATGTTTAGATTAGGACAGGTACGACAATAAATGGGTCGAAACCCAAAAAACAGGTGGGTCCAAGTTTCGGTCAAGGCAAACAGAACCCGAAGACTTGGACCCAAATCTCTCTCTCTCTCCCTCTCTCTCTCTCTCTTTATTACTTCGTTTGTGCGTTCGTTAGTTTTAGGATGGGAAAACTCCAAACCCCTCGGAACGCCTATCTATTTTATCAAACTTAAGAAGTTTAACTAAAGGTGGAATTTCAAAGAGATAAATATTTCAAAACTTATAAAGTTTGCCTAGATATTTTAAAAAGTTCAAAAATTCGCAAGTCTTTAAAACAAAATAGTCAAATAAGTTAATCGCCGGAAAACCGTAAGTTAGCGGAGTATCTTAGGTGCCTTAAACACCTTCCTAAGATACTAATAGGAATCCCGAACCCTTAAAATGTTTCAAAACAATTTTTCTGTTTAAGTTGTTTAGAAACGAAGTTTTCTTGATTTTTCTTAAAAATTAAGTGGCGACTCCTAAAAGTCAAAATAAAACAAGTCTTTTTCGAAATCACTTTTTTCGATAAAACAGGTCTTTATATAAGTACTTAACTAACTTAAATAGACCTCCATTAAACCCTAATTAACCAACTAAATAATTAAATCAAACAATTAAAACTTAATTGAAAATCTCAAACCTGACCTTTGAGACCCCGACCTACGGGTCGTATGTCAGTCGACGGTGCTTTGGACCAACCATCCTGCAAAACTGTCGTTTTTGTCAAAGAGTTGTCACTTTGCCCTTTTTGGAAAAATTACTAAGTTTTGGTCGACGTAGGCATCGACGCCCCGTCAATGGACCTACGTCTCATCACCTGCAATCATTGGTGCACACTGTTTTGTGACAGCTTCTTGGCCAAAATAGAAGGGTCCTCCTCAAGGACCCTTGGGGATTCGTACATGGACATTTTGACCCTTGAACAATTATAATACATGTTATAAACCTTTCCATTAAATTTCATCAATTTCCAACTCTTACAACCCCGTCAAAATAGGCTAAGGCACACTAGCACCTTTTGCACTAGTCTCCGGACGTCATGGACAAACCTTGTTGTTTTGAATGTAAAACTTCCTAAATTAATTTTATACAGCATTATGGACCTTAGAATAGTGTAAAAAACCTTAGACACTCATGTGAGGATCTATATTAGATTTTTGACTTTTAGAGTGTTACAAGTTATTGCAGACTTAGCTTGAGACAGTGGGTCTAATTGAGGTTTTGGGCTATTTATATGTGTTATACTTGTCGAGGTTCGAGATAACTCGCTTGAATAATGTAGTTGATTGAGAAATGACTATTAAACCTAAAAACCTAGACTATCCACTAAGTTTCAACAATTCTTGGTAAATAATAATCACCCATTAAGCAAAATTGGAATTCAATTGATCTTACTCCCAAAAACTATCCTTTACTTGGTTTTTCCCGTTATTCGTAGTTGTTAATTGTCACTCAAATATCCCCCTTTGACATTAATTACTAATCCATTTTCATTTATTTTATTGTTTCGGAAATGTCTACACCTACAAATTATTAGACGGCTATTTCACTTTGTAATTAGATTCTTTACCCTATCACCATGTGGGATCGAACCCAACTATTAGTTCGGTTTATAGTTGTTACCAGTCGCCTACACATTGAATCGGAGGAAGTGTAGTTTTGCATTATAAAAAAATGATGCCACTGTCAGGGAGTGGTTTTTAGAATTCTTTTAGGGAAGTTTAGTACTGAATTGATTTTATTGTAGTTGAATCAACTTATTTCTGTACTTTGATGGCTGCTCTTAAACATCTGAAGAGATGAGTGTTAACAGGAGAAATTCTAGCCAACTTGGGTACAATGATGACATTGGTAATGTTCACTATGTCATAAAGATCAGTTGGGAAGTGGAGATGTTATTTGATTGCCTCCTATTGTGGGCAATGCAGTGTTTCATGTGACTAGCACTATGTTGAAATTGTTGCAAATGAAGGGTTTCTTTAGAGGTCTTGCTACTGAGGATCCTCATGAGCACATCTGAAACTTTGTGAATATGTGTGTGCCATTTTCTTTCAAGAAATCACTAAGGAGTCGGTTTGACTTTGTTTGTGTCCCTCTTATCTAATAGGGGATGAAACAAAGTGGTTGGCTAATTTACCAAGGGATTGTATGACTTCTCAGAAAGAGTTCATATATAATTTTTATGTAAGGTTTTTCCCTCACTCAAATATGATGAAGTTGAGGGATAATATTCCAATATTTAAGCAAGTGGATGGTGAACCAATTCATGAGACATGGTTGAGGTTTTAGAAGTTGTTGCTCCAATGTCCAACTCATGGACTCCCAAGCAATGTGTCGTTACAATATTTCTATCGAAACTCGACTTAGGCAATAAAGGTGTGGCTGACCAGCCTGTTCGAGGAGAAATCATACAATATTCGTTCGATATAGCATCTACTCTTCTTGAGGAGATAACGAAAACCAATCGTTCTTGGTAAACTAGAGAAGATAAATGTCTCCTTTAAACTTTAGGATGACAATAGAGCAAGTGGAGAAGAACCAAGAGCGAGAAAAAAACATGGACAAGATGATGTCTCAAATGTAATTATTGACAAAATAGGTCATGGTGTGTACTCATGGAAACAAAGAGGTCCAAAATAAATCAAGACTAGAGGAGGATTCTTTCCTTGGGTTTTTAAAAGCGGACAATAAACAACGTTGGTACATATTTAGTAAGGATAGAAATAGAAGTTACAATCAGGACTGTTCTGACAAAAATAACTTTTGGAGGAGAGAAGATGATTATGATGCTTGTCACATTCACATGGGTGATACCCAAAAACCTAGGGAAAGTTCTAGAAGCTTTCGAGTGGATGATTTGTTATACAGCATTTTAAACAAGGTGGAAGGATCCGATGAAATTCTAAAAGAAATGAAGGTTGACTTCTCATCCTTTAAAAATTAAGTAAACTCGCACTTGGATTCTTTTACTAAACTTGAATATCAAATCAGTCAAGTTTCAGCTTAATTAGAATCCAAGCTGCAAGTGATGTAAGCAAATGATATGATGAAGAATTCAAAGGTTAATCATGATAAATGCTTAGCGGTGTTGACTCGGAGTAGGAGATTAATAGTTGTCAATGTGAATGTGAATGGTGAGACAACCACTAGTAAAGAAGGAGATGATGTTGTTGATTTAGAGAAATCCGACTAAGCACCGGAAAATGACACACCCAAAGAGGTTAAGGAAATTCAAAAACAACTCATCATCGAGTACTTGAAAACATTTCATGATGGGTATTCTTCATCTTCAAAGCCAATTAAATTGTTGCCCAAAGTGAGTTCATCATTCCCTCATCAACTCAAAAAAGGGATAAAGATGTAAAGTTCTGAAAAATTATATATGTGATCAAGACTCTGTCCACATATCTTCCTTCAGTAGAAATGTTATTGGAGATGTCGGGCTATACAAAGTTCATGAAAGAACTAGCTAGTCACTAAGAAAAGGTGTATGGATTTTGAAACAGTGGAGGTCTCTCATAGGGCCATAATGAAAAGCAATGTGATTATCAAGAAAGTTGGTCCAGGGGAATTTACTATTTTATGTACTATTGAGAGGGTTCAGTTTTCCAAAGCTTTGTGTGACTTGAGTTCAAGTATTAACTTGATATCGTATACCATTTTCAAACAACTTGGGTTGGGTAAACCTAAATCCACAACTATGTGTCTTCTTGTGGATGATCGATACACTAAGCATATCATTGGTATACTTTATCATATCTTGGTGAAAGTGGATATCCAGCAAAGGCTTCAAGGTGGGCAACCAAGCAGAAGAAGATGTACAGATTTGCCATCTTCTCTACACATATGATACTATGATCTTTTGTGAGGTAAAGGAAGCGCAGGTATGTTACATCATCATAATCCTAATAGTTCTTGAGGCAGTGTCAGGGCTTACTGTGAATTGGAGGAAGAGTAATATGTTCCAAGTTCAAGATGTATCTAATATTCAGCGCCTAGAAAATATTTTGAGCTGCAAAGTAGAAAATCTGCCTACTACATACCTGGGATGCCACTGGGTAACACCCACAAAGAGTTAGAGATATGAGATAGAGTAGTGGAGAAGACAGAAAAAAAATTAGCTACCTCGAAGACACAATATCTTTCCTTCAGAGGAAGAATTACATTGATCAATGTTATCCTGGATGCCCTACAAACTTATGTTATGTCCCTTTTCCCACTACCTGCGAAAGTGGAGGAGATATTGGATAAATTGAGAAGGAAGTTCCTATAGTTGGGTAACAAAGAAGGAAAAGGTATTCACCTGGTCAAATGGCAAACTGTAAAACTCGGTATAAAAGTTGGTGGGATGGGTGTTACGAACTAGGAGCAGCAAAACATGTCTTTTATAAAAATGGTTGTGGGAGGATCATGCTCTTTGGAAGGATGTTATCATCATCAAATACGGACAGACTGAGTAACGGACAACCAACACTGTGACTAACACTTTGGGGGTCTCAGTTTAGAGAACTATAAGAAATTTCTAGCTTAAATAGTCTAAGAGCATAGGTTATAAGGTGGGGGAAGGGACTAGAGTTTTATTCTAGAAAGACAAATGGATCGGCCATAACTCATTCATGGAGGATTTTTCATATTTATTTTCTTTGTATTACAATCCCGAAGCATCCATTGCTGAGACCTGTACTAACCAAGGATGTAATATCATCTTTAGGATGCTTCTAAATGACTGGGAGATTGAGAGGCCCTGATACAATCAGATGGAGACATGATAGGGATGGAAAATTTTCAATTCGAAAGATTGTACAAAAGAAATTTGATCTCACAACTTGGGAACATCCTTGGACCTTGGAAATCTAATATCTCTACCAAGATTAAGGGTTTCAGATGGAAGGTTTGTATAAGAGCATGTCTCACTAAGGACAAACTAAAAAAGAGAGGTTTTGAGATTGTCTCAAGGTGCTTCTTTTCCAAGGGAAAGGAGGAAACAAATAGCCATTTGTTCCTCCATAGTAGAGTACTTCTCAGGTGTGGCATATGTTTCTTAATCACATCCAAAAACCATTGGTAATGCCTGAGCATATGGCAGATCTTCTAACCTGCTGGATGAGAAGAGGTGGGAGTCAAAAATAGAAAAAATGGTGGATTCTAGTCCCTTCTTGCATATGGTGATCAGTCTGGAAGGAAAGAAATGATAGATGATTTGAGAATATTAATAATCCAATGCAGAAAGTGAAAGAAAATTGCATTAATAATTTATATCTTTGGTATAAAGAAGAGGGTATAGATGAGGTAGAACAACCCATAGACTTCTTAGGCTATCTGTAATTATGATTACTTGCACTGTAATTCTTTTGATGATTGACAGCATATCCACATTGCTGAGAAATATAACTTTACCTTGCTAAAAAAAAGTGGATAGATTCATTTTTCGATAGACACTACCATTTGGGATTGCGGGATTGACTCTAAGAATCCATTGAAGCTCGATATTGATCTTAAAAATAACGAAACACCCCCTCTAAACCATCCATCGAAGAGGAACCAAAGCTTGAGTTAAAAGTGCCCCCATCCCACCTTCGCTATGTATTTTTCGGGGTAGGTAACACCTTGCCTGTTATCATTGCTGCAGATTTTATTGAGTGGCAATTAAAATTACTTGTTGATATGTTGAAACAATACATTAAATCTATTGGATGGACAATTGCTGATGTAGTGGGGATTCCCCCGAATTTGCACGCATAAAATAAAATTGGATAGTGAATGCAGACCAAGCGTTCGTGAGCAATGGAGGCTAAACCCACGAATGCAAAAAGTGGTGAAGAAAGAAATCATCAAGTGTTTTTATAAGAGTGTGGTGTACCTCATTTTGGATAGTGAATGGGTGAGTCCTGTTCAATGTGTGCCAAAAAAGGAGTTATGGTAGTTCTAAATGAGAAAAAAAAGAACTTGTGCTTATAAGATCGGTCATCGGGTGGCATGTATGCATGGTCTACCAGATATTGAATGCATGGACTAATAAAGACAATTTTCCTTTGTCATTTATGGATCAAATGTTTGATAGGCTTGCGGGTGTGGATGGTATTGCTTTTTAGATGGTTATTCTAGGTACAACCAAATATCCATTGCATCAAAGCTGGTTAATTTACTCTCTATAGCAGTTGATTTGCTTTCTCATAGGTTTTTTACTCCTTATCACGCAAAGGAAAATTTGGTTAAGTGATAATAGATTTTTGTAGTACTTCGAATCTAAATTCTGAAATTGACTGAATATTAATTTGTAAGTTTGATTTGAGTTTAACATATGCAGAATGAAAGTGGAAAAAGGGTGATGTTCAGACAAAAATTTCTTGATCAATATTGTTCCTATACGACAAAATTCTTTCCCAAATTAAGATAAAAATAGAATTAATTTTCATAGTCAACTTACACTGTTCTTGCCAAAATTAAGACAAGATGTTGCTCATGGCTTCATGATTCTCTATGATAGAGTATATGTGTTTTATTTATTTCATCCACCCTATCTGATTGTAACTAATTAATTAACACGCAGGACTACATTTTGTGCCTAACGTATATGAAGTATTTCATCACATGCATAACTATCTTATGTAACTGCAAACATACAAAATAGATGTTACTATCAAGTTTTTACATGTAATATTTGGAAGTTCAAAAAAGGTCATTTTGGATGTTTGAATTGATTCTAGATTTTATCAGTACTATGTTTCCTTCCAAACTTAATTATATTATGTTTTATGCTGAAGTTTTGTCCCCCATTTATGTTAAACAGGTTGGAGCACTTATTCGTGTTTTTTGGTGGTTCCCCTTGAATGTTGATGTTGTTGTACCTCCTGGAAAAAATTGTTCTTGACCCCTCTTACACCTCTTTCTTCAAGGTACTTTTCTCATGATCCAAAGGATTTTGATTTTCACTTGTCTACTGAGAAGTTATTTCTCATTACCTTACAATATATTCTTGCATGTGCTTAAGATTCCTACTAAAATAACAAGGGTACCATTGAAATTATCACCCCTACGAAGCTCATCAAGAAGGGTGATAAAGTTGGTTTCTCTGAAGCCGCCCTTCTTGCTAAACTTGGAACTATGCCCTCTCCTACCCTATTTTAGTTGTTGTACCCCATTTTTTACCAACACCCAAAAAATGAGTTGGCCATTGCAATTGAAACCAACTATTCTTTCCCTCTGGCTGACAATGTGAAGGAATACCTCGTGGTATGTTTTCAACTATAATGGTTGAAAGATATAATGATATTAACAGTTGGTTTACCTTCTCTTAATAACTATTTTTTTATGTCTTAATTGTTTCAATACCTTTTCCTGTTATTTGTTGACATTAAAAGATAATGAATAAATCGTTGTTTTATGTGTATTGTGATTTTAATGAAACACATCATTTCTTAATATTAGTATTTGTCAATTTGTTAGAATTTTTATTGCTAATAAGGTGTGTCACTAGTGACAACATAAGATTTACATTCTAGGTGGAATTAGTGGCTATTGTTATTTCTACTAAATAAATGCCACTAGAACTGAAACCTTTGAGCGGCAATAGTTGGTACTTTTACCGACACTCTTTGTAATTGTCGCTAAAGCCTTGAACGATATTGGATCCAATGAAAATTAACTAAATGTCGGTAAAGATTTTACTCAAAATTTTAATTGCCACTAAAGTGCGTATTAATTTCCGCTAAAAGCCTTTATTGTTGTAGTGTGGCGGCGGCTTCCTTGAGATACATCATCTCTCAAGTAATATACCTTGATCTTCTGGATGTCATTGGAGGAGGCAGGGGTGATGCTCACATCAGTCCTCTCCCGAAAAGGAACTCTCGAAGTCTCACACAGTTTTGTGATCAAGACCGAGAAAGGGAGAGAGTTCTTCTCTTGTCTATCCCTCATTAACAGCTCATCTACAATGATTAACCCCACATTTATCTTCTCCCTATTAATAATTGTGCCAACTAAGATAGACTTTGGTGTCGGACGACCTATTCATTTTGTGAAGGCATGATATTTCTTCTTATGAATCCAAACCAATATTAGGCTTCAACATTCATTTATTTCTTCTCTATTTTTGCATCGTACCCATCGATGAAGGAGAGACATCAAAAATCAGAGGTGCTAGAATAGCTTTAAATGAATCAAGGTTATACCGCATCCAGAGTTTAAACATTTCATCCTGATTTTCTAGAGTTCCCAGGGCAGTGTTGATTGCACCTGTGTGGCATTGTACCATCTTTCGACACACTTTTACTTCTTCCAAGGGCTACCAAACTATGCCCCTTTTACTTCTTCCAAGGGCTACCAAACTATGCCCTTCTTCCTCTTTAGTAAGGCATGCATATAGGTTGTGTAGAATACTTGAACCCACGCTTGAACATAATGACGTTGAGCTTTCTGAACTCCTCAAGCCTAAGAAATTGAATGGTATCCAAGATGGTCAGTTATTCACTAATGACTCTGTTTGTGGATAGTCGTCGCTCCTATAGAATTTTGTATTTTCCAGTAGCCTTAAGCCTCTTGAGGGCCCTTAGAACAATAATAGGAGAAAACATGAGGTGTGGGACTAAACTTGATGTTCATTCTTTTACTAACAACCACTTTGTTAGGTTTCTCAATCACACGTGTAAAGGAGCACACATTTGTTTGTTGTTGGTGAGTAAACTCAGATAGGGCTCTTTGATTTCTATATCCTTATTTCTCTTAGGAAGAGTAGGGAGAGGAGATTCACTCTCAAACTCCGTACGAGAAGTTACTGCCGTCATTCCTTCTGTTCTAGCCATTTCCTGCAAAGCCCTATCATTCAAACATAGAATCAGTAAAACAAAATTCAAAACTAAGTTTTGAGGCTCATCTATTGAGAAGGTGATTCGCCTAACAGGTTAAGTGATCTTAGGTTAGCCCACTGAATTTAATAGTGCGCGATTTTCAGAAAATATGGGCCAGGAGGGCCGACTCATCTCAAACTCGGTGACACGGTGAATGGGTTTTTGTGGACTAAGACAAGTCCACAGAAAGTGCGAGTGCAAAACTAAAATGAACAGGCATAAAGGGTGATGTTCACTCCCACTTGGTGAGTACATTGGGTAGGTTTCACTAAACTAATACAAGCTTTCCAAATTGAACAGTACCTACATCACATATCAAATCATAGAAGGTGATCTAGGGCTTACTCGGCAATTCGCCTAACTACCTTGGTGAGATAAAGCAAGCCCACCGAACAGTAGTGGTCAACCCAGTTCCTATTTTCAAAAATTAAAATGCAAGATTCAATAATAACTAATTCCTAATGTGTTTCAGAGTCTACCCACATGCTTTTATACCCATGGGTACTCAAACTTTCCCCAATTATCACAAAGCATTACCCAAAATGACAATTTTCTCTTAAGAAAGTCATCACTTTATCTATCATTAGGTAAATTTAGGCCACTGAAGCAACTCTGGCTAATCATATCTAACCCATGTTTATTGCTACCAAGACCCAGTGCATACAAGGGTTCAATTCTATATTTTAACTAATACAATCAATTTTAGAAATTTTGGGCACAAAATCAAATATTTAACTCATGGGTTTAATTCCATATTCAATATTATCTATTTAGCATTATCCATATAAATTAAACAATGATAAAAAGAAATTAACAACAATCTCATACCAAAGGTAACAATTTCTCACACCAATATCAATATAGAAATCGAAAGTCAACCGTAAAGATTGTAGCAAAGTATAAAATCCATGGAACTAGTGTTGGGATTCAGATCCAATCAATCCAAAGCACTCTGGGCAAGTGAAATGTGGTATAAAACACTAAAATGATAGTATTTGGGAGTTTAGGAGGTAAATAAGCACAAAGATATGAAAGGGTTAACTTTTTTAACTAGAAAAGACTCAAGGCTTATTTAAATCAGACCCACTCCGCGGAATATGACTAACATCGCTAAATGAATTCGGTTAATCACCGAAGGGGCTAAATCTCGTCAATGAGTCTTGGATGGAGACAAAACCTGAAGGTTTATTCGCAAACTCGATGGCATCCGCTTAATGAGCTTAAGAGGATCGTTGATTGGAGCTCACACCGCTTAAGTTGACAGTACACTTTTTCAATTTTTCAGCCCGAAGATTGACAAAAGATATGTCCGCGTAATGGATTTGGCTGATTGCCGAATTTATCTTGGAACTGGACACTTTATATTATTCAACGCTTTGACAGTATTTTATCTGCACTGATAATACCCATTATTGATTGGTGGACAGAAATGGCCTTATTGTACCTCACTCTTGTCTTCAATGGGGTCTGCTCTTTCTTTTTTGGGAGAGTATGCCAATATGATCTTAATGAGGTGCGGGGCTTTGCATCTGACATTCGTTGGGCTTCTCTCTTCGGGAGCCTGCGCCCCGGCCTTTTTTTTGAATTTCCGTCCAGGAAGCGTCTCATTTAACGTGATGGCATGACAAAATTCTTATTCAACATCCATTATTATTGGGATTTAGGAGAGTGTCACTAGAAAAAAAAACCTTTGCCTTGGGTTGAGATGAGTCGAGAATTTGTATAGCTGGGTTTCAAGTTTTTTGATTTACAAGGGATGAGTTTAAGGTGGAGAAGTTATTTTTCAATCATTCAACACCTTGTCAGACCCTTAAACCTTATTAAAATCCTTGTAAGCATTTCATAAGTGAGATTTCCCTTTGGTCCAGCTGGTGCTTTTACTTTACACCAATCATGAGGGGGAATATAGTTGCCCTTTTCAACTTTTGTATCTCTCCAATTTCTAGTTCAATCTCTCTAATCGTTGTCTCACTCCTCGTTTCAACCTTGTTTCCTACCTTGTCTTTGGTATTTCGGGTGAGAAACATTATTCGATTTCCCAAGTATTTTACTTTCTCATTATATAATGCCTCAAACTTGGAATCATCTAGGCAATGTACAATGCGTATACTTGCCGCAGTTGTAGTTTAAGTCCACTTACCATGACATGTTTAGAGAAAAATTCAATTTGGGTCATCATTTAAGCCACATTTTCATAAAACTCATAATTTCTTTCCATTCGTTCCTTGCTCATGCCTCATTGTTGTAAGATTCTTTATCCTCTCTAGTGTGTCATGCTCGGTCAAATTTTGTCATTTCATCTAGCAACAACATCACTATGTCAAACGGTTGTCGTATCAGCTCATTTTGAACAAGTTAATCAACCAAGCCTTTATTGACTTAATCAAGGCTATAATAGAAGTACTTCAGTAGAAAATTATCGAGAACATCATGTGTTTTACATTGTAGAAGCGATTTTCGGAACCACAGCCATGTCTCGCATAGAGGCTCACCCACTATTCTTTTAAGATTTTGGATTGTGTTCCTAAGCTTTACCAGTTTTAAGGGAGGAAATAATCTCCCAAAGAAAGCTTCCGTCAATTCCTCCTAAAAAGTGATAGAATCATTTAGCAATTCAGCAAATCATCTTGTAGCTTCACCCATCACATAGAACGGGAATAATCTCAACCTTATGGACTCTTGTGAGATGTTCTTTAATATGAAAAATTTACATATATCTACAAAAATTTGAAGTGTTCATAGATCCTTATGATCAAAACCTTTAAACATTTTTCTTATTCGAAGCAGTGTGGCATTGTTTTGATCACATGAAAATTTGTCCTCCTTGTTATATGAGGTAACTGGATTGCTCCTGTGGTTTGAATAATGTTCATGTGAATATCAATAAAATAACTCATAATGTCATTTTTCCCATAGACTATAGTGGTAACTCATGTTTTATACCAGCAAATTAGCAAACCACAATACGAAGCAACAATCTACTACAACAAAGCGCATTTACACATTATTTTCTAAAATGGAATGCTTAGCCATGATTCCTCGACAGTCGCACCATTTATAATTTATGCTCAAATTATCCTTAAAAAATTAAGAGAATAAATTATCATTGTCAATAAGAACACCAAATTAAGATTCAAGGTAGAATCCCACTTGGACTGATATAATGCAAGGAATTATATCAAGAATTTAAGGTTGTAAATCAATTCATTTAAAGCAAGTAAGAAATATAGGTTACTGTTTCTACCAAATCCACGAAAAAGATTTTGATGTCGAGACTTACAATTAAACTAAATCTTTGGAAAAACAATCAATTAGAAAGCAATCTAGGGGTGTGGGGAGTAGAATTGATGTCACATAGACGTAATTGTGTTGCTAAATAGTTTTGGACAATCATGGATAAGTTGGGTCGTCTTAAATGAAACTAGTCTTCTCTGGATCTCATAGTTCCAATTCATAAAATCTTCTTTTAGTCTCATTTATGTGATTTACAAATCAACCCACTACCTTAAAAAATCTCTCTTTCGAGCAGATTTGAGAAAATATATTTGACCCATAATTTCTTCTTCAAGAAAATCGTAGATAACAAACCTAAATTGCAATTATTAGACTAATTACCCACTTTAGTCAATATCTTGTGAGCATCAATTAAATATCTAAACTAGAATTAAGTTTTAAACCTTAACCCATGGATTAACCCCATGCCAATTATTCAAAATCCATGAAAGAACAATAATAAAACAGAGAAAAAATCAATTATCACTACATTAAATAAACACCTAACCCCATAATTGCACCCTTGCAGTTGGGGTTTAAGACACCCATCACAAAAAGTAAATATATTATATCTATCAAAAAAAGTGATGGAGGTGAATAAATTAAGCAATTATAATCAACACTCACTTTGTATCACGCCCCGAGCTACCCCCGAGACACGGACACAGAACCTAGGAACACAACTGATCCCAAGTTAACCCTGCTGACATAATCATGAGCATACTAAAGATAATAAATTGTTGCGGAAGATAAATCATACTTAAAATGAAAATGTGGGGAATACCCATATTCTATAATTGAGATATTTGAAAACAATGAGTTTAATACAAAAGAAATATCAACTCAATAGTAAGCTGAATCTAACTATGTCTGAAAATAGCCTCTAAACTAGACTAGAAATACTGAAACAAGCTCCAGCTAAATCTTGAAAAATCTGAAATTAAATTACTAAAGACTGAAATGAATTTCATGACTGTTATCCTCGAAGAATGAGGACTCACCACTGAATCTGCTGAACTGGAGATCGGGAAATCGATCTATGCTTGATCTGGATGCTAAGAGCCTGAACCTACATCACGAGAAGATGTAGCGCACGTATACGTCAGTACGTGAAAGGTACTGAGCATGTAGGATAGAGTAAAGCTGAAATAAAACATAATTGAACAAGCTCAAAAACAAGTATAACAATCTGAAAGTGATGTGCTGATTTCTGAGCTAACAGGATGCAATGATCAATTTATAACATACTAACTAAATACTAAATATACTGATAAATGGTCAATGCAGAGAGTCTGACTGAACTGTGGGAGCTACTAATAACCGATAGTAAAACCACATGAGCCAAATGTGGAGTCTGATGTATATGCCCCATCAAGAGGACCCAATATACCCTGCCAAAGGTATAAAAGCATGCTGGCATGATCACTAAACTAATTGCCCACAGAGGGGACTTACAACCTACTTGGCTAGTAGTTCTGGGATTATTGAGTACGCTAAACCCTAGTCCAACTTGACATTAAGCTACTCCCAATGAATTCTGTAAATTAACTGATTATATCTGAATTTCTGTAATTACTGGATAGCTCAAAACTTAACATGCAAACTGAGAATGCAACAATTAATCTGGTAATTATGCATTTTTAACTGAGGCATGTTTATCTGAACTGTCTGAAATATATGACCTAGCATGTGTAATTCAAGAACTAAAGAAATACAAATATAGGGTTCTGAAATTCATGCGATAATTTGAGTAATAACATGATAATCTGATTTGGAACATATATTTAATAAATACATGAAGTTATATCAAAGTTCTAGAAACCCTAGGTTTGATCATGATAAGAGAATAGAGAACTGACTGAAAAGTAGGGACCCAATGGGTAAAAGGAACCCACTAGTGAAATCCCACATACCTTGTGATGAAATCCACGAGAAAATACTTATGTTTTGGGGCTATAATTGTTAGAGCTTGTGGAATTCTTCAACTAGGGTTCATGAGCTTTTTTCTCCTCTCTTGCTTCTAATTTTTTAAGTTTTGATTTAATGATTTGACTTGGTTATGTTTTAATTATGTTTCTAGGCTTAAACTAACTAAAATCTGATGATTTTGGGTCAAAACAACGTAACTTAGAGTTTAAATGGAGTGGAAAAGGTCAAAAAGACCCCTAGGAAGGTTGCTGTTGGGCCTCACGACGGCTAGGACTGACGGTTCGTCGTGAACCCGATGCCCCATCGTTGGGCCGGTCGTGAGGGAATGTTCGACAGGCCTTTACTAAAATGGGCTTATCGTTTTACTCGGAGGTGTGATTTTAGCAAGGTGGGTGGCTATTGAAAGATAATTCAATTATCTATCTGTTGGTAAGTCATGTAAGACCTAATTCATTTTGAGCTAAGTGTTATGATCTTTTTAAATTGACTCAACTGCATATTCCCTTAACTGGCTGCAAATTTTCCACCTACGGACCGTAGGTCCACCTAGGAACCATGTAGGTCATCAATAGCTCTTATCAGAGAGTGGTTGAAAGGAGTCTTGACCGACGGTCACAATCTACGGACCGTCGTTTGATCTACGATCCGTAAGTCCCTCCGTCGTCCAAGACATAACCAATTTTTTTAGGCTGAAATTTTTGGGAGTTTGTAATCCCATCGATGGTTGGGCAGGACGGACAGTGGTTCAGGCTACGGTATGTCGATGCCACCGTTGGTAGCACCTGTAGATTTTTCTGAAATTTATTTTTTAGTTTTTTTTTGGCTACGCGGTGTTACATTATCTCCCCCTTGGGAACATTCGTCCTCGAATGAAGACTAAACTAGCTAAAATAGAGGGAGAGAGATGCAAACCCCACCACTAAACACTGAGAACTGAGTTCTGACTGAATTGAGTTCTGAGTACATGCAATTACGCTAAAAATGAAAGTACAAACTAAGGGAAAATGATTCAAAAACTGAATTTACGCATGAATGACTGTAAAATTGAAGAGGAACTATTACCTCAAGCTGGAGTGGAATCGGAAGGAAAAAGGTAAGGATACTTGGCTTTCATGGCTGCTTCTGCTTCCCAAGTAGCTCCCTCTACGGATTGACTCATCCACAAAACCTTGACTGAAGCAACTTCTTTGTTTCTCAACCTTCTAACCTGACGGTCAAGAATCTCAACTGGTACATCCTCATAAGAAAGACTATCTTTCACCGCCACACTCTCTAATGGAACTATAGAGGCTGGGTCACCGACGCACTTCTTCAAGAGTGAGATGTTGAAGACCGGATGCACTGCTGCTAATTTGCTGGCAACTCTAACTCATATTCAACCTTGCCAATCCTTTTCAAGATCTTGTAAGGGCCTGCATATCAAGGACTGAGCTTCCCTTTCTTTCCAAATCACATCACCCCTTTAATAGGTGAGACTTTCAGAAAAACTCAATCATCAACTTGGATTTTAATTCCCTTCTCCTTACATCTGCATAGGACTTGTGACGACTTTGGACTGTCTTAAGTCTATCTCTAATGAGTTGCAATTTCTCCGTAGGATAAAGGACTAAATATTGACCTATCAAAGCTGCTTCACCTACTTCAAACCAACCAATAGGAGATCTATATCTACCCCCATATAAAGCCTCATAAGGGGCTATCTGAATGCTGGAATAGTAGCTATTATTGTAGGCAAACTAAATAAGAGCAAGGTGATCATCCCAACTACCTTTGAAATCAATCACAGAAGCTCTCAACATATCCTCTAAGGTCTTAATGGTACGCTCTGCCTGCACATCCGTCTGTGGATGAAATGTTGTACTAAGGTTAACCTGAGTACCAAGACCTTTTTTGAAATGACTTCTTGAAATGAGAGGTAAACTGGGGACCTCTATCTGAGATGGTAGACAAAGGAACCCCATGCAACTTCACAATTTCAGTAAGGTAAAGCTTGGCATAGTCCTCTGCCGAATATGTAGTCTTGACTGCCAAAAAGCGAGAAGACTCAGTCATCCTACCAACTATCACCCAAATTGAGTCATGCTGTCTGCGAGTACGAGGTAATCCTGGATGAAATCAATATTGATCACATCCCTCTTCCAAGTAGGAATATCGATCTCTTGAGTCATACCTCCTGGTTTTTTATGTTTTACCTTGACTTACTTGCAATTGGGCACTTACTCACAAAGTATGCTATATCCCTCTTCATGTCATTCTACCAATAGACTTCCTGCAAATCGTGATACATCTTAGTGGCACCTGGATGAGTAGAATACCTAGAGTTATGAGCTTCTGCAAGAATATGCTGCATCAACTCTCCCACATCAGGAACACATAATCTACCTTGGTAGCGAAGTACACCATATCCCCCTTGGGAGAAAACCTCCACTCTCTGATTGTTGACTGCACCCTTTAGTTCAAGCAAGATCGAATCACTGTCTTGCTTTTCCTTAACCTCCACTACCAAAGATGATTCTGCCCCATTCTGAACTGTTACACCGGTATCTAATATGCTCACAAGACGAACTCCCAAGAGAGCAAGCCTGTGAACATCCTTCACTAGGTCCTTTCTTTGTTTCCTCGACATGGGCTACACTACCTATAGATAATCTACTAAGAGCATCGTCCACTGCATTCGCCTTTCCAAGATGATAATGAACACTTATATCATAATTCTTAAGGAACTCAAGTCATCTCCTCTGGCAAAGATTCAACTCTTTCTGGGTGAACACATATTGAAGGCTCTTATGATAGGTGAACACATATACATGAACACCATACAAGTAGTGTCTCCATATCTTGAGTGAAAACACCACTCCTGCAAGCTCGAGGTCGTGAGTTGGATAATTCTTCTCATGCACCTTAATATTTCTAGAGGCATAAGATATAACCTTATCTCTTTGCATAAACACACAACTAAGGCTAACTCTGGAAGATCGAAATAGATCACATAACCATGTGACCCCTTTGGTAGAGTCAGTTGTAGTCAATCTTGTTTTCAATTCAGTGAAGCTTTTCTCACAATCATATCACTTTTGGAACTTGACCATCTTCTGGGTCAACCTAGTCAATTGTGAGGCTATGGATGAAAATCCTTCCACGAACCTTCTGTAATAACCTTCTAGACCTAAGAAACTTTTGATATATGTAGCAGAGGTAGGTCTGGGCCATTGTTTCACTGCTTCTATCTTTTGTGAATCTACGTGGATCCCTTCGCTAGATACAATGTGACCAAGGAAAACAACGGATTGCAACCAAAACTCACATTTACTAAACTTAGCGAATAACTAGCGATCTTTGAGAGTCTGCAGAACAACTCTCAAATGACTTGCATGTCCTCACTCTTAGAGTAAATAAGGATATCATCAATGAAGACAATAATGAACAAGTCTAAGTACTGTTTGAACACTCTGTTCATCAAATCCATGAAAGTTGCAGGAGCATTGGTTATTCCAAACGACATACCTACAAATTCATAATAACCATACCGAGTTCTGAAGGTTGTTTTTAGAATGTCACTATCTCCGACTCTGAGCTGATGATAACCCGATCTGAGGTCTATCATTGATAAATCACTAGCACCTTAAAGTTGGTCAAACAAGTCATCAATCATGGGGATGGGATATTTATTCTTGATTGTGACCTTGTTCAACTGTCTATAGTCAATGCACATTCTGAGAGAACCATCTTTCTTCTTTACGAACATTACAAGTGCACCCCATGGTGAAATACTAGGTCTGATGAAACCCTTATCCAGAAGGTCATTCAACTGCTCTTTCAACTCCTTAAGCTCTGCTGGGTCCATTCTTTAAGGAGGAATAGAAATAGGTTGGGTATCTGGAAGGAGACCAATTCCAAAGTCGATTTTCCTTTCAGGAGGAACCCCGAAAAGATCTTTTGGAAATACTTATGGAAATTCAGAAACAACCAAAACTGCCTCAAGAGATGGGGTTTCAAGTCTAGAATCCTCAACCCGAAATAGATGATAGAGACAATCCTTAGATATCATCATCCTGGTCTTAAGGTAAGAAATAAATTGACCCATAGGCGCTAGGCTACTACCCTTCAACTCTAAGATTGGTTCGTCTAGAAACTAAAAACAAACAATCCTAGTTCTATAATCGACGGAGGCATAACATGAGTGTAACCAATCCATGCCTAGAATGACATCGAAGTCTACGATTTCTAACTCTACTAGATTTGCTGAGGTGACTGTTTGAGAGATTGTGACAGGGCAATTTTTGTATACCCGTCTAGCTCTAGCTGGGTCAACGACTGGAGTAGAGACTGAGAAAAAGTTCTGAGAGAGTTTCTGGAATGACATTGAATTGGACTGCTATACTGAGTTACAAAAGGCAAAGTCATCTTTGTTGTCTTTCCATTGAGTAAACCATATGTGAGTCACATCTTTGAGTTTGTAGGATGCCAATCTCACCTATCACTACTAGTTACTAACATCGCATAAAATATTTTATTGACTTTATTAATGAACTTTTGTGGGTCTTTACCAACATGCGACCCTAAAAACTTAGACGGATTCATCCTAACCAAATCACAAACTCTGGCTTCCATTGAATGATCAATTCTATTAGTAGGAACTACAACCTACTGATTAATCCGGTTGGTCATACTCTTGACCAAAAGCTGAATTAGCTTTCTGAAATTCTGAATTTGAACTTCCTCATCTGGTATTAGAGGAACTGTGTTAGCATTACGTGCATTAGCATTCCATGCCTAAGCTCTACGAGAAGGCATGATCTTAAGCTCTCAACGTCGTGTTAGAATGGAATTAGATCATATTTTATGCACGATAAGAGCAACAAGAAGGTGAAGTTTTTCCTAAAACACTTCATAGTCTCCCACTCATTAGATGTGGTGCACTTCATACCCATGAAAAGGACTCTACTTAGTGCGGCTTTTTTAGACATCCTAGGACTCTTGAACCTAGTTCTCTGATAGCAAGTTTTGTCACGCTCCGAGGTACCCCCGAGATATGGACACGGAACCTACGACCACAAGTGATCCCAAGCTAACCCTGCTGGCATAATCATAAGCATAATAAAGATAATAAACTGTTCCGAAAGCTAAGTCATACTTAAAATGAAAATATTAGGAATATAGATATTCTATAACTGAGATATTTGAAAACAATGAGTTTAATACAAAAAAAATATATTAACTCAACACTAAGCTGAATCTAACTATGTCTTGAGAAATAGCCTCTAAACTAAACTAGAAATACTGGAACAAACCCCACCTAAATCTAGCAAAAACTGAAACTAAATGAATAAAGACTGAAATGAAACTCATGACTGTTGTCCTCGAAGAATAAGGACTCACCACTGAATCTGCTAAACTAAAGATCGGGAAATCGATCTATGCGTGATCTGGATGCTAAGAACCTGAACAAACATCACGAGAAAATATAGAACACGTGTATATCAGTACTTGAAAGGTACTGAGCATGTAGGATATAGTAAAGATGAAATAAAACATAACTGAACAAGCACAAAAACAAGTTAATAATCTGAACGTGATGTGCTGATTTTTGAGCTAACTTGATGCAATGACCAATTTATAACATGCTGAAACAAAATACTGAATATACTGATAAAATGACAATGCAGAGAGTCTGACTGAAATGTGGGAGCTACTAATAACCGATAATAAAACCACATGAGCTAAATATGGAGTCCGATGTATACGCCCTATCAAGAGGACCCAATATACCCTGCCAAAGGTATAAAGGTGTGCTGGAGTGATCACTAAAGTGATTTCCCACAGAGGGGACTTAGAACCTACTTGGCTAGTAGTTCTGGGACTATTGGGTACGCTAAACCCTAGTCCAACTTGGTATTATGCTACTCCCAATGAATTATGTAAATTAAGTGATTATATCTGAATTTCTCTAAATACTGGATAGTTCAAAACTGAACATGCAAACTGAGAATGCCACAATTAATCTGATAATTATGCATTTATAACTGAGGCATGTATATCTGAAGTGTCTAAAATATATGCCCTACCATGTGTAATTCAAGAACTAAAGAAATACAAAGATAGAGTACTGAAATTCATGCGATAATCTGAGTAATAACATGATAATTTGATTTGGAACATATATTTAATAAATTTGTGAAGGTATATCCAGGTTCTAGAAACCCTACGTTTAATCATGATAAGAGAATCCAGAATTGACTGAAAACTAGGGACCCAGTGGGTGAAAGGAACCCACTAGTGAAATCCCACATACCTGGTGATGAAATCCACGTCAAAAAACTCAAGTTTCGAGGTTGGAACTGCTGGAGCTTGTGGCGTTCTTGAACTTGGGTTCTTGAGCTTTTTTCTCCTCACTTGCTTCTAACTTTCTATGTTTTGATTTAATGATTTGACTTGGATACGTTTTAATTATGTTTCTAGGCTTAAACTGACTAAAATATCATGATTTAGGGTCAAAACGACATAAATTAGGGTTTAAACACAGTGGTAAAGGTCAAAAAGACCCCTAGGAAGGTTGTTGTCAGGCCTCACGGTCGCCAAGAATGACGGTCCGTCGTGCGCTCGACGCCCCATCGTGAGGGCATGTTCGACAGGCCTTTACTAAAATGGGCATAACTTTTTACTCGGAGGTCTGATTTTAGCAAGGTTGATGTCTATGAAAATATAATTCAATTATCTATCTCTGGATAGGTCATGGAAGACCTAATTCATTTTGTTCTTAGAGTTATGATCATTTTAAGTTGACCAAATTGCATATCCCCTTAACTGGCTGTAAATTTTCCACATAAGGACCGTAGGTCCACCTACGAACCATATTGGTCATCCATAGCTCTTGTTAGAGAATGGTTGAAGGAAGTCTTGATCGACGGTCACAGACTACGTACCGTCGTTTGACCTACGGACCATAAGTCCGTCCGTCGTCCAAGACTTAACCAATTTTTCTAGGCTTAAGTTTTTGCGAGTTTCTAATCCCATAGATTATTGTGCAGGATGGACCGTGGTTCAGTATATGGTCCATCGATGCCACCGTTGGTAGCACATGTAGATTTTTCGAAAAAAATAATTTTTGGTATGTTTTGACTACGGGGTGTTACATTATCTCCCCCTTGGGAACATTCGTCCTCGAATGAAGAATATACTAACTTAAATAGAGAGAGAGAGAGAGAGAGAGAGAGAGACAAACCCCACTACTAAACACTGAGAACTGAGTTCTGACTGAATTGAGTTCTGAGTACATGCAATTACGCTAAAAATGAAAGTACAAACTGAGGTAACATGATTCAAAAACTGAATTTACGCATGAATGACTGTAAAACTGAAGAGGAACTATTACCTCAAGCTGGAGTGGAATCGAAAGGAAAAAGGTAAGGATACTTGGCTTTCATGGCTGCTTCTGCTTCCCTAGTAGCTCCCTCTATGGATTGACTCATCCACAAAACCTTCACTGAAGCAACTTCTTTGTTTCTCAAACTTCTAACCTGACGGTCAAGAATCTCAACTGGTACATGATACGCTCAAACTTACTTCTCAAATGAGAAGTAAAGCGGCCGTGTCAAGTAAATAACCCAACTAGTGAGGTTGGGATCGTTCCCACGAGGAAAATAGTCTAGACTTAACCTATTATTACTATCGCTTGGTCAATAACTTCCTCGGAAAGTAAAAATATAAAAAGGGGGGTTCTATCTCTAAATAAGGGAAAATAAACTACGAACTTGAAAGAGACACTTAACAGCTTTTAATGTTTGGTTTTAATCAATTAATCAAAGTAACTAGGGTTTACGTGTTCCCCTCAGGTTCATAAATTGATAACTCTAACTATAACAATTCTTTCCTAGTATCTTGCATGCAAAGTGATAAGTTATGTATTTCTAAATCCTCGGTCTGGCATCTAGAAAATCTCACTCCGCACCTTGGTCCGGCTACGTGTGTTGCTATCCTAACCCTTATCCTTACCTCATATTAAGCATCGTATTCGATATTTGACTAAGTTAATACCTCATACTAATCAATACTAGCCTATTAGATAGTATACAATAAATCTATGTTAATAATTCTTTTCCTATTATCTACCTCCTTGGTCCGGCAAGTAGCATTAAGGCGAGTTCTAACGTTGGCCATCCGTTAAAAAGACTTCTAAACGAAAGAATTATTAATACATGCAAGACACTATTCTAGAATTGTTCTTTTAATTAGGGTTTATCTCATTATTTGCCTATGGTTCCCACAACCCTAGTTATGGAGTTTAGTTACTCATAGCCATAAACACAATATTCAAATATATTAAATAAGAATTCATGTACTTACTTCAATGAGAAAGAATAAAGTCCGAAAGCTTGCTTGATTAATCACTAAAAATCACTTGTAAGAATCTCCAAATCAAACACTAATACACAGAGTCCAATAATATGATGTCTATTCTAGCAGAGTCTAACCTCAAAAATGAGGTTTTTTGAACTATTTATAAAAAAAGAAAAACCTAATTAAACAAGGATTCTAATTGTTGGAAATCTTCCAAAACGCGGCTGGGTCGACGGACCACGCGACGGACCGTCGTGGTCACGACGGACCGTCATGGACTCCGTCGTCCCATACTTAGCAATTTCTTCTGCTGCTCTCTTCATTCCCCTCAATGGCAAGTATGATGGACCGTCATAGGCACAACGGCCCGTCGAGGGTCTTCGTTTCAAAATACTTCAACTCTTGGAATCGGGTACTGGATCACTTCTCTGAACTTTATGACGAACCTGCAGGACGGACCGTCATAGCCACGACGGACCGTCACAAGCTACGTAACCCCACACTTGGTCAGACTTCCCCATCTTTCATTCAGCAGCTTCTCTACGCTGCCACCTACGGACCGTCACAAGCACGATGGACCGTCATCAATTCCGTAGGTGGCCTTTTCTGCATTTCTTCACTCAAAATCTCTGCATTCCACTTTGGACAGATTTCCTGCAAAACAAAGAGAAACTCATACAAAAACTAGCACAAAAAGACTTTCGGACACACTAAACTTAAGGAAAAAGTATTAATTATACCGTGAAACAACGGTATATCAACACCCTCAACTTAAATTCATTTTTTGTCCTCAAGCGACGCACTATGACTCACTACACAATCTTTGTACAATAGTATTCATGTTTTATCTTTTGCAATCATTTGGCTATCAATCCCGATTAATCTCATCAAATCTATGCATGCTATCACTATTAGGCTTAAATTTTGTGGGATTCGAACATGACATAGATGCACTAACACCTATCCTCTTCAATTTATCACCGAGGTGCTAACAATTCCGGTATTGCAACTAGTGTCCTCACTTCAAAACAAAATCCTCATTTTTCACACAATGATTTCAGTTTGAGTATAAGGATTACTTTTCAACACTCGGTCTCAGAACAAAGTCACACTCATTCATACCTATTGCCAAAAGCATGCCCTTATTTTCACTGCCTTAAGTTCGCTATACAACCCTTAGGATCACGATAGGACTTTCTTAGCTTGTAACATAGGCTCAGAGTCAGGTAGGGTATATTTAGGTATACTTTAGTGACTTTTTGCCCTCCTTGACATATCGGCTAAACCTTCCACTTTCGATCACTTTATCTCGCCCAGTTTCTCCCATTCTTTCACCTTTCTATTTTCCCTTCTTTCTTCATTTGTGTAAGTGACTCTTTTCCTTTTTTTCTCTCTTTTTTTTCTTTTTTTTTCAACGAGTTCTTGAGTCACTTTACTTTTGTTCTTTCTCTCTCTTTGTTCTTTCAACCCCACTTTCCAGAGCATTCCTCAAAACAACCACCCTCAACTCATGGCTTTGCCATGAGTCAAGGTACACAATACCCAAAGTTGGGTCAAGGCCATAACGAAGGTTGTTTATGCATTAGCCACCCTCAACTTATGCTTTTGTCATAAGCTGAGGTGCACATGTCCAAGAAGGGACCAGGGCCAACATATTGTTCCTAGAAAAGATTAGTTGGGGTGAAAAAGAAAGCTCTAATTTTAAGCTTAGATTATTTGGATCAAAGAAGGATAACTTTCATTTGGTTTCTTTTATTTAGGCTAGAAATGTGCTATATTGAATAAAGGCCTATGATCCTTTCCTAATTGTCTGTTACAGCTTACTTCTAGCAGGACTAACCAGGCAAGTTCTAGCTCAGTACCAATAGTGGACTATTCAAATTTCCTCACACTCACTTGACATCTCATCACTATACCAGATTATTAGATACCTAGTTCGAATTGAAGACTTAGGGTAATGCAATGGTGTAATTCTATTTCATGCTTAGAGCCACACAATTATCAGTTACTATGCCTAGTCATGCAACATTTTCCAGTTTTCTCAGGATATCATTTTAGCCATCATGCTTCAGAGTTAAACTATGTACAAAAGATATAAACATGCCGGTTCAACTAGAAAAAGTAATCACTCTTTTGGGGAAAAAGAACATAGGCAAGAAAACCCTAAAAGAGGATAGTGAGTTGGGCTACTCAGACTTCATCCTAACACTCACTTTCCATTTACCCCACCCCCAACAAAAAAGCATGCAATTGTCCCCAATGCAAAAAAAATCTAAATATTAGAGTGGTAGGTGAAGCAAACCTGTGGCGCAAAGCGCCAACGATCAGCAAGATGGTGCGTCCGGTTCCCCGGAACCCACGTCCTCTGCAATCTGGACACCCTCAGTGGTGTCCTCAGCAACAACCGCACCATCAGTAGTGCCTCCTACTATCTCTATAGCGCGGGAGCTAGACGCCCCAGCCGCTAACTGTGATGCTATGATCTGGTGCGCCTCCTCCTCAACAAGTGAGGCTCTCCTCGCAGCCTCCATCTCTCGCCGCTCCTTCTTCCTTGCTCGCGCCTCATCCTCTGCTCGCCCCCTACGCCTCTTGGCACTCTCTCGAGGGGGAGGTGGTGGAATTTCTAAAGAAGTAAACAGGGCTACCAGCACGGTGTCCTCAGCAGGCTCAACAGAAGGAGCCTCAGACTCCGGCACCCTCGCCTCTTGGATCGTGTCGATGTCTGCACGAAGACTGTCGACTGCAGCCTGAAGAGTCGACACATCCATCGGAGGGTCTGGTCGGGCTAACACTCTCAACTCAAAGGCGTCCAGGCGCTGGTTAACCTCAGCAATCTTCCGCTCTGTAAACTACTGCATTTTCTGCTCTAGACGCTCTTCAGACTCAGTGATCAACTTCTGCATCCACGGCTGGATATGATGCAGAAGAGTGGCCATTTGTGCCTCTAGTTTTTGGACCCTAGCAAGCGGGACCAGTACCGGTAGAGGGGCTGTGCTACTACCCGGGATAGACTCGACCGGGGTAGTGTCAGTGGACGCCTGTGTAGCTGTGCGGGCCTGGGCTACCGTATCCGCAAGATCATCAGCAAGTGGGGGCAGCTCTGGACGAGGCCATCTGCGTGGAGCCAACTCATTGGCCTCGTCTCTGATGAGACCAACGTCAACCGTGCCCTGCGGGGTCTTCAGATGATCTACGTGCCATATGAGAACACCTGCGGACCTGCAAAGGGCAAAGATCATACACGGGAAGGGGTAGGTAGTAGTGACCTTGAATGCCCTCTCGTGCATGACTGCCTGGAGAAGCCATGCGAAGTCCACCTCTAATTCGGCTATCATCGCCGCCATCAACACTGTTCGATCCCAGGTAACGATGTTATCAGCAGCTGTGGGGGAAAGGCAGTGACGGACGAGCAGCCATAAGAACTTTGCTAAGAACGTGAGGTTGGCCTTCTTGATGGCCCCCTTCGGCTCATTGACCCACTCGGCACCCTCTCCATCTACTGACAGGTGTAGGGCCATCCACCTCTTGGTGGTCTCTCTCAGTGTTGGTTCGCGCAAGAACTGTCCATCCTTTACTATCTGCCAGCGGTAGTCAAACTCGGCAGTGATGGGGGTTCGAGTAGCATCTGCACTCTCGCCGTATAGAAACCGGCGGATGGCTAGCAGGGAAATGTCAACCTTCACGCCCCAGACTCGAACCTGCTCCAGTGGGACCTGCTTAGCGGGAGCAGCCCGCCTATCGATCTGTGACCGGAGAGTCGCTACGTAAGATGCGTAGAACTCTCGGACTATTTCCTCGCTGTATCGTCCCAACGGACGTGCTGTCGACTCTAAGCGATGCCTGGTGAAGAGGTTGTGGATCTCCGTCATCGTTGGGAGACTCCCTGTAAGTACCCGCCACTCCAAGGTGAGTGTCCGAGTCATTACTCCTTTATCAGTCAGGAACATGGCGTCGGAGTAAACTTGAAACTGGCCTTCGACACACCACCAGTTTGGCTGGTCAGAGGCTGGGGTGGGGACCTGAGCTGGTGCGCCGGATGTAGAGTCTTAACTGTCAGCCTCATCAGACGAGGCCGATGCTGCAGCAGTGGCGGGTGCGGGAACCTCAGCAGAGCCTGAAGCCTCCTCGGACCATGATACGCCTAAGGAGCCAGACGCTTCTTCCTCATTTGTGGCTGACCCAGAGGGTGTGTCGGTCAGTGTGCGCTCCTCATCAGACTGGGAGGCAGTGACTACGCCGGACGCCACTATCTTGGGTGTGGCTTTGGGAGCACGTGCAGCACGGGAAGGTGCGGAAGTGCCTGGGGGAACATACTCAGGGTCCCACTCATCATCAGAGCAGATGATCAAGTGTGCAGACGGGGCAACAGACTTTGATCGCCCGCATGAGTAGGTTCGGTCTTGCTTGGGTGCCATAGTAGATAGTACCTACAAAGGATCATATTAGTACGAGTAGTGGCAATCAAGACAAGCGAAACCATACGAAATAAAACAGTGAAAATAATATGCAATTGCTGTAGAAATAGTGACACACGACGGGCTTGGTGACGGCTCGTCGTGACTATGACGGACCGTCGTGAGGTCCGTCGTGTTGTACTTAGACTCTGTATAAATAGAGAACCGTGAAGGAGAGTCTCTGACTAGCATGACGGTGTGTGCAGGACGAACCGTCACAGTTACGACGGTCCGTTGTAGATGTCCGTCGTAGGACACTTGGAAAAAAAATATGGAGACCCTTAGGAGAGGGGTCTCTGACTGTTATTATGGTCATGCAGGGTGGACCGTCGTGGGTACGACGGTCCGTCACATGTGTCCATCGAAGGACACTTGGAAAAAAAAAGGAGACCCTTAGGAGAGGGGTCTCTGACTAGCATGACGGTGTGTGCAGGACGGACCGTCACAGTTACGACGGTCCATTATAGATGTCCATCGTAGGACACTTGGAAAATTATTGGATACCCTTAGAAACAGGGTCTCTGACAACCGGAACGGTTGTGCAGGACGGACCGTCGTGAAAATGACGGTTCATCACATGTATCGTTGGGACAGGGTGCTAGGGCTTTTTGAACGGACCCTACGACGGTCCATCGTGTGTACGACGGTCCATCATCGGGGTCTCGTTCTGAATAGTAGTGACAGAACTGGGGGTACCCTATGCATCCCCGATGAACCCACATGGTCTTGTAGTGTTGTGGACCTGTAATGAATGGGGTGAAAATGAGGGGTTGGGGTGTTTAAACGGTCAGATTTTGGAAAAGGGTCCAGCTGGGTCGGGTCGGGTATAATTCATTAATCACGCGATGGTTCCCCGATGACGGTCCGTCGCAGTTGTGATGACCCGTCACTGGTTCTGTCGTGTGTGCCCTAATTTCAAAATAGCAGAAAAGCGTACCTGGACGACGGATGCATACGACGGCCCATCGCAGGCACAACGGTCCATCGATATATCCATCAGTGGCTGCTACGGAGTAGCTTTCTACGGAATTTCCTGGTGATGTGCCTGCAAATTTAAAACCCATTAATAGAAAAATGCTACCATTATTAAAAAGACGATAAGTATTGGGTTGCCTCCCAACAAGCGCCTGATTTAATGTCGCGGTACGACTGGGGACACTCGATTACTCAGACTTCATCAAGATGGTATTCCTCTATCACTTTATTCCCCGATGCTTGATGCCTAAAAATAGAGTTTTATTCTATCTCTATTCCTCTTAAACCGCACTCCCTCCTTGGCTTTTAATCAACTGCCCCATGAGAGAATACTTGGGTAATCAAGTAAGGGCCAGTCCATTTGGACTTGAGCTTGCCCGAAAGACAAGGCACCCCAGAACTGTCTACAAGCACCAAATCCCCAACCATAAACTCTTGTTTTGCAATTTTCTATTCAGTCTCCTTCTTCATCTTTTCTTTGTGGGATATGGTAGATACCGATTGGAGCTCACCACTCTGCCTCATGGTCCTACAAATGTTAAAGGTTGCTTCCTCATTGTTCAACCGAAATTTCATCTGCCCCTTTTCCATGTCTACTAAGGCTCTTCCCGTAGCTAGGAATGGCCTCCCAAGGATAATAGGCACTTCAAAATCAACCTCGCAATCAAGAATAACAAAATCAGCCGGAAAGATGAATGACTCCACTTTTACTAGCACATCATGAAGTATCCCTATGGGCCGTTTTACTGTTTGATCAGCCATCAGTAGCCTCATCGCAGTGGGCTTTGGGTCACCCAAACCCAACTTCTTGTAAATCGAGAGGGGCATGAGATTTATGCTTGCCCCAAGATCATATAATGCTTTCACAAAATGTAATAGCCCGATTGTACAAGGAATAGTGAACGCACCCGGATCTTCTTTCTTTTGGACCAGAGATCTTGTAGCAATAGCACTATAATGCTGCATTCTATCATCATCCTCAAAAGTAACCGATCTTTTCTTTGTGACCAGATCTTTCATAAACTTGGCGTAACCAGGCATTTGTTCTAAAGCTTCTACCAAAGGGACATTGATAGAAAGCTGCTTCAACATTGTTATAAAGCGCCGATATTTGCCATCCTCGGTCTTTTTTACTAATCTTTGAGGAAATGGGGATGGTTTCCTAGGCATAGGAGTTACCTTTTTAGGCACTTCAGCATCTTTTGCAATATTATCCTCTAAATCAGCATCAACATTTACCACTTTATCAGTATCTTTTGTCACCCTATTCTCATTAGATGGCATAGGTGGGTCAATGGTTTGCTTGCCACCGCGAGTAGTAATTGTCATACAATGTCCATCATTTTTGGATTTTGGACAGTGTTGCTAGGAAGAGTGCCCGGTTGCCGTGTGTTCACAGTTGCAGATAATTGGGCCAATTGTAACTCAAGTTGCTTAATCGATATTGCATGTGTATCAACTTTTTGCCCAATGCCCGCTAAATCATTCCTCAACTCTTTATTGTGCTCATCACTAGCATCGAACCTCCTCATCATTTTACGCAACATATCCTCAACTCGCGACATACTACCTCCACCATCCCTAGGAGTAACTTCATGATTTTGAGGAGGAACATAGGGTCCATTTTTGTCATTTCTATTAGCATAGTTACCCTTGTTAAAGTTGTCGCGGTTGTAGTTTCCATCTCGGACATAATGACCCTCACAGTTGTAGTTACCATAGTTCTGACCTTGGCGCCAATTATCCTGATGCGAGCCTTGGGCGCTTGGTTGGAAACCCCCCTGTCTGCTCATTTACTGCATAATTGTCCTCCGCATAATAGCACTCATCATTTGGAGGTGGTGGTTTAGCCAAGTAGTTGACTGCATAAATCTTTTCTGCACCCCCAGTGACATGTTTTAGTACCAACCCAAGCTCAGTTCTCATCTGAGCCATTTCTTCACGAATATCATCTGTGGCTGGGTTGTGAGTGGACTGCATTATGAAGGTGTTTCTCCCTTTATCGGACTTCCTAGTGCTCCAAGCTTTCTTGTTTCGGGAGATTTTCTCTAATTTCTCAACAATCTCAGCATAAGGACATTCTCCATAAGATCCACCTACTATAGTGTCCAACACCGCTTTATTGTTATCATCCTGTCCCCGATAGAAATATTCCTTCAGTGAATCATCATCTATACGGTGATTTGGAACACTTCTCAAGAATGAGGTGAATCTATCCCAAGAACTACTAACTGACTCTCCTGGTAGTGCCACAAAGTTGTTCACCCTGTCTTTGTGGTTTAATTTCTTGGAGACCGGATAGTAGCGTGCTAAAAAGACATCCCGTAGTTGGTTCCAAGTGAAGATGGAGTTGTATGGGAGCTCAGTGAACCACATAGCAGCCTCTCCCGTCAGTGAGAGAGGAAACACTCTGAGACCTATTACATCTAGATCCAAATCAGGCCTCCCCACACAACTTTTACACACTGCCCTTAACTTAGCTATATGGGCATGTGGATCCTCAGAAGGTAGCCTAAAAACAAACCTCTGGTAGTGAGCATTTGCATCAGGCTACTAGTTACCACAAAAGTGTGGCCTGTGGGTAGAGGGGGCAAGACAAGTGGCCCGTCCGAGTCTGCTATGTTATCATACCCTCTATAGTATGCTTGGGGCCGTGGAACGAGATTTTGTCCCCTCTGTTGATGTTCACCCGGAGCGTCGGGTAACATCTGACCATGAACATCCACTGGATCTGGGATGTTCTGGTTTGGATCCTCATCATTTATTCCAAAGTTTCGATTCATATTGCGCAGTGTATGCTCAAGCTCGTGATCGTAGGGAAACAAGGGTTCTCTTCCTCTCCGTGTATTTGGCATACAAGGAGGATAGTTCTGAAAGGAAATCAAAAACAATAACACAATGTAAAATCAAGAAAATATCAAATAAACTATAGTAATAAGTTCAAGTTAATCTAAAAGCTAAATTCCCCGGCAGCGGCGCCAAAATTTGATACGCTCAAACTTACTTCTCAAATGAGAAGTAAAGCGGTCGTGTCAAGTAAATAACCCAACTAGTGAGGTTGGGATCATCCCCACGAAGAAAATAGTCTATACTTAACCTCAACCTATTATTACTATCGTTTCGTCAATAACTTCCGTGGAAAGTAAAAATATAAAAAGGGGGGTTCTATCCTAAATAAGGGAAAATAAACAACAAACTTGAAAGAGACACTTAATAGCTTTTAATGTTGGGTTTTAATCAATTAATCAAAGTAAATGGGGTTTACGTGTTCCCCATAGGTTCATAAATTGATAACTCTAACTATAATAATTCTTTCATAGTATCTTGCATGCAAAGTGATAAGTTATGTATTTCTAAATCCTCGGTCCGGCATCTAGAAAATCTCACTCCGCACCTTGGTCCGGCTACGTGTGTTGCTATCCTAACCCTTATCCTTACCTCATATTAAGCATCGTATTCGATATTTGACTAAGTTAATACCCCATACTAATCAATACTAGCCTATTAGATAGTATACAATAAATCTATGTTAATAATTCTTTTCCTATTATCTACCTCCTTGGTCCGGCAAGTAGCATTAAGGCGAGTTCTAACGTTGGCCATCCGTTAAAAAGACTTCTAAACGAAAGAATTATTAATACATGCAAGACACTATTCTAGAATTGTTCTTTTAATTAGGGTTTATCTCATTATTTGCCTATGGTTCCCACAACCCTAGTTATGGAGTTTAGTTACTCATAGTCATAAACACAATATTCAAACATATTAAATAAGAATTCATGTACTTACTTCAATGAGAAAGAATAAAGTCCGAAAGTTTGCTTGATTAATCACCAAAAATCACTTGTAAGAATCTCCAAATCAAACACTAATACACAGAGTCTAATAATATGATGTCTATTCTAGCAGAGTCTAACCTCAAAAACGAGGTTTTTCGAACTATTTAAATAAAAAAGAAAAACCTAATTAAACAAGGATTCTAATTTCTGGAAATCTGCCAAAACGCAGCTGGGTCGACAGACCATGCGATGGACCGTCGTGGTCACGACAGACCGTCATGGACTCCGTTGTCCCATACTTAGCAATTTCTTCTGTTGCTCTCTTCATTCCCCTCAACAGCAAGTATGACGGACTGTCATAGGCACAACGGTCCGTCGAGGATCACTTCTCTGAACTTCATGACGAACCTGCAGGACGGACCGTCATAGCCACGACGGACCGTCACAAGCTACGTAACCCCACACTTGGTCAGACTTCCCCATCTTCCTTCAACAACTTCTCTACGCTGCCACCTACGGACCGTCACAAGCACGACGGACCGTCATCAACTCCGTAGGTGGCCTTTTCTGCATTTCTTCACTCAAAATCTCCGCATTCCACTTTGGACAGATTTCCTGCAAAACAAAGAGAAACTCATATAAAAACTAGCACAAAAAGACTTTCGGACACACTAAACTTAAGGAAAAAGTATTAATTATACCGTGAAACCACGGTATATCAGTACATCCTCATAAGAAAGACTATCTTTCACCGCCACACTCTCTAATGGAACTATAGAGGCTGGGTCACCCACGCACTTCTTCAAGAGTGAGATGTGGAAGACCGGATGCACTGCTGCTAATTTGCTGGCAACTCTAACTCATATGCCACCTTGCCAATCCTTTTCAAGATCTTGTAAGGGCCTACATATCAAGGACTGAGCTTCCTATTATTTCCAAATCACATCACCCCTTTCATAGGTGAGACTTTCAGAAAAACTCAATCATCAACTTGGATTTCTAATTCCCTTCTCCTTACATCTGCATAAGACTTGTGACGACTTTGGGCTGTCTTAAGTCTATCTCTAATGAGTTGCACTTTCTCCATAGGATAAAGGACTGAATATGGACCTATCAAAGCTGATCCACCTACTTCAAACCAACCAACAGGAGATCTATATCTACCCCCATATAAAGCATCATAAGGGGCTATCTGAATGCTGGAATGGTAGTTATTATTGTAGGCAAACTCAATAAGAGTAAGGTGATCATCCCAACTACCTTTGAAATCAATCACAAAAGCTCTCAACATATCCTTTAAGGTCTTAATGGTACGCTCTGTCTGCCCATCCGTCTGTGAATGAAATGTTGTACTAAGGTTAACCTGAGTACCAAGACCTTTTTTGAAATGACTTCTAGAAATGAGAGGTAAACTGAGGACCTCTATTTGAGATGATAGACAAAGGAACCCCATGCAACTTCACAATTTCAGTAAGGTAAAGCTTGGCATAGTCCTCTGCCGAATATGTAGTCTTGACTGTAAAAAAGCGAGAAGACTTAGCCATCCTATCAACTATCACCCAAATTGAGTCATGTTGTCTTCGAGTACGAGGTAACCCTGTGATGAAATCTATATTGATCACATCCCACTTTCAAGTAGGAATATCAATCTCTTAAGCCATACCTCCTGGTTTTTGATGTTCTACCTTGACTTGCTGGCAATTGGGCACTTACTCACAAAGTCTTCAATATCCCTCTTCATGTCATTCCACCAATAGACTTTCCGCAGATCGCGGTACATCTTAGTGGCACCTGGATGAATAGAATACCTAGAGTTATGAGTTTCTGCATGAATATGCTGCATCAACTCTCCCATATTAGGAACACACAATCTACCTTGGTAGCGAAGTACACCATATCCCCCTTGGGAGAAAACCTCCACTCTCTGGTTGTTGATTGCACTCTTTAGTTCAAGCAAGATCGAATCACTCTTTTGATTTTCCTTAACCTCCACTACCAAAGATGATTCTGCCCCATTCTGAACTGTTACACCGTTGTCTAATATACTCATATGGCGAACTCCTAAGCGAGCAAGCCTGTGAATATCCTTCACTAGATGCTTTCTTTTTTTCCTCGACATGGGCTACCCTACCCATAGATAATCTACTAAGAGCATCGGCCACTACATTCCCCTTTCCAAGATGATAATACACACTCATATCATAATCCTTAAGGAACTCAAGCCATCTCCTCTGGCAAAGATTCAACTCTTTCTGGGTGAACACATACTGAAGGCTCTTATGATAGGTGAACACATCTACATGAACACCATACAAGTAGTGTCTCTATATCTTGATTGTAAACACCACTGTTGCAAGCTCGAGGTCATGAGTTGGATAGTTCTTCTCATGCACCTTAATCTTTCTAGAGGCATAAGATATAACCTTATCCCTTTGCATAAACACACAACCAAGGCTAACTCTGGATGCATTGAAATAGATCACATAACCATCTGAACCCTCTATTAGTGTCAAGACAGGAGCTGTAGTCAATCTAGTTTTCAATTTTGTGAAGCTTTTCTCACAATCATCTCACTATTGGAACTTGACCATCTTCTGAGTCTACCTAGTCAATGGTGAGGCTATGGATGAAAATCCTTCCACAAACCTTCTGTAATAACCTGCTAGACTGAAGAAACTTTTGATATCTGTAGCAGAGGTAGGTCTGGGCCATTGTTTCACTGCTTCTATCTTTTGTGAATCTACGTGGATCCCTTCGCTAGATACAATGTGACCAAGGAAAGCAACAGATTGCAACCAAAACTCACATTTACTAGACTTAGCGAATATAGCGATCTTTGAGAGTCTGCAGAACAACTATCAAATGACTTGCATGTTCTTCCTCACTCCTAGAGTAAATGAGGATATCATCAATTAAGACGATAATGAACAAGTCTAAGTACTGTTTGAACACTTTGTTTATCAAATCCATGAAAGTTGCAGGAGCATTAGTTTGTCCAAACGACATAACTACAAATTCATAATGACCATACCGAGTTCTGAAGGTTGTTTTTTGAATGTCACTATCTCCGACTCTGAGCTGATGATAACCCGATCTGAGGTCTATCGTTGAGAAATGACTAGCACCCTGAAGTGAATCAAACAAGTCATCAGTCATGTGGATGGGATATTTATTCTTGATTGTGACCTTTTTTAACTGTCTATAGTCAATGCACATTCTGAGAGATCCATATTTCTTCTTTACGAACAATACTGGTGCACCCCATGGTGAAATACTAGGTCTGATGAAACCCATATCTAGAAGGTCTTTCAACTGCTCTTTCAATTCCTTAATCTCTGGAAGGAGATCAATTCTAAAGTCGATTTCCCTTTCGGAAAGAACCCCGAGAAAATCTTTTGGAAATACTTACGGAAATTCACAAACTACCGGAACTGACTCAAGAGATGGGGTTTCAAGTCTAGAATCCTTAACTGGAAATAGATGATAGAGATAATCCTTAGATATCGTCTTTATGGCGTTAAGGTAAGAAATAAATTGACCCATAGGCGCTAGGCTAATACCCTTTCATTGTAAGATTGGTTTGTCTGGAAATAGAAAACAAACAATCCTAGTTCTACAATCGACTGAGGCATAACATGAGTGTAACCAATCCATGCCTAGAATGACATCGAAGTCTACTATTTCTAACTCTACTAGATTTGCTGAGGTGACTTTCTGAGAGATTGTGACAGGGCAATTTTTGTATACCCGTCTAGCTCTAGCTGGGTGAACGACTGGAGTAGAGACTGAGAAAAGTACTGAGTTACAAAAGGCAAAGTCATCTTTGTTGTCTTTCCACTGAGTGAACCATATGTGAGTCACATCCTTGAGTTTGTAGGATGCCAATCTCACCTATCACTACCAGTTACTGACATCACATAAATATTTTCTTGACTTTATCAATGAACTTTTGTGGAACCTTACAAACATGCGACCCTAAAAACATAGATGGATTCATCCTAACAAAATCACAAACTCTGGCTTCCATTGATCGATCAATTCTATTAGTAGGAACTACAACCTGCTAATTGTTCTAGTTGGTCGTATTCTTGACCAAAAGCTGAATTGGCTTTCTGAAATTCTGAATTTAAACTTCCTTATCTGGTATTAGAGAAACTGTGTTAGCATTACGTGCATTAGCATTCCATGCCTAAGCTCTACGAGAAGGCATGGTCTTAAGAGCTCAACGTCGAGTTAGAATGGAATTAGATCATATTATATGCACGATAAGAGTAACAAGAAGGTGAAGTTTTTCCTAAAACACTTCATAGCCTCCCTCTCATTAGATGTGGTGCACTTCACACCCATGAAAAGGACTCTACTTAGTGCGGCTTTTTAAGACATCCTAGGACTCTTGAACCTAGTTCTCTGATACCAAGTTTTTTCACGCCCCAAGCTACCCCCGAGACGCGGACATGGAATTTACTACCGCAAGTGATCCCAAGCTAACCCTGCTGGCATAATCATGAGCATACTAAAGATAATAAATTGTTGCTAAAGATAAATCATACTTAAAATGAAAAGATGGGGAACACCCATATTCTATAACTGAGATATTTGAAAACAATGAGTTTAATACAAAAAAAAATATCAACTCAACACTAAGCTGAATCTAACTATGTCTGAGAAATATCCTCTAAACTAGACTAGAAATACTGGGAATAGCCCCACCTAAATCTAGAAAAAACTGAAACTAAATGAATAAAGACTGAAATGAAACTCATGACTGTTGTCCTCGGAGAATGGGGACTCACCACTGAATCTGCTAAACTGGAGATTGGTAAATCGATCTATGCGTGATCTGGATGCTAAGAACCTGAATAAGCATCACGAGAAGATGTAGGAGTGTTGGCGTGATCACTAAACTGATTTCCCACAGAGGGGACTTACAACCAACTTGGCTAGTAGTTCTGGGACTATTTGGTACGCTAAACCCTAGTCCAACTCGGTATTATGCTACTCCCAATGAATTATGTAAATTAACTGATTATATCTGAATTTCTGTAAATACTGGATAGCTCAAAACTGAACATGCAAACTGAGAATGCAACAATTAATCTGGTAATTATGCATTTATAACTGAGGCATGTATATCTGAAGTGTCTAAAATATATGACCTACCATGTGTAATTCAAGAACTAAAGAAATACAAAGCTAGAGTACTGAAATTCATGCGATAATCTGAGTAATAACATGATAATCTTATTTGGAGCATATATTTAATAAATTTATGAAGTTATATCAAGGTTCTAGAAACCCTAGGTTTAATCATGATAAGAGAATCAAGAATTGACTGAAAACTAGAGACCCAATGAGTGAAAGGAACCCACTAGTGAAATCCCAATACCTGGTGATGAATTACACGTAAAAATACTCAAGTTTTGAGGCTGGAACTGCTAGAGCTTGTGGCGTTCTTGAACTAGGGTTCTTGAGCTTTTTTCTCCTCACTTGCTTCTAATTTTCTAAGCTTTGATTTAATGATTTGACTTGGATATGTTTTAATTATGTTTCTGGGCTTAAACTGACTAAAATATCATGATTTAGGGTCAAAACGATGTAACTTAGGGTTTAAACGGAGTGGAAAAGGTCTAAAATACCCCTACGAAGGTTGTTGTCGGGCCTCACGACTACCAGGACTGACGGTCCGTCGTGCGCCCGATGCCCCATCGTTGGGTCTGTCGTGAGGGCCTGTTCGACAGGCCTTTACTAAAGTGGGCATACCTTTTTACTCGGATGTTTCATTTTAGAAAGGTAGGTGGCTATGGAAAGATAATTTAATTATCTATCTGTGGGTAGGTCATGGGAGACCTAATTCATTTTGTGCTAAGATTTATGATCATTTTAAGTTGACCCAACTGCATTTTCCCTTAACTGGCTGCAAATTTTCCACCTACGAACCATGCTGGTCATCCATAGCTCTTGTCAGAGAGTGGTTGAACGGAGTCTTGATCGACCGTCAGGGACTACGGACCGTCATTTGACCTACGGACCGTATGTCCGTCCGTCGTCCAAGGTTTAACCAATTTTTCTAGGCTGAAATTTTTAAGAGTTTCTGATTCCATCGACGGTTGTGCAGGACGGACCGTGGTTCAGGCTATGGTCTGCCGATGCCACTGTTGGTAGCACCTGCAGATTTTTCTGAAAAACTAATTTTTGGTCTATTTTGGCTACGGAGTATTACACTTTGATTTCAACTCTAATTTGAAAAGTTCAAGAGCAAAAGTTAAAAACCCAAAACTCAGAGTATTTTTCTCAAGAGCATACAAAGTTAGGATCTCCAAAACTCTATTCTAGAAGTTTCAAAAAATTTCTTCTGCAAAAGTATCTCTCCCAAAGTCTCCTTTGGACTATTTATACTTTCCCAAAAATTGGGGCCAAAATGCACTATGTGACCTCTTCGACAACGTTAGTGGGCTCGCCAAGTTAATTTTGTGGTTCGTTGTTTGGTCCTTTGCTCGCCTTTCTCTTGATCTAGGATTTAGGTGTTTCAACCTCACTCGGTGATCTTTTAATCTGCATTTAATGTTCGGTGAATTGCTGAGTACCAAATTTTTTTGCCTTATAAGCCTTCAAATTTTATCAAGTCTTGTCACCTTCGGCGATGGTAATTCAGTTTACCCATTACATTCGGTGAGTCATCATTTCTTCATTCAGTTCACTGACTTGCCTTGACAATTTCAATTGTGATTTTGGGTGAGGTCATACTAGCTGGGTGATATACCGTTTTAGTTAGGCGATGAGCAGTTTGGAGTTTATACTTCTTTCTATGTTTTTTTTTCCTTTATTTTTAACTATTCATAATTGCATTGTCCATTAGTCTTCATAGCTGCAAATCATCAATATATTATCAGAATAGGACATAATTATGCATTGAGGGAACTAATTGTTAATAGGCTCCGGAGGAGTATAAATCTATCACTTATCATATTCTAACCTCAATTGGCACAACATCATTCTCATCATTCGCTAAGACACTCATATATGTTATGACAACTTTACTAACTGTAGTTTCCAAAGTTACAATATTAATTAGCTAGTAGTTCCTTTAATCATTCCACTCTTAATTGTCAAACCACTCCTTATATCGTATATACCGCACAAGTAATATTTTCAATGTTGCGTAACTAACCCGAAAAAAGGTAACACGATCTTGAAGTCCCTGAAAACATTATCATCTCAGCATTCAAATATCCTCAAGATGTATCATTGATCCATCATCTTACTCAACCCCTTTGAATAGCTAAACACTTTGAACCTAACCACGCATCCTTTCCATAAGTTTATCAATTTCACCTAAGTACCAGATCTACATCCAAGCCATGCACAACACACTAACTTCTCCCATGAAGAACCATGTACAAGTCATCATTTAAGTGAGAAAATGCATTGAAGCCATAAGAATTAGATTGGACCAAGGACACACAATAGAAGTTAAAGAAGTGAAGATTTTTTCTGAAACTCACTAGAGTCTCTCGAAAATAAGCGATAGATTTCTCCACAGATCCTCAAAACTCTACCAGACTTGACTTGTATACATGTGGGGCTATGAATCTGGGGCATTAATAGCATTTTTCACGATCCAAAAATATATGTGATGAAAATTGTCTTATTCCACCAAGACAAGCCAGCCTAAAACACAAATATCAGAAAAGATACAAATATAAAACAAATTGAAATCTCAAAATACCATAAATGCGGATAATTAAGTCAACTAAATAAGAAACCCCAAAACCTTATGGTCACGTTCACAAGCATCTGATGAAAACAATAGATTTGAAAGAAAACACAAGTCTCAAATGATGTTTTCTGTAAAGTAGAACAAGATCATAAATAGGAGTAAGATGGTTCGTCGTGATGAAAGGTGTCTATCTCACAAATATCCATAGAAGCCTTAGAAAAGAAGAGAATAGAGAGTATCATGAAGATCCAGGCTCGTAAACTACACAATTGTAGAAGCAAAGCGTGAGTACCAAATCACATGGTACTTAGGAAGCAAACTCCTAAGCACACAAGATGAAATGCAGGTATGTTACTTTATGACATGTCTATTAGTGTTTGATCCCCCTTTAGTTGTCCCTTCATCTTTTCATTATGGTGATCTAAGTTCTTAGAGTTAAGGACTAATTTTTAGGCCTTGAATTTTTTCGTTAAACCAAATTAGACATTGGGTGTGGTATCATCTTCTCTGATTTTGCATAAATTGTTATGTAGGTTGTGGTGGAATTTGTTAGAATGTGTCTCTAACTCTTGGTAGATTGAGAGATTCACTTGCTTGAAGTTGTACCTTGTGCAAGAACTAAATGATGGTTCGTACCTTCCCTCGTATGGGCCTCGCCTTCCACCTACTACCAAGATACATCCCGTACTTTCCATGTATAGTAAATACATGGCTCCTCCAATGTTGCACATTAGTTCCTTCGCTCCATAACCCATCCACGACTCAATGTATCACCCATACATGCAACCTACTACCATACACCACCCTTTGGCATAACCTCTTCAAACTTGATCTATCCATTCTTTAATTAACTTAAACACAAATAATACTTCCAAGCATAAATAAGTCCTCCAAAAAACAAAGAACCACCCAAGATAAAATTCGAATGGTTTAAATCTTAACTCAAAAGTTTTGGATATTACAAATCACCTCTCCTATATATAGAATATGCCACATTAATTCTATTGATGGTGGACTCTATGCACACATATCAAGATTTACTCTTAGCCATAGTAATTTCCATCATGAAGAGTCAAATTTCATCGAAGAGAACATGTTCCTAAGGAAGCAGGTGTCATGTTCTCTAGTTCCTTGACTGATTCTCTGTTTGAAATATTGTAACCTTTTACTTTACTAAACAATTTGGGATAATGCACAAGTAGCCCATCAACCTATGCCTGAAATCTCAAAGACACACTTATACTATACTAAGGTTCTATTACCCCCTAAACTTATTTTATTAATAATTTTCTACCCCTTTTTGGCCTACGTGGCACTATCTTGTGGGCCCAACACTGGTTAACTTTTTTTTTCAAGCTAGTGCCATGTAGGCCAAAAAAGGGTAAAAAATTAATTATAAAATAAGTTCAGGGGTAATAGGATCTTAGTATATAGTATAAGTGTGTCTCTGGGATTTCGGGCATAGGTTGAGGGGATACTTGTACATTTTCCCAAACATTTTTTAATAGGTATTTGTTCCTTGAGCGGTAAAGGCCTTTGAGATTATGGTATTATGGTAGAATCTTGAAAGGCACAATTGTACTAGGAAGAAAAAGGGATATATACAATGAATGGAATATAGTGCTAGAGTATTTGAAAGCATCTGCAAAGCCAAAGTAATAAGGCGTTAGTCTCTTTTGTTTTTGCTCACGTTTTAAGTAGAGATTTGAGGCAAATCTCACAAAGGTTGGTTCGTAGTGCTTTTACTCCCTTGAGAATATATTACAAAGGTAGGTCATAATTATTATGTAATGATTTGTTGAGTTGTTGTATTGAAGCTCTAGGTGCTACCAATTATCTCATTATGGCGAGAAAATGAAGTAAACGCATTTTCTTTCTTACAAGTTGAAGAGAAGAGAAAAAAATAATAGCAATTCACAAACTATAACGGTTGCAAAAAGCATCTTCATTGCCATGTTACAAATGTCAATAGTTCAAACATGAAAAAGAAAAAAAATATCTTGAGCCTCAGGAAAATTGGGCAATAACTGGTCAGCTCTCTATCAGTGGTAACTCTTTATTGAAACCTTGGCTTGAGCACCTCCTTGAACATATACAAAAGTGAGTTCTGAACCAGGCTTTAGTATTTTAATCCATTGAGGAAGCTCATATATGTTCTTCTCTGGGCATGGACTAAGCCCCCACAATGATCCTGAAAGGTTTTCAATTATTAACTTAAGATTTGTGATTGGCTTTTGAGATGTGTTCTTCACCACCACTCTATGCTTGTAGTAAGTTGTTGGACCAATTGTCCATGTAGAAATTATGGAGTGCAAGAATGTCACTGGTGCACCTGCAAGAAATGTCGCTATTTAATTTTCTAATTATTGTATCACTGGAAAAAATGAAAAGAACTTGCTATGATAAAGACTTTAGTCATATTTTTGTTGGTATTCTGATTTATAGTTCTCGATTTTCCTCATTTGTTCGGTTTTATCATTCTTCTGTGTTGTGGGCGACACGAAAAAGTATAAGAAGAGAAATGAAAGTGCAATGTCAAATTGCTAATGGTACAAACCTGGAGCTTTATAGTTTGATGATCCTGGAGACTTGTAGTTGGGTGTTGATGGCTGTGGATGATAGGAAGCTGCAGAATACAAATGTCATTACTTGTTGTAAGTATTCAATAGTTGTGAAGCAAAAATCAAGCCTCGTCTCGGCTTTTCTAATGCTTTAAGTATAGTTACCAACCTGGAGGCTTCTGGTATGGTGTTGGTGATATATGACGATAAGAGCCTGTAATTTAAAGACAAAACTTACTTACTATAAGACAGGACACTCTTCAAAATCTTGATTAGAGATTGAATTTTTTATTTAAAAGCTTACCTCGATAGCCTGAGAGGGACTGCAACTTGACGAAGAGTCCTATAAGAGGAGCGGAACCAGATAATGTTGGTTCAGTTTGTTCATAATTGGACCTGTCATCACTGAAGTCATCAGTTTTGCTTGGACCTCCCAAAAGGGCACCGTGGATAACATTGGGATTTGCCTGAGGGCGGCGATACCAAGTCTCAAATCCTTCTATGCAACTAACAGCAGTATGTAGTACTGAAATAGGGGCAATGGAGGCGCCTCTGTGGTGAACGTGGATTGGGTAGTTTTGTCCATAACCAACTAAGTAGCTGATGGCCTTGGGATTTTTACCAAGAATGTAATCAGCCTGAAGAATTCAATATCATGAAGTCGGTTAAGGTGAAAATGAACTCAGTCGTTTAATTATGCTCAAGTAATAGTTCAGGCTGTGAGTTGAAATGTGCGTACCTGTGATTTAGCAAATGAAAGGACATCTGATGGTTGAACTTGACCTTCAGGACATTGTAATACAATTTTTTTCTCAGAAAGATAATCGGAGTACATGGAAAGTAGGAAAGCAGCTGATGAAGCGTATTGCAGATTATTCCATTCGCGAACATAGATCAGGCCTCCTGAAAAACATTATTGAGAGAAAAAAACTATGTTTACTAACTAATCAATATATAGACACAGAATTTTAGAATTATTCTATCCAACTTTACTGACCAGGAGTCAGGGCTACGTTGTATCCGTCATTTTTCTGCAAACAAGCACAGGTAAAGTAATCTGCTTTAGCCTGGTACTGTTTCAACGTTGGAGTGTATGATCCACCAGCTCCATCTAAGAGAATCTACACATTAAAAAAGGCAAGACCTTATCTGATTAGCTAAACCACACTGCAACAAAGTAATTGTTTTTTATCTTTTCCAAAACTAGGACATTGTTCTCCAACTATTGCAATTATTACCTTGGTCAGAAGAATTTGAACACCAGCATACTTGTTGTCCCAGGAAAATTCCCTGACTGCCCATCCAGTTCCTCCCAAGGATACTGCATTGTCCACCACATACTTTAAGTAGAACTCGTCATAAGTTGCTCGATAGAGCCATGCAGCAGACCATAGAAGCTCGTCCTAATACATCATGAACAACAAAGTTGATGTGAGCAAATTTATAAGTTGAACTTGAGTGGGAGTAGCAGATAACAAAAATTATATTATGACTAACCGAATAACCAGATGATGTGTAGAATGCTTGAGCATTTGGAATGGAATCATCATACAAACCTCTGAAGGTATCCGCAAATGAGAATAGCTGCAATTGCACACTCTTGATAAATTAAATGTGAAATTAAGAGACAGAGTTTCTGTTTATATATATATTAAGGTGTACCTGTTTTGCATGGACCAAAAGGAGATTAGAGTAGGAAGAGTCATAAGGCTTGAATGCAAGAGAGGCAGCAGCAAAAGCAGCAGCAGCTTCACCAGCAAGGTCAGAACCAGGGTGGCTAGGATCAAGCTTGTAAGCAGTTCTTGGGGTTGTCATATCTTCTGCTCTCTCCCAACAATAGTGATCAGAATCACCATCTCCAACCTGAAATTTTTCACCAACAAAACTAATACATTATTATTTTTATACTTTATAAAATTTCCGTGAATGTTAAATTACTATAATTCCCAACTAAATGTTAAATTACTATTTTACTCCAAGCTATAGAAACACTTAATTTTCTATATTTATGTTTATATTTATTTTGTTATATAAATTATATTACAAGCAGACAGTTTTTCACATCGAACGATTGTAACTTTTTCAAGAATTCTGAATTTTTTCAACTTTTTTCAATTGTGATTTCTGTCATTTTTAACAATACTACCTTAAAAACAAGTCTTTTTGAAACTTGTTCCTTTCAAATTTGAAGTTATATTAGTGCACATTTTATAGTGGCTCCTCTATATATAATTTTATTGCTTTATGAAAACAGATCTCATTATTTGGTTAAGTAATGATTTTCACAAATTATAATTTTTTAAATATTCTTTGTATTATGAAAGAACATTTTGATGCAATCGTTGATTGATCTTAGATATATATATCACATATACATAATTAATTATATATGTGCAAAAACACGTATCAAAAAAACTAGTTATACATTAAAAATATGAAAGAGTATTTATTAAATATTACTAGGCATATTCAAGAGGCTGGTGGCCAAACTATTGGAACAAATTTAAATGTAGTTGGGGGTAGAGAAGAAGAATTTAATTACCTGAGCCCAGAGGACATTGGGTTGAGTATGGGCTTTGATGAAGTAATCAGTACCCCATTTAATAGCAGCCAAGGTATTTCCCATCTGATTAACATCTGCTATTTCCTTCCTATAGTCAACAACGCTCCATCCTAACATTGTCAAACTATATGCCATAGGCAATCCAAATTTTACATGATCTCCTGCATCATAGTACCCTCCCACCAAATTCACCTACATTGATATATCAACCATAATTTTGATTAATTATATAACCTATATTATAAGTCACAATAATATGAATAATTAGGTCTCAGTTGGTTTGGAGTGTGGTTATCCACACGGATGACCCGGGATCAATCCCCCCTCAACGCTTTCTGAGTCGAGTCTGTCGCATAGGGCTTGCCTAGTGCTGTTGTGGTTTGCAAGTTATTACACACTGGGAGGTTTATCCAGTGCTCACCCGAAGGACAGAGGTGAGGTTATAATGGGGTTCCAAAAAAAATGAATAATTAGTCTTACCCCTTGGAGAAAACCATCCTTGAGGCCTGAATCGCCGCGCCATTTAACACGTTGATTCGGTGGCAATTTTCCAGACCTTTGTGCCTCAAAGAATAGCAAGGTTTTGTCCATGGCATTTCCATAGTCAAAATTATAAGAAACTGCTTCCAAAGCTAGTAGGCCAACTAACAACACAGAAATAAGTTGTAACTTTGATGATATTCCCATCCTTCTTTCTTTCTCTAAAACTATAAAATTAAGATAGGGAATTAGAAGAATCAAATGAAAGAAGATATATACAAAATATGTGCATGGAGATATATATAGATGTGATTTTGTTTCTATAATTAAATTATCATTAAGATGGTAGCCTACACGTTCGTAGACTAATAACTTAGTTTAAGCTCCCCACGTCTTCTTACCATATATATATTCTCATAAATTTAGTACATGATTGACGCCTTGAGGAGATTTCTACGTGCATCTCACCTCTATTATTCAAATTTGACTTTTTTTTTGTTTTGTGTTTTCTTACCTTATAGCAAAACTGACATCTGGAGGATTGCTTTGACTTCACAAATTACTTTTAACATAAAATATTACTCCATATATATTTTTAGTTTTTCCTTTAATAGTTACCTTAGTTAAATATATATTCTTCTTTGTTACTATTGCTTTTTACCACTTAATTGTGTACTATTCAATAGTAACATATTTAACCTTCTGATTTTGGCACGTAAAGCTAATGGAAGCTCCCCCCCCCCCCCCCCCCCCCAATATATGTTAGAATTTCAAGATTAAAAATATTCAACATCAATTTCGATATAGAAATTTTTTACTTTATCTTTGAAATAAATTTTATATATTTGAAAATTACGTAAAAAAATATATATTTATAATCACAATAACAATGTCATTTAATTTATTTAAAAGACATGTGAAATTTAATTATATAACAGCGGTTTGAATAATGATTGTTCATTAAAAATAAATAAATAAATAAATAAAAATTAAGTGGAGTAAAGAGTTAGATCGAAGTGTAGATGTAGATGTTCCAATATTATTCTTGCAAGAGAGTCTCAGCCCCAACTCCAAGAGATTAGACAAAATAAAAGTGGAGTTGATATGTTTAAGAAAATTAGTGTATTTCTAGAATTCAAAATACCCTTACAAATGAATCGTCATCGTCCTTTCTTTCTTTCTCTATATATATATCTCTTATGGTATTCTCCGCATTCTCCCCAAGTTCTTATTCACCTTTCATCTTATTGCTTGTAATTACTCAAATCTTCATATGTCTCTCTTTATTTTTTAGTCTCGTCTTTCTTGTTGTCTACATTCGACCTTAACATTGAAAATGCATGAGAAATTCATCTTCTTTTTTCCTTTTCTAGCTAGGGTTGATCTTCAATATACCTACTATTTCTTAGGATTAGGAAGTCAATCCTCCGATCAAGCTCCTACTTCTTCAAAATTAACTGGATTTTGAAAGAGACTCTACTATTTCCAAATTATGTGGTCCTCCCAAGGATTTGAGTAGGAGCGTATAAAACCGAACCGAAAATCAAATCAAACTGCAAAATGAGTAAAATCGAGAAAAAAAACCCGACTAGTGGTTGGTTTGACTTGGTTTGGTGTTGAAAAAAAAAACCAACTACATTTGGGTTAAGTTGGTTTTAACTAAAAAAAACCAACCCGACATTATATACATAAATTCAAATTTTAGTTTATACATAAAAGTATTTACTTTGATATAATTTTGAAATATTTCTTATACTTTTTCATAGTTTTTATCTTTTAATATATTACTTCAAGTTTGAAACTTAAAATTTTGAATAGTTCCATAAAGATTATAGTCCACAAATGTTGGTAATTAGAGTAAAACTTAAATCAAAATTGAATTATTACTAATGCCAAAAGAAAAATCAATTTAATCCTAAGAATAATAATAATATTGAACATTTGTTCTTTTGTTTTACATTGGTTTAAATAATTAAAATGCATAATCTAATTTTAAATTCCTTTAATATTTAGTCATGTAACTACTACTTATTAAATTTATTTTAACATGATTTAGTACTTTTGAATTATGATCATTTTCATCATGACTTGTTAATTTGCAATATATTTTTTTTACGTGATTTAATTATTATTATATTATTTTTTGATATTCTAGTGTCATTAATCATATCATAGTTTCTGTTATATTCTTAAGAAACACCTTAGATTGTTGTACTTTGGTAGGAATGAAGAAATATTTGAAGTACATGTAAATTATATGTTTGTATGAATACTTCCGAAAATCCAAAAAAAAAAACAGAAAAATTCAAAAAAAAAACCGAGGTTGAAAAACCCGAGTTCTATTGGTTTGGTTTGGTTTATAACTTTAAAAATCCGACACAAATGGTTTGATTTAATATTTGAAAAAAATCCAACCAACTCGACCATGTACACCCATAGATTTAAGGTTGTGATTCTTCCATCACTTTGTTTTTGTGGTCTAGAAGGTGACATCCATCGATTATAGAGAGGCATAGTAAATTTATATTATTTTTACTCTGTCTTAAAGAACATTTTTATACCCAAAATTGGTTATCTATGGGTCTACTACACATACCCTTTTTCATTGGGGTTAAGTCACACCTCAAATCTCGAGTTCATCATTTAGTTTTAATTCTCTTGAGCAAGTGCCAACTATTTCGAGGGTAGCATCTTGTCTCTTAGTACATTATAACACATTTTAAAACACATTATAACGTCTCATTTGGTTTTAATTCATTAAAGTTAAGATGTCTAAATCTAGATGTAATACCTCAGTCGTAGAAAGACTTATATTTAGAAAGATCTAAACTAGAAATAGCTAAATTGAGAATTGGACAAGTTAGTCTTCAATGGTGAGTTTTGCGTAAACTTCAAATGACCATAACTTTCACTAAAAGATGAGTTAGGTTGCTCATAAGGTATCAAATGAAAGATATTTGAGTCTTCTTTCCAACACCACCAAATTTGATTAATTTTGAGTTTTGAAGAATGAGATATGTCTGTTTGACTACAGCTTGTCTAGTTAAGGCATTTTATCTATTTTAAAAAGGGATGTTTTGGTATTTTACTTACCCCCACTATCCTAGCTCGTTTTTGTTAACCTATTAGGGGTCAAATCTGATTAAAGTCAATTTACCTAAAGTCTAAAAACGTTTGGAAGGCTAGGACTAAGTTCAAGAGGAGAAAAGCTTCAAGCATTCAATATTTCTTGCGAGCTTTCACGAATTTCACCTAGGATTTGATCCTTCCACAGTATGTATTTTTTCTTAGTGATGATTCAGTTCCTCACGCCAATTTGAGTTCACCATTCGAATTCGTTCATAGAATTTCGTGTATTGAGTTTTTTGATGAGTTTTCTTGAGGTTTTGTTCTTCAACGTTATTATTGGAGTTTGATGAGTTCTTGAGGAGAGGGTTTTGTGAATGAGAGTTCCATATGAATTTTGTGTATGTTTCATTTAAATTTTTCTTGATTTGTAATATTTCAATAATTTGGATGATGAAACTATTTTGGGCATAAGTTGAATAGAGTTTGGGAGAGGAAGAAAAGATCGGACAAATAATTGCACCACGGTCCACGTCGCAGAGGCACTTAAGATTTTTTTATCCATTTAGGCACCCTATCTCTGCATTGCGAAGAGGATACAAAGTCCTCTGTCTCAAAAATTATTTTCGCGACGAAAAATTTAACCTCTCTCTGCGTCACGTCTATGCTCTCATATTTATGTCTTCATCTGTTTTTTCTTATCAACTATCAAAATCACATTAATTATCGAGAGGTCCAATACATCCTAATTTTAACTCTTGAATTCACATTTTGAATTCAAGGTAGACCTAAGAGTAAAGTTCGAGGGAGTTCTTTTCAGTCATTTTGAGAAGATTTTATCAATATTTTACAACTTCTTTTAATACTTGAGTAATTGAGTATGAGGATGAAAAGAATTGAATTCATGTTTTCAAAATGAATATATAAGGGGACTAAGTATTCCCAAGTGTAAATATTTTACATTTAAAAACGAGAGGAGACCTTGATTTCCATATGATTTCATAAGGAGTTTTTGAGCATTATCTCTTTTTAAGAGAATCTTTTGAGAAATAATCTCAAGTTAGAGGATGAGAAATGTTTTTTTAAAACATATGAGCATGAGTTATATTTTATTGGGAGTAGTATTTAGCACTGAAATGTGGATGAGTTCAGACAACTCAAAATCCTCATAAATCATTTATGCCAACATGGGTAAAGGATCATACTTTTTAGATGATACTTTATTGCTTCTAAGAATATCTTATGGGATCCACTCAATTAAGAATATCATATACTCCAGCAATGTATAGGACAACTAGCAGCATTGACGAGACATGTATCATCACGTAGCTCATAGTGATGGTTGCCGGATAAAGAATCTTCCACATAAGAATAAATAGTTATTATTGTATTTTTAAATATACTGAGTCATTACCTACTGTTTTAAAAGTTTTACATGAATTACATCTTTATTGTTGCTTCATTTGAGTTGAGTATCATTGAGTTGAGTAACATTGAGTTGAGTTGAAATAAGGTGAGCGTGTATGTTCTTCCTTTTTATTAGTTCAAGTTTATGTGCTATGTTTTAGAGTTCTCCTTACATTCTTGTACATTTAGTGTACTAACGTCATTTCACCTGCATCTTGTTATGATGCAGATAAAAGTATTCAGTGTAATAAATAGGCACTCCATTGATACCACTTGCGCTTCCAGAGTTTCTTTGGTGGGACTCCTTGTTTTCGGAGATTGCCCATTTATCTTTCAGTTTTGTTAGGATGTCACAGGTCTTGTCCCAACTTCCATCGCTTTATATTTGAATCTTCATAGACAGTAGTTATTAAAGAGTCTTTTTCTCACTCCTTTGATGATGTTTTAAAGACTGTGAGTTGAACAATTATGTCCATTTGAGTACAGTGAGTAAAATATTTTATTTGTGATATCTTATGAGTTGAGTTTGTTTTGAGATTCCTATTGTTGAGAAAATCTCCGGCTGAGTATAGATTAAGGTTAAAGGTTCTCTTGGGGACCAACAATGTTTCTCGAGTTTCAGTCACGTCGGGAGTGTAGGCTCGAGACATGACACTAGGGAAAGAAAAGACTTCCTACTTGAAAAAAGAAGAACATTGTTAAGAGTAGATAAGTATAGCTATTTTGGTGCTTTTCAATCAGTTGCCAAAAACGTCCTTCAAATGGCTGAAAGAGTTAGTATTTATAGGGAAATCTAAGACATCTAAGCCAAGCATTTTGGCGGGATTCTTATTTTCTGAATTTGAACTTGCTCAAACTCGAACATTGGACTCACTGGATAAGTTTACAGGTAGAATGACAAAAGAAAAAGAGAGCTTGGAGAAATTAAGTGAGAGACACATGTTCTTACTAGAAAATGGAGAGGCAAAACAATAATCTATGGACAAAAAACTTGAAACTTTCTGAAAATGATGAAGAATACAAAAGAGTCGATATCATGAGAGAGGCACGTTAGCTAGAGAATCTGGAGAGTTAAGTCATGTTTAGGGTTAATGAATATTATGGGCCTTAAAGTTTTGGCAAAATATGGGCCACAACGTGAATGGGCTAGTTAAAAGATTGTTGGTTTTCCTTTTTTCTTTTGAATTAGTAAAAATTAGAAAAATCACATAGTCTAAGGGACAAATTACTTTTTATCCCTATTCTTTCACTATTTATCAAAAATCCTCTTTTTTATATTAATCCGGATACTTAATATTGCAGAATGATACTTAAATTAGAGGGGACGGATATTTTAATATTTAATTTGTTGCTATCAGTTACAGTGTAAAAAATAGATTATATTTATCCCACGTTTCACACGGACGTTTAACAAATTTAGCGTTCAATTTGCATGAGCATTAGTGAATTTCAAATTGTGAAACCTTCACATTGTTATTTAAAAAAACACGCAAAGCTTGTTTAAAAAATTATGGAACACAATTTGTGAAGATTCAAAAATGAATATTTCTATCTTGTTAAGACATATTGGAACATGGGAAAGTGATGTTATATATGAGCGATACAAAAGTGATGGGATAGTGGTTGGAGAAAATATTTTGTTCATGAATCTTATTTCTGCAATTACGACTGAGTTGATTATTGATGAATCAAAAAAAAAATATCGAGATTAGATATGATGTTGAAGGTAATTCTCTCCATTGTGTATTCCGACTGATATGGGGTTGAAATTGTACATAGAGATTAAAAAACATGAGGTGGGATTCAGAATGTATCCTCTATGCATTTATACATCAGATAAAGATGTTGAAGAGATACTAAATTTCGATGCAACAACAGGTGCAATCGTTTGTGTTGAGGGTGGAAAAAACGACGCAAAGTCTCTAAGCATTGTTGAATGAAAAATTGGTGATACATATTACATACCAGAAATGGAGGTGGAAAATTACATATCAGATACCAATATATCTGTTGTGGAAGAGAAGCAAATGTACAAGGATAATGCAACTCTAAAGGCGGTAATGATAAATTACAAAATAAAGAATGACTTCAACTAATATTATATGTTACGTGTAGTCATGTGTAGAATGTATCTTGTTTGTTTTGATGTTTTTCTGGTTATGAGTGTATAAATTCATAAAGGTAGATGAAAAATGTTTAAGAGTAAATTTGTGATTACTTTACAGAATAAAGTATCATAATGTGAAAGTATCAGTTCTATATTGTAATTGAAATAATGTATCTTAATGTAATTTTACGTTTATTTATGTTTAGTATAGTCAACCTGATCAAATAACAAATATATGTTATGCGATTGCAGCTACCTATTAGTTTATTATTCAGATGATTGTTGTTGGAAATTGAAGGGCTCTGTTAAAAAGAATTCAGAGACATTCATAGTGAGATACTTTAATAGTGAACATACATGTCCATTGAGGAATAGGGTATTAAGTAAGTTACAAGCTACTGTTGGATTTCTTAGTGGTGTGACAACTCCAAAATTGGGGAATCATAAAAGGAAATATACTCCGAATGATATAATTAAAGATATTAGGAAAATGTATGGCGTTGAGATTTCTTATCAGCAAACATGGCAGGCTAAAGAGCGTGCATTAGAAATGATAAGGGGTAAACTTGCTAATGGATATAGAAATATGCCACGATACATGTATATGCCAGAAAATGTATATCCAAATTCATATATAAGGATGCACAAGTCTGAATACAACAAATTTATGTATATTTTCATATCATTAAGGTCAATGATGAGAGGATTTGAGTTCTGTAGGCCAATTGTTGTTGTTGATGCTTCACATCTTAGTGGAGCTTATCGAGGGACATTTGTATCTTCTAGTACACTCGATGGAGCAGGTATGACATTTTGTTTATGAATTTATTTATTTATTAACTTAATAGTAAGACGTTATTTATTCTATATTGTTTTGTGTTTATATGCTAAGGTTGCATGTTGCCTTTGGCGTATGAAACTGTTGACACGAAAAATGATTGTTCATGGACATGGTTCTTTCAACAGTTTGAGAATGCATTTGGTGAAAGGGGAAAATATGCGTTGTATCTGACAGAAACGAAAGCATAAAGGAAGGTGTAAGTATTGTTTATTCAATTGTTCCTCATTTTGCATGCATATGACACCTCTAAAAAAATATTTGTTCAAACTTTAGAAAAAGCAGGACCATTCTAAGTGATTTGTTTTACTCAATGGCAAAGGCTTATAGAAAAGAGGATTTTGAAAAATTGATGGCTAAATTGGATAAAACAGATGGAACAGTAAAACAATATCTTCAAGATTCTAGGTATTAAAGGTGGTCTAGGTCTCATGCAATAGTGAACCGGGGAAGAATGATGACTTCAAGTATAGCTGAATGTATCAGTGGTTGCCTTGTTGATGCACGACAACTACTTATTATAGACTTTTTGAAAGAAGCTAGAATTCTATTTGGTTCTTGGAATTGTAAAAATAGAGAAATAGCTTCTTATACAAAGAAAATATTAGGGAGGAGATTTGAAGAAATATTAGTTTTAAACGCGTCAAAAAGTGAAAATATGAAGGTACATATTTGTATTATCTTTATTAAATTGTTGTTTAACAAAAATTTAAAAAAAAAACGTGTTAAATATCTCTAATTTATAAATAGCTGCAGGTTGTTGCATCTTCTGAGTTTATTTTTTCAGTGTATGAAGGTGTGATAAAATACATCGTTTATCTTGAGAGGAAAACTTATTCATGTGGTAGATTTCAACATGACGAGATACCTCGTCTACGTAAAATAGTCATTTTGAAGAAGAAAAATATAACAGATGTGCACCCCTACTGCTTTGATTATTATAAACACGACGCATTAACAAATACTTATGCAGTACCAATAAAACCAATGCCAGAATAAAGTGATTGGACAGCTCCAGACTGTGTATTGGAAGAAGTGGTCTTGCCACCTAGATACAAAAGATGCTTGATATACCAAGAGAAGAGAAAGAAAAATTCAGATGAAAAGCTAACAACAAAAACTAATTGTTGTGGACGTTGTGGACAAGAAGATCACAACAAAAGAACATGTACCTTCTTTCCAAAATATTCTTGATGATTTTTTTACTGTTTTATGATTCATGTGTAATAATGTTTCTGGATATATTTAATTTGCTAATAAGATTTGAATTTAATATCATTTGATGTGATTATAACTTCATATGAATGTTACAAGATACAAAATGTGTAGTTATACTAAATATATCGATTTTGATTGTATTATATCAAGTGTAATAATATTGATAACTTGCTTAGTCTCATTTGCATAAAAGGTAAAAATATTATGGAGTTTTTTTAACAGATACAAATGATAATCGATATTAAATATATATAGTGTTATATGAATCAATATGGTGAACGATACTAAATATATTAATTAAGTTATATTGTATCAATTGTTAAAGATACTCAAATTTAATTTTGATAATAATATGTGTATCAAATACTTAATAATTCTATGGATATTGTGCATCTGATGATAATATAGTATCATACGTTGTGATTTACTGAAAGAATACGACATGTTTAGTAAATTATTTTGTATCATTTTGTGCAACAATTGTGTAAATATAGTATCAGGTATAATGTGTACAAAGTTAATAGAGTATCAGCAGTAATTGTGTAGATCTTACTTTTACAAAAATTATTTATAGCGAGTTACTGTTAATTAAATTATTTATTTGGAGACAAAATTAAGATTAAATACATTTCTTAATAAAAAAATTCTTCAAATTAATAATTACTTGTAAGATTGTGCTGGAAGGAGAAGTGAAAATACAAAATACTAATGAACGTAACTACAACATAATAGAAACCTAACTATTCTACGTTAATAAATGCACCTTCTGTCTGTGTAGTGTAGCCACTCTTTGGACTTGTAGGATCGTCAGTATCACTGACATATTCAGCCTTGACTTTGTCCATACCATACTTCCATAATAGTGTTCCGTATCTATTACGAAGATAGTCACTCTAAAAACTAACATATGAAATTTTGATTTCGTCGCTCAAGTATTTTGCATAAGCAGCTACATAAATGAAGATACATTAAAAAAAAGTGAATGTGTAAGTAAATAAATCGATTTACAATACTAACAGGCTATTGCTTTGTTGTTGCATAATATCTTGAGCATATTCAACCGCAAAGGATTGTTGTGGATCCAATAATTCACCAATTTTCTTGTCTTTGTACGCCTCCAATGATAATCAATTAATTCTCTCCATTTTATCAAAGAAATCACTATCATGTAGATAGTTTAGAAGCATCACTCTTTTTCTTGATCCCATAGATAAGTCATACACCCGTACTAACCTTTTCTTAAAAACAACCACAGCCAACACCCAATGAAAATATTTGCAACAATTAACAGGCATATACACCTCATCAACTAGATGCCAAGGTAAAGCAGCATGTATCAAAAATCCATTTATGATGTCTGTTATAGAGCTTTTATAACCAGATATAGCAACACCATGGCCAATATGTTGTTGTGTAGTCAGAGAATCATCTGTAGGAGCACAATAATCCCTCTTGTATACAATGTTAATATATGAATTAAACAAGCAATTGACCGTAGTGTATTTTTATTGAACCAAGCCTCTTGATTTTGACTTCTAGCATAGATAGTAAAAAATTACATCTATGTGCTGTTAAAAAGATTAAAAAAATAACATAATATATAATCTTCACATGAAAGAAAGTGATAGATTGAAAAAAAGTAAAAAACAATTTGTAAGTTCATGTATATATTATATGACAGATTTTAAAATTGTATGATATACATAATTTGAATGCATAATGTATCTTAGCAGTCCAACATTTAATTGGATGTCACACGATATAAAATCCGTTCTTGTCAACAGGAAATGCGACAACAAAATTCATATAGTCATAACCAAACTTAGCAGATTTGCCTCTATATTTATCCTCATCAGGTGTCCTATAAAAATTATTAAAGTCAAAATGAAAGAAATTTCATAAAAAACTTATTTTATAAAGATACTTTAATAATAAAAACTTACTTATTCAAATGTGTTTTGAGGAGTCCCTTTTGAATCACTCTAAGAACTCTTGCATCAAACTTGACGATAGTTGAGATGTGATGCGATAATCATTAAATGGAGTGTATGGGAGGATATGATCTTCTATTTTGTCCTTGCCTTATCAGTTGATTCAAAAGAATTCACATAGGGAGACTGCAAAATCGTAGAATACATCCTTTTACGCTAAGCCGGAGTTTTAGTATTAATATCATTGACAGCCAGCTGGGTGGGTAGCTGACTGTCCATTAAAAAATCATCACTCTAGGTAAGCTGGAATGGAGTGACTGGACTCAATGGGTTGACATTAATTTGGTGGTTTGGAAGTCCATGTGCAAGTGCATCTATCACTGCTTCAGTTCCGGATGAGATGGAGACCGATAAGGTAGAATCATGTGTGATGTCAGATATATAACAAAAATATTACAATTTATATAAACAAACTTATGTAACATCAAAAAAACTTAATTTATTTGGAATTAAATGGAGGCTAATGTTATCAAAATGCAGTAAATAATGTATAACCCTACTAATGTCTCAACAACTACTGGATTTGAAGGATGTTTTTCGACTTCTTTTTTAATTTTATCGGCACCATGATCCTAATACAGAGAATTTTAGATGCTATATAATTTTTTTACTAAAATTAATAATGTATAATAAATTCAAAACTTAATACTTACCACCTTAATATCAGACATATTCACATTCACCGAAGGACTGTTTTGCTATGTTGTAAATAGAAGTACAATAGACTGTTCCATTGCCTGTTCCTTACTGGATGTATCGTCCTTCGTTGTTTGTAGAAAAATTAAAGTATCTGTTAGTGTATTAATTTATACTATGCAACCAATGATACTTAAAATATCAGAATCTATTTCATAAATTAATGTATATAAAACAGTCAAGATTAGAAGTATAATAAATCGTTTTAATGTAGAAAATGCAATCAGTGATACACAAAAAATGAAAGTGAATTTATGGATTAAAGTATCAACCATCCAAAAATATACATTATTTAATTATTTAAGTATCATATATTTACGTACCTTTGTGACATCTTCAACAAAATCCTTTTGTTTCTCAACCTTCACGGCAGGTTCATCAACAACATCAACAGTTATATAACCCATTTGCATGGGTCAAATGATTTGTTGATCAAAGTTAGCATTGTATACCAACATTGTCTTTCGCAACAGAATCATCCATCACGTGTGGCAATGAAACTTCTCCCGTATCCTTCGTATTTTAAAAAATAGTCAATATCACATAAAAATCATTAAAAAATTCAAAATATATCAAAATAGCACCTTCTCAGATTTGTTATCTCTCGCACCAACAACTTTCAACAATTCAGAATGGTTTCTCTTTATTAGAGCCTCAAAAGCTTCAACTTTATTATCAAGAGCTCCAAATTTGTTGTCTACCTGGAATTAAATTAAATATATAAAAAAATTAACATGGAACATATAAATTTTAAATAAATTGTTTACTTACATAAGACTTCATGATCATCTTCAAATCATCAATTTTTGTACTACCCAAATTTGTTTTTTCAGTGAATGTAGTAGGAGAAACACCAAAGCCATGTACATTATCATTTTTTTATGTGACTCTGGAGTTTGAAATGACTGATCTTGTTGCTTCTGTGGTTGTGAGAGTCTTGACAAATTATACTTATGTGGATGTACAACCTTTACTCTCTTGCGAGGTGGTGGGGTAGTTCCTGCAATAGAACCTCGTGATGATCCCCTTAATAGATTCTCTAGAGGTTTGTTGAGAAGTCTTTAAAACCAGGAACCTCCTCCGGATCCACATCCTCACCATCTGGAATTGCTGAATCTGTTTGAGTTTGAGGTATATAATTGTGATCTGGTAAAAATTAAGTGATGATATTTCCTCGGTGGTTGGCTGAATATTGGAACAGTCAATCTAAACAAATAAAAAATAAATTAATGAGAATAACCAAATTAATAATGTATTGCATACTTAAACAAATGAAGTAAATATGTTGTATTGTAGTAATTATCTCAGTAAAAATGATTTCCATAAACATCTCAAATTTGGGCTTCAAACTCACAACTTGTCAGTTGCACATCCTCGGTATACTGTTTCTTTCTTTGACTACAATATTGTTATTTATCATAGATGCACATTCATAAATCTAGACATTAAGTGCGTATTGAAATCCATTCAAACAATACATTTTTTTGTGAGTTTATACTTTTTTCTAAAAGATTTCATTTAACTTTTCAAAAGCAACTTGTCCCCAAGTTTACTGTTCATAACTACCATCTTCCACCATGATGAAGTCTTCAATAGGAATTGGTGCATCACCAAGCTGGGAATACACAAATATATGAATGAAACAAGATAGCCATCTAAATGGCATCATCGTTGTTGTCCCAATCACCTATCATAAAACGGTCTATCAGGCATTGTTTATTTATATTATAGGTAGTATCAGGAAAATATTCTTTGCACTAACCTACTGGTTTTTAAAATCGGATAAGTAAAATACTTGACATTACCTTTACATTCCAAACCAGTAATAATAGCAAACTCACAGATACTAAATTTCAACACATTCCCTTTGGCATGACGAATGTGAATTTCGTTATCTAAATTTCTCTGCTCAATCTCTAACAAATATAAACACTTTGTAATCTGACCTTGACAGTTGCATCTGGGGATATTTAGGTATGAGGCAAATATGGTCTCTTTGAATATTTCATACCTTGATCCTTTATTGATGATACTAAATTTGCAGTATAATTGATGTTGTAGATTGGACCAAACTTTAGAGTGTTTCTTGGAATATGTTTAATTACATAAATCATATTCTGCAATTAAATAAATAATTTTTATCAATCTCTAACAGATATAAACAGTTTATATACTATTACTGACATATAATAATGTTTTATCTTAGTTGATACGAAATACCAAGAATAGTACATAATATCACATTTATGAGTTCTGTTCACTTTTAGATATATTAATATTCATGAATAGTGATACTAAATAAAACCTACATGCCCAGTATGATACTTAAATAATAGTATTGAATACATTAATGTTCGTGTAATTTGATACTAAATAACAACAAAAAAATAAACTTAAACATCTATATTAGATACATTAATTTTCATGTGCAATACACAAATTTGACTAGTCATTATATGAAAAGATCAAGCTTATATTTAAAAAGGTATCTAAGATAGATTAAAATTCATGTGCAACACATAAAAGTATCACAAAAATCAATGTTCCTTGTGTGAAGTCAAAATAGTTAATACTTTCTGAGTTCTATTAACTTATCAATACATTAATGTTCATGAAAATTGATACTAAATAACACTTACATGTCAATAGGATACTTAAACAATAATATTAGATACATTATTGTTCATGCAATTTAATACTAAATAACAACAAAACATCAAACTTAATACTTAAAAAAGTATCTACGATACCTTAATATTTATGTGCAAAATATAAAAGTATCACAAAAATAAGTGTTCCATGAGCACAATTAAAAGTTGAAAAAAACGATACTTACATGAAAAAAAGTAATCATCAAACTAAAGAAAAAGATAAGAAAATCCAGATGAATAGGGATACAAATGTACATACCGTTTGAAGTGTTGGTTAAACGATACTTAAATTAAAAAAAAAAGAATCATCAAACTAGAAATATATATGCAAATTCGGATGGATAAGGATACAAAAGTACATACCATTGGCAGTGTTGGTCGAATAATTGGAGGTGTTGCCTTTCTACCCCTTTTCTTTGGGGTTTTCGGGTCTTCCGAAGTTGATGCATGTTTGTTCTTTGCAGAAGTTCTCTTGCTAGAACTTGGATTTTTCATGACTATAGGGTCATGCAACGATTTAGAACTCAATTCTTCGAAGATTATGATTCTGGATTTTTTTTTTTACAGTTCTGTTAGAAAGGAAAAATAGTAGATACACAAAAAAGGGGAAAAAAGGGAAGAAATCATAATGGAGAAGATGATAAACCTATTTTTGACTCTAATCCGGATGAATAGGGATAAGGTTCTTTTGAAATTCAAATTTACTTTTAATTGTTAACCGAAAATTTAGGGGGGGGGGGGGGAATTTGGGTAAAAATTTGAGGAATGAGAAAGGTGTAGTTTTGAGTTCCAATGTAAAAAGTTAGTTAAGTACTATTGGGTGTGTAAAAAGGGATTTTTGAATTTTAATAAAAGAGTAGGGAAATATTGGAAATAGATAAAGTAAAGTAGTGTAGTTTAGTAATTTTTCCTTTTAAATTATTTTAGGCTTCTAACTTAATAACTAACATAATATATATTAAAATATGATAACTAATAATTTATATAATAAAATATCAATATTACAATTTATAATTAATTAAATAAGTAAGAAACTTGAAAAAAAGGGCGTCAACAATTAATTATCTTAAGAAGGTATAAAAATGATAATAGTAATTTCAATAAGAAAATATATAATTTTAGTAGAAAATAGTTGTAGTCGTTAAAATAATTGTGAAAAAGAATAATTTGATATGTTAATAAATTATAAGCTCGAAAATAGTAAATTAGAAGAATGGAGGATCAAAATTGGATGTCAATAACTTGTCCATCTTTGACCAGAGCTTTTGGGGAAAGAAGTTAACAATGTAATCACTTTTTCCCGACCAACAAATACGATCTTGGGAGAATATGAGCATTGGATAAATTAAGAAGTGAGAATTTTGAGAAAAAGATAATCGCAAGCTTAAAAAAGTTGCCCATTGGAGTGGAGTAGACTTCGAGCTAGACCTTTGACCTTTGTTGGAAAACCAAACTTTCTCAACAAATTGTCCCAGTTCAGTGCTTAGATAAAATTTCACGTTGCATTGTGTCTCTTGTTATTGCATGAACATTGTGCTTCTGCCAAATCTTGATAAAATTGTTATGCAAATAATATAAAGGTATAAATATAAATATTGAGAAATGTCATGAGAAAGATGTGTCCTTTTTAATCAATATTCCATATGCAATTAATCGAGTATATTGCATTTTCTTTTATCATAAATAATTGCTTCAGATTATGCGCCTGCAAAGTCTCGCTAGTAAAAGGTATATATACATACATACATACATACATACATACATACATACATACATACATATATATATATATACATATATATATGATTTTTTTTCAAGAAATTTAAAATGTATGCAGTGGATAGGTATGTTTCAGAAATATATAATTAAGACATTATAAAATGTATCATTAGAGACAAATAAGATTTTAAACAAATTGAAAGATAACATGCGATGCTCATAGGTATAAAATAAATAATTAAAGCATTGCGAGATGTCTCATTTGTCTCATTAGAGATTTCAATAAATTTAAAAGATAGTATGCAACATGCAGTGCATATGTATATTTTATAATAAATAAATAATTAAGCATTGCCAGATGTCTCATTAGAGACAAATGAGATTAAGGCATACTAACTCAACATGTCCTATTGGAGGGATGATGCACCTGATATATTCTATTTTAGGGTGAAGGAACTCAATGCGTCCTATATTAGGGTAGATGGGTCCAATATGTCATATTTGAGGGTGGAAAATTCTGATGTATCCTATTAGAGGGTGGAAGATTTAACATATCCTATTAAAGGGTGGAAGAACCCGATGTATCCTATTTAAGGGTGAAAGAACCCAATATATTATATTTAAGGTGGACTAACCAATATATGGTGCAAACTTACAAACATAAATTTTGATGTAATGAATGAGCTTTGTGTGATTTTTTTGCGGTAACAATCATTTTTAATCTAGTATGAAAAGTTGTTGCAGTGCCTTTGCAAAATTGAATTTTTAAGATGCAGTGTCTGCTGCAATACTTCGTATAATGCATATGATGCCCATAACTTATGCTCTTCCACTTTGATGAGAATTTGTTTCTAATAAATTCTATTGTCAAAGAAAAATTATAAATTTCAAACTTGATTCTTGTTGATGTTGCACCATCTAAATCTCAAAAAATTTGACTTGATCTTGAGCTTTGTGTTGTTATCATTCAAGAATAACAAAAAATCAACATCTGAATTTCTCAAAGAAAATTTATTAGTATAAAAGAAAACAATTGTCTTGCATTGAACCATGAACCTTTGACTTTGAATCTGTATTTCTTGTTGTCATGGTGATAAAGCAATTTGATGATGCATATATGGCTTATGATCTCAATTTATACTTTATCGAATAATTATAGGTCATCTACAAAGTTGTCCCACTCTTTCCCTTGGGGAGAATGAAATTTTTATTATATTGAGATCGAACCCAAAATAGGTGCCTACGTATCCCACTCCTAGCAGAAATTAGGTCATACGTGGTTCATTACAAAAGGCTAGAAAGAATTGCAAAAAATTAATTACTCCTTAAAGAGGGAGAATAGAGAATGATATTATCAAGTTGCAAAACATAATTTCCTTGTTATTCTTCTTGACTGGTTGCACGATTTCTTTTCAAATGTATTGGTGCCATTTTCGATGTATCCTCATTAACAATAATTGTGCTCGTGTCCGCCATACTACCACTACTGCTTGAAGGCTCTGTCTCTTATTTTATCTTTGCACTATGAAACATGCTATGAATCTCTTATTTTCATGCAGGACAATTTTTAGTGTCACGTCCTTTAATATTCAAATGGTAAGCAGAATTCTTGGATGGATCAAAGTGTTTAGGCGTATACATATGGAATGAATCTTTTTATTGATTTCATAAGCTCATTTTCTCTCAATATCTCAAATATATCTCCATATGGCTCATCCAAAAGAGTGAAGTAGAAAGATTTCACCTTCTTCTGTGGTCGCGAATGATACGCTCAAACTTACTTCTCAAATGAGAAGTAAAGTGGTCACGTCAAGTAAATAACCCAACTAGTGAGGTTGGGATCGTTCCACGAGGAAAATAGTCTAGACTTAACTTCAACTTGTTATTACTATTGTTCGGTTGATGATTTCCTTAGAAAGTGAAAGCATAAAAAGGGGGTTTTGTATTTCCTAATGAGTAAAAATAACTAACGAACTTGAAAGAGACACTTAACAGCTTTTAATGTTGGGTTTTAATCAATTAATTAAAGTAACTAGGGTTTACGTGTTCCCCACAAGTTCATAACTTGATAATTCTAACTATAACAATTCTTTCCTAGTATCTTGCATGCAAAGTGATAAGTTATGTATTTCTAAATCCTTGGTCTGGCATCTAGAAAATCTCACTCCGCACCTTGGTCCGGCTGCGTGTGTTGCTTTCCTAACCCTTATCTTTACCTCATATTAAGCATCGTATTCGATATTTGACTAAGTTATTACCTCGTACCAATCAATACTAGCATATTAGATAGTATACACTAAATCTATGTTAATAATTCTTTTCCTATTATCTACCTCCTTTGTCCGGCAAGTAGCATTAAGGCAAGTTCTAACATTGACCATCCGTTAAAAAGACTTCTAAGCGAAAGAATTATTAATACATGCAAGACACTATTCTAGAATTGTTATTTTAGCTAGGGTTTATCTCATTATTTGTCTATGGTTCCCACAACCCTAGTTATGGAGTTTAGTTCGTCATAGCCATAAACACAATATTCAAATATGTTAAACAAGAATTCATGTACTTACTTCAATGAGAACGAATAAATTCCGAAAATTTGCTTGATTAATCACCAAAAATCACTTGTAAGAATCTCTAAAAATCAAACACTCCAAACACAAAGTCTAATAATATGATGTTTTATCTCACAGAGTCTAACCTCAAAAACGAGGTTTTTCGAACTATTTATAAAAAATAAAAACCTAATTAAACAAGGATTCTAATTACTGGAAATCTGCCAAAACGCGACTGGGTCGACGGACCACGCGACGGACCGTCGTGGACTCCGTCGTCCCATACTTGGTGTAATTTCTTCTGCTGCTTTCTTCATTCCCCTCGACGACAAGTGTGACGGACCTTCATAGGCACAACGGTCCGTCGAGGGTCTCGTTTCAAAATACTTCAACTCTTGGAATCTGGGTACTAGGATCACTTCTCTGATCTTCACGATGAACCTGCAGGACGGACCGTCATAGCCATGACGTACCGTCACAAGCTTCATAATCCTACACTTGGTCAGACTTCCCCATCTTCCTTCAGCAGCTTCTCTACGCTGCCACCTACGGACCGTCACAGGCACGACGGACCGTCATAAGCTTCGTAGGTGGTCTCTTCTGCATTTTTTGCTCAAAATCTCCGCATTCAGCTTTGGACAGATTTCCTGCAAAACAAAGAGAAACTTATATCAAAATTAGCACAAAAAAGGATTTCGGACACACTAAACTTAAGGAAAAAGTATTAATTATACCGTAAAAGCACGGTATATCAACACACACCCTCAACTTAAATTCGTTGTTTGTCCTCAAGCAACGCACTATGACTCACTACACAATCTTTGTACAATAGTATTCATGTTTTATCCTTTGCAATCATTTGGCTATCAATCCCGATTAATCTCATCAAATCTATGCATGCTATCACTATTAGGCTTGAATTTTGTAGGATTCGAACATGACACAGACTCACCATGCTCTAACACCTATCCTCTTCAATTTCTCACCGAGGTGCTAACAATTCCGGTATTGCAACTAGTGTCCTCACTTTAGAACAAAATCCTCATTATTCACACAATGATTTCAGTTTGAGTATAAGGATTACATTTCAACACTCGCTCTCAGAACAAAGTCACACTCATTCATACCTATTTCCATAAGCTTTCCCTTATTTTCACTGCCTTATGTTCGCTATACAACCCTTAGGATCACGATAGGACTTTTTTAGCTTGTAACGTAGGCTCAGAGTCAGGTAGGGTATATTTAGGTATACTTTATTGACTTTTTGCCCTCCTTGACATATCGGCTAAACCTTCCACTTTCTATCACTTTATCTCGCCCAATTTCTCCTATTCTTTCACCTTGCTGTTTCCCTTCTTTCTTCATTTGTGTAAGTAACTCTTTTCTTTTCTTGTTTGTAATTCTTGAATATTTCTCTTTTTCTTTCCTTTTCTTTCAACAAGTTCTTGAGTCACTTTACTTTTGTTCTTTCTCTCTCTTTGTTCTTTCAACCCCACTTTCCAGAGCATTCCTCAAAACAGCCACCCTAAACTCATCGCTTTGCCATGAGTCAAGGTACACAATACCCAAAGTCGGGTCAGGGCCATAACGAAGGTTGTTTATGCATTAGCCACCCTCAACTTATGCTTTTGGCATAAGCTGAGGTGCACATGTCCAAGGAGGGACCAGGGCCAACATATTGTTCCCAGAAAAGATCAGTTGGGGTGAAAAAGAAAGGTCTAATTTTAAGCTCAAATTGTTGGGATCAAAGAAGGATAACTTTCATTTGGTTTCTTTTATTTAGGCTAGAAATGGGCTATATTGAATAAGGGCCTATGATCCTTTCCTAATTGTCTGTTACAGCTTACTTTTAGCAGGACTAACCAGGCAAGTTCTAGCTCAGTACCAGTAGTGGACTATTCAACTTTCCTCACACTCACTTGACATCTCATCACTATACCAGATTATCAGACACCTTGTTTGACTTGAAGATTTAGGGTAATGCAATGGTGTAACTCTATTTCATGTTTAGAGCCACACAATTATCAGTTACTACGCCTAGTCATGCAACATTTTCCAGTTTTATCGGGATATTATTTTAGCCATCATGCTTCAGAGTTAAATTATGTACAAAAGATATAACGTGCCGGTTCAACAGAAAAAGTAATCAGTCTTTTGGGGAAAAAGAACACAGGCAAGAAAACCCCAAAAGAGGATAGTGAGTTGGGCTACTCAGACTTCACCCTAACACTCACTTTCCATTTACCCCACCCCCAACAAAAAACCATGCAATTGTCCCCAATGCATAAAAAAAATCTAAAGATTAGAGGGGTAGGTGAAGCAAACCTGTGGCGCATAGCGCCGTCGATTAGCAAGCTGGTGGGTCCGGTTTCCCAGAACCCACATCCTCTCCAATCTGGATACCCTCAGTGGTGTCCTCAGCAATCTGGACACCCTCAGTGATGACCTCAGCAACAATCGCACCATCAGTAGTGCCTCCTGCTGTCTCTATAGTGCGGGTGCTAGACGCCCCAGCCGCTATCTGCGATGCTCTGATTTGGTGTGCCTCCACCTCAGCAAGTGAGGCTCTCCTCGCGGCCTCCATCTCTCGGCGCTCCTTCTTCCTTGCTCGCGCCTCATCCTCTGATCGACCCCTACGCCTCTTGGCACTCTCTCGAGGGGAAGGTGGGGGAATTTCTGAAGTAGTAAACAGGGCCGCCAATACAGTGTCCTCAACAGGCTCGACAGGCTCCGGCACTCTCACCTCTAGGATCGTGTCGATGTCTGCACGAAGACTGTCGACTGTAGCCTGAAGAGTCGACACAACTACCGGAGGGACTGGTCGGGCTAACACTCTCAACTCAAATGCATCTAGGCGCTGGTGAACCTCAACAATCTTCCGCTGCATCTTCCTCTCCATACGCGCTTCAGACTCAGTAATAGACATCTGCATCCACGGCTGGATATGATGCAGAAGGATGGCCATTTGTGCCTCCAGTTTTTGGACCCTAGCAAGCGGGGCCAGTAACGATGGAGGGGCTGTGCGAGAGGAGCTCGGGGCTGGGCTACTACCCGGGATAGACTCGACCGGGGTAGTGTCAGTGGACGCCTGTGTAGCGGTGCAGGCCTGGGCCACCGTATCCGCAAGATCATCAGCAAGTGGTGGTAGCTCTGGACGGGGCCCTCGACGTGGGGCCAACTCATTGGCCTCGTCTCTGATGAGGCTGACGTCAACGGTGCCCTGCGGGGTCTTCAACTGATCTATGTGCCATATGGGCACACCTGTGGTCCTGCAAAGGGCAAAAATCATACACGGGAAGGGGTAGGTAGTAGTGACCTTGAATGCCCTCTCGTGCATGACTGCCTGGAGAAACCATGTGAAGTCGACCTCGAATCCGGCTATCATCGCCGCTATCAACACTGCTCGATCCAAGTGACGATGTTATCAACAGTTGTGGGGGAAAGGCAGTGACGGACGAGCAGCCACAAGAACTTCGCGACGAACGTGAGGTTGGCCTTCTTGATGGCCCCCTTCGGCTCAGTGACCCAATCTGCACCCTCTCCGTCGACTGATAGGTGCAGGGCCATCCACCTCTTGGTGGTCTCTCTCAGTGTCTGCTCGCGCAAGAACTGGCCATCCTTCACTATCTGCCAGCGGTAGTCAAACTCGGCAGTGTGGGGAGTCCGCGTAGCATCTGCACTCTCGCCGTATAGGAACCGGTGGATAGCTGGCAGGGAAATGTCAACCTGCACACCCCGGACTCGAACCTGCTACAGTGGGGCCTGTTTAGCGGGAGAAGCCCACCTATCGATCTGTGATCGGAGAGTCGCTACGTAGGATGTGTAGAACTCTCGGACCACTTCCTCGCTGTATCGTCCCAACGGACGGGCTGTCCACTCTAAGCGATGCCTAGTGAATAGGTTGTGGATCTCCGGCATCGATGGGAGACTCCCTGTAAGTACCCGCCGCTCCAAGGTGAGTGTCCGAGTCATTACTCCTTTATCAGTCAAGAATTTGGCGTTGGAGTAAACTTGAAACTGGCCTTCGACGCACCACCAGTTTGGCTGGTCAGAGGCTAGGGTGGGGACCTGGGCTGGTGCGCCGGATGTAGAGTCTGAATTGTCAGCCTCATCAGAAGAGGCCGACGCTGCAGCAGTGGCGGGTGCGGGAACCTCAGCAGAGCCTGAAGCTTTCTCGGACCAGGATACTCCTAAGGAGCCAGACGCTCCTTCCTCATGTGTGGCTGACCCAGAGGGTGTGCCGGTCAGTGTGCGCTCCTCATCAGACTGGGAGGCAGTGACTACGTGAGACGCCACAGTCTTGGGTGTGGCTCTGGGGGCACGTGTAGCACGGGAAGGTGCGGAAGTGCCTGGGGGCACATATTCAGGGTCCCGCTCATCATCAGAGCCGATGATCAAGCGTGCAGACGGGGCAACAGACTTGGATCTCCCACGTGCGTAGGCTTGGTCTTGCTTGGGTGCCATAGTAGATAGTACCTGGTGTGACCGATGCATACAACGGTCCGTTGCATGCGCAACGGTCCGTCGTTGTATCCGTCAGTGGCTACTGCGGAGTGGTTTTCTGCAGAATTTCTTGGTGATGTGCCTGCAAATTTAGAACCCATTAATAGAAAAAATGCTACCATTATTAAAAAGAAGATAGGTATTGGGTTGCCTCCCAACAAGCGCCTGATTTAATGTCGCGGCACGACTGGGGCCACTTGATTACTCAGATTTTATCAAGATGGTATGCCTCGATCACTTCATTCGCCGATTCAGCATGCCCGAGATAGATTTTTATGTGCTGTCCATTCACCTTGAACCGCACACCCTCCTTAGTTTCCAACTCAACTGCTCCATAAGGGAATAGTTAGGTAACCGTGTAAGGACCAGTCCATTTGGACTTGAGTTTGCCTGGAAACAAGCGCAATCTGGAATTGAATAGAAGCACTAAGGGCCCGTTTGGATGGGCTTACTAAAATCAGCTTTAAAAAAGTACTTTTAAAAGTGCTGAAACTTATTTTTAAAATAAGCAGTTATGCGTTTGGATAAAAGTGCTGAAGTTGTTATGTCAAACGTGAAAAGGGAAAAATGGAAGAAAGAAATGTTAGGGTTATATGGGTAATTTGGAGATTGTATAAAAATATTAAGCACAAAAAGATAAAAATGTGGTCAACTTAAAACAGCTTATAAGCTAAAAATAAAAAGCACCCCTACCCCAGCTTTTAACTTTTGGCTTAAAATAAGTTTTTTTTAACTTAAAATAAGCTGTTTTGAGTATTGCCAAACAGCTAAATAAGTCAAAAACCAGCTTTTAAGTCAGTTTGACCAGCTTTTAAGCTGAGCCAAACAGGCTCTAAATCCCCGACCATAAACTCTCATTTTTCAATTTTGTTGTCATGATACTTCTTCATCTTTTCTTTATATAGGGCTGAGCTTTCATAGGCTTTCAAGAGAAATTCATCAAGTTCATTCAACCCGTTTAACCGTTGCTCTGCAGCTTCGCTCCAATCCATTTTTAACTTCTTCATAGCCTACATGGCTTTATGCTCTAACTCAACCGGAAGATGACAAGCTTTCCCATATACAAGTTGGTATGGAGACATACCTATGGGAGTCTTATAAGCTGTCCGGTAGGCCCAAAGAGCATCATCAAGCCTCCTTGACCAATCTGTTCCACTAGCATTCACTGTTTTGGACAATATCTGTTTGATCTCCCGATTCGATACCTCAACTTGTCCACTAGTTTGAGGGTGGTAAGGAGTGGCCACATTATGGCGAACACCGTATTTCTCCAATAACCCCTTGAACAATCTGTTGCAGAAGTGGGAGCCCCCATCACTAATAATGGCCCTTGGAGTGCCAAAACGGGAGAATATATTCTTTTTCAAGAATGCAGTGACACTCTTGCCTTCATTGTTTGCGAGGGATATGGCTTCGACCCATTTAGATACATAATCAACTGCTACAAGAATGTACTTCATCCCATGAGAACTCACGAAAGGGCCCATAAAGTCAATACCCCACACATCAAATAACTCAATCACAAGAATGGGGTTTAGAGGGAGCTCTTGCTTTCTTGAAATACCACCATCTCGTTGACATTTGTCACATGCTTTAGCAAACCCATGAGCATATTGATGAAGAGTTGGCCAATAGTAACCACATTGCAATATCTTGTGAGCGGTTTGGATACCACTGTGATGTCCGCCAACAGGTGAAGAATGGCATGCCTCCAATACACTCAACATTTCACATTCTGGCACACAACGCCGAATAAGCCCGTCGGCACAACTCTTATACAAGTATGGTTCATCCCAAAAGAAATTCTTCACATCGTACATGAACTTTTTTCTTTGATGAAAGGACAAGTCTGATGGAACAATATCACTAGCCAGATAGTTCGCAAAATCTGCGAACCATGGAATCAAGTCTTGTGAAGCAGCCAATACATGTTCATCGGGGAAAGTATCATCAATTTCAGTCTTATCCCCTAACTCTCTCATAGCTTCATCTTCTAGACGAGACAAATGATCAGCAACTTGATTTTCAGTCCCTTTTCTATCCTGCACCTCAAAGTCAAATTCTTGCAGCAGTAGTACCCAACGAATCAGCCTTGGTTTCGCATCCTTTTTCGCCATCAAATATCTCAATGCTGAATGGTCAGTATGCACTATAACTCTAGTACCTAGCATATAGGAGCGAAATTTCTCAAAAGCAAAGACTACTGCGAGGAGTTCTTGCTCAGTCACTGTGTAGTTCTTCTGGGCCTTATTTAGGGCTTTACTAGCATAGTAAATTGGATGAAGGATTTTGTTTCTTCTCTGTCCCAATACTACACCAAGAGCCACCCCACTGGCATCGCACATTACCTCAAATGGACAGTTTCAATCCGGAGAAATAATGATAGGCGCAGACACTAACTTCTCTTTTAGCTCACCGAATGCTTTAAGACAGGATTCATCAAAACAAAATTTACATTCTTTCTCCAGCAATTTGCACAATGGGTGTGCAATCTTTGAAAAGTCTTTGATGAATCTCCGATAAAAACCTGCATGCCCAAGAAAGCTTCTCAGACCTTTCATTGAGATCGGCGGGGGAAGTCTCTCTATTACCTCAACTTTAGCTCGATCAACCTCTATGCCCTTTTCTGAAATGCGATGACCCAACACAATACCCTCTTTCACCATGAAATGACACTTTTCCCAGTTTAGTACCAAATTGCAGTCTTCACATCTCTAAAGAACCTCAGATAAATTGGTCAAGCACCGCTCGAATGAATCACCAACCACAGAAAAATCATCCATAAAAACCTCTATAGTATCCTCCACCATGTCAGAAAATATTGACATCATACATCTCTGAAAGGTTGCGGGTGCATTCACAACCCAAACGGCATTCTTCTGAACGCAAAAGTCCCATATGGACAAGTGAAAGTGGTTTTCTCTTGATCTTCTGGTGCAATAGAAATATGATTATACCCCGAATACCCATCAAGAAAACAATACCACCCTTTTCCAGCAAGTCTATCCAACATCTGATCCATGAAGGGCATAGGAAAATGGTCTTTTTCAGTCCATGAGTTCAGTTTACGGTAATCTATACACACCCTCCATCCAGTAACCGGTCTCATTGGAACAAGTTCATTCTTTTCATTGGGGACCACAGTCATTCCCCCTTTCTTAGGTACACACTGAACCGGGCATACCCAACTACTATCGGCGATTGGATAGATTACTCCAGCATCCAACCACTTGATAATTTCCTTCTTCACAACCTCTTGCATAGGAGGATTCAAGGGTCTCTGGTGCTCAATACTCGGCTTATGATCAGGCATGAGTTGGATTTTATGAGAGCAAATACCAGGAAGGATCCCAATAATGTCCGCAATGGTCCACCCAATAGCTCTTTTGAACCTTTTTAGTACCTTCACCAAACTCTGAACCTGTTGTTCATCCAGGTCTGATGCAATGATTACCGGTAAAGTGTCACCATTTCCTAAGAATTCATACCTAAGATGAGGTGGGAGAGCTTTTAATTCAACTTTTGGAGCTTCCTCTATAGATGGTTTAGCCGGTGGGGACTCGCGATTCTTCATATCAAGCTCAAATTTCTTCGATTTAAACCGAACATCACCTCGGTCAAGAGCCGCGACTAATGACTCATACTCTTCAATGCAATCGCTATCAAAGTTCATTATCACTGCCGCTAATGCTTTGACACCTAGACGTTCTTCTATTTGAGTCTCAAATGTCTCACCCATGTTGTAAGATATAGCAGATGCCCGATTGGAGCTCACCACTCTGCCTCATGGACCTACAAATATTAAAGGTCACTTCCTCACTGTTCAACCGAAATTTTATCTGCCCCTTTTCCATGTCTACTAAGGCTCTTCCCGTAGCTAGGAATGGCCTCCCAAGGATAATAGACACTTCAAAATCAACCTCACAATCAAGAATAACAAAATCGGCTGGAAAGATGAATGACTCCACTTTTACTAGCACATCATGAAGTATCCCTATGGGCCGTTTTACTGTTCGATCAGCCATCAGTAGTCGCATCGCAGTGGGCTTTGGGTCACCCAAACCCAATTTCTTGTAAATCGAGTGGGGCATGATATTTATGCTTGCCCCCAGATCACATAATGCTTTCGCAAAATGTAATAGCCCGATTGTACAAGGAATAGTGAACGCACCCGAATCTTCTTTCTTTTGGACCAGAGATTTTGTAGCAATAGCACTACAATGCTGCATTCTATCATCATCCTCAAAAGTAACCGATCTTTTCTTTGTGACCAAATCTTTCATAAACTTGGCGTAACCGGGCATTTGTTCTAAAGCTTCTACCAAAGGGACATTGATAGAAAGTTGCTTCAACATTGTTATAAAACGCCGATATTTGCCATCCTCAGTCTTTTTCACTAATCTTTGAGGAAATGGGGGTGGTGGCCTAGGCATGAGAGTTACCTTTTTAGGCACTTCAGCATCTTCTGCACTGTTATCCTCTAAATTAGCATCAACATTTACCACTTTATCAGTGTCTTTTGTCACCTCATTCTCATTAGATGGCATAGGTGGGTCAATGGTTTGCTTGCCACCGCGAGTAGTAATTGCCATACAATGTCCATCATTTTTCGGATTTTGGACAGTGTTGCTAGGAAGAGTGCCTGGTTGCCGTGTGTTCACAGTTGCAGATAATTGGGCCAATTGTAACTCAAGTTGCTTAATCGATATTGCATGTGTATCAACTTTTTGCCAAATACCCGCTTAATCATTCCTCAACTCTTTATTGTGCTCATCACTAGCATCGAACCTCCTCATCATTTTATGCAACATATCTTCAACTCGCGACATACTACCTCCACCATCCCTAGGAGTAACTTCACGATTTTGAGGAGGAACATAGGGTCCATTCCTGTCGTTTCTATTACCATAGTTACCCCTGTTGAAGTTGTTGTCGCGATTGTAGTTTCCATCTCGGACATAATGACCCTCACGATTGTAGTTACCATAGTTCCGACCTTGGTTCCCTTGACCTTGGCGCCAATTCTCCTGATTAGAGCCTTGGGCACTTGGTCGGAAACCCCCCATCTGTTCATTTACTGCATAGGAATCCTCCTCATAATAACACTCATCGATTGGAAGTGGTGGTTTAGCCAAGTAGTTGACTGCATTAATCTTTTCTGCACCCCCAGTGACATGTTTTAGTACCAACCCAAGCTCAGTTCTCATCTGAGCCATTTCTTCACGAATATCATCTATGGCTGGGTTGTGAGTGGACTGCACTGCGAAGGTGTTTCTCCCTGTATCGGACTTCCTAGTACTCCAAGCTTTGTTGTTACGGGAGATTTTCTCTAATTTCTCAGCAATCTCAGCATAAGGGCATTCTCCATAAGATCCACCTGCTATAGTGTCCAACACTGCTTTATTGTTATCATCCTGTCCCTGATAGAAGTATTCCTTCAGTGACTCATCAGCAATACGGTGATTTGGAACACTTCTCAAGAATGAGGTGAATCTATCCCAAGAACTACTAACTGACTCTCCTGGTAGTGCCACAAAGTTATTCACCCTGTCTTTGTGGTTTAATTTCTTGGAGACCGGATAGTAGCGTGCTAAGAAGACATCCCGTAGTTGGTTCCAAGTGAAGATGGAGTTGTATGGGAGCTCAGTAAAACACATAGCAGCCTCTCCCGTCAGTGAGAGAGGAAACACTCTGAGACCCATCACATCTAGATCCAAATCAGGCCTCCCCACACAACTTTTACACACTGCCCTTACCTTAGCAATATGGGCATGTGGATCCTCAGAAGGTAGCCCTGAAAACAAACCTCTGGCAGTGAGCATTTGCATCAGGCTACTTGTTACCACAAAAGTGTGGCCTGTGGGTAGAGGGGGCAAGACAAGTGGACCATCCGAGTCTGCGATGTTATCATACCCTCTGTAGTATGCTTGGGGCCTTGGAACGGGATTTTGTCCCCTCTGTTGATGTTCACCCGGAGCGTCGGTAACATCTGACCATGAACATCCACTGGATTTGGGATGTTCTGGTTTGGATCCTCATCATTTAATACCAAGTTTCGATTCATATTGCGCAGTGTACGCTCTAGCTCGTGATTGTAGGGAAACAAGGGTTCTCTTCCTCTTCGTGTATTTGGCATACAAGGAGGATAGTTCTGAAAGGAAATCAAAAACAATAAAACAAAGTAAAATCAAGAAAATATCAACTAAACTTTAGCAATAAGTTCAAGTTAATCTAAAAGCTAAATTCCCCGGCAGCGGCGCCAAAATTTGATACGCTCAAACTTACTTCACAAATGAGAAGTAAAGCGGTCGCGTCAAGTAAATAACCCAACTATTGAGGTTGGGATCGTTCCCACGAGGAAAATAGTTTAGACTTAACTTCAACTTGTTATTACTATTGTTCGGTTGATGATTTCCTTAGAAAGTGAAAACATAAAAAGGGGGGTTTGTATTCCCTAATGAGTAAAAATAACTAACGAACTTGAAAGAGACACTTAACAGCTTTTAATGTTGGGTTTTAATCAATTAATTAAAGTAACTAGGGTTTACGTGTTCCCCGCAGGTTCATAACTTGATAATTCTAACTATAACAATTCTTTCCTAGTATCTTTCATGCAAAGTGATAAGTTATGTATTTCTAAATCCTTGGTCCGGCATCTAGAAAATCTCACTCCGCACCTTGGTCCGGCTGCGTGTGTTTCTTTCCTAACCCTTATGTTTACCTCATATTAAGCATCGTATTCGATATTTGACTAAGTTATTACCTCGTACCAATCAATACTACCTATTAGATAGTATACACTAAATCTATGTTAATAATTCTTTTCCTATTATCTACCTCCTTGGTCTGGCAAGTAGCATTAAGGCGAGTTCTAACGTTGATCATCCGTTAAAAAGACTTCTAAGCGAAAGAATTATTAATACATGCAAGACACTATTCTAGAATTGTTATTTTAGCTAGGGTTTATCTCATTATTTGCCTATGGTTCCCACAACCCTAGTTATGGAGTTTAGTTCCTCATAGCCATAAACACAATATTCAAATATGTTAAACAAGAATTCATGTACTTACTTCAATGAGAAAGAATAAAGTCTGAAAATTTGCTTGATTAATCACCAAAAATCACTTGTAAGAATCTCTAAAAATCAAACACTCCAAACACAAAGTCTAATAATATGATGTTTTATCTCACAGAGTCTAACCTCAAAAATGAGGTTTTTCGAACTATTTATAAAAAATAAAAACCTAATTAAACAAGGATTCTAATTACTGGAAATCTGCCAAAATGCGGCTGGGTCGACGGACCACGCGAGGGACCGTCGTGGTCATGACGGACCATCGTGGACTCCGTCGTCCCATACTTGGTGTAATTTCTTCTTCTGCTTTCTTCATTCCCCTCGACGGCAAGTGTGACGGACCGTCATAGGCACAACGCTCCGTCGAGGGTCTCATTTCAAAATACTTCAACTCTTGGAATCTGGGTACTGGGATCACTTCTCTGATCTTCACGACGAACCTGCAGGACGGACCGTCATAGCCATGACGGACCGTCACAAGCTTCGTAATCCCACACTTGGTCAGACTTCCCCATCTTCCTTCAGCAGCTTCTCTACGCTGCCACCTACGGACCGTCATAAGCTCCGTAGGTAGTCTCTTCTGCATTTTTCGCTCAAAATCTCCGCATTGAGCTTTGGACAGATTTCCTGCAAAACAAAGAGAAACTTATATCAAAATTAGCACAAAAAAGGCTTTCGGACACACTAAACTTAAGGAAAAAGTATTAATTATACCGTAAAACCTTGGTATATCAGCGAACAAGATTGTTCTTGGTGCATTTCTTGTTTGCAAGGATTCTGGAGACGCATATTGTAATAGTTGGAACTAGCATAAGATTGCAAAGATTAATAAATTGGATGGTGTTGTTGTTGTTTCATAGTCATGAATGAGTTGCTTTCTCTCATTTTTCTTTGAAGATTTAATGGTATTTTTGCTTGAAAGGTTTGGTGGATGACTTGTGTTGTTGATTTGTCTACAATTCTTCCTCCTTGAATACTATTTTCTATCCCTTTACCAACCTTAATAAAACCAGAGAAGTTGTATGCACAAGTTCCCAGAAGCTTATCATAATATAAACCTTCTTCAATTTGGATGAAGGTTGAGATCAATTCCTCTACGGGCAACGAATGATGCATCTTTTAAGCCTCTAACCTCCAATATATACCATATTCCTGAAAAGATTCATGCGACATTTTATTAACTTTGAGCAAATCTTCTATGTGCAATTCATCTTCATTATTGAACTCATATTACTTGACGAAATTACAGGTCATATCTTCTCATGTATGCCACTAGCTAAAGTTTTTATTGGTGTACCAAGCAAGTGTCAATCTAAATAAACTTTGAATCAATAATCTCATTCATATGGCATCACCATGTCCAATGCCAACTAATTTGTTGCAATAGTCCTTTAAGTGAATGACGGCATTTCCTTTCCCATTTGTAGTATTGAACTTAGGTAGTGTGTACCCTAGCAGAAGTTCAATATTTGGATACACACATGAATTCTCATACTTCAAACTCTAACAAATTCTTGAGCGCAAGTCTTCATCAAATGTTTTTATCATATTGTGAAGCTTTTTCCCCAAATCTTCATGAAAAAAATGGCTGAAAATCCTTCCCACATCTTGAAAATAGATGAGGTGCTAATTGTTCATGCTTGTTTTCATTGTAAGGAAATGAAATTGTGGGAGGATAAATATTTGGAATAATGGTGACTTGAAAGTTATAAGGATTGATAGTGTATACTGATGACATTTGCGAGAGATTGTATAGGTAGAAGTTGGGTGAAGAGATATGGTTAAACAAATATTTTGAGTTGAACTAAAAGCTTTAGCAATAGTAGGAATAAGACTAAATGTAGTTTCTGGATTGACAAGATTGTTTCTTCGAACCACATTCTTTTCACGATCATTATTTTGTGCTTTCACAGATCTCATACTGATGTTGAATTATTTCAATTTGTCTGACATTATAGTTTCATCCTTAACACATATTTGCCACCAAAACACTGTTTAATGCTAGTCAACCTCTAATGAAGAAACACAACTTTTAAAAAAAAAATTAGTGCATGAGAATACTCGAAATAAATGCAAAAATAATAAAATATTAGATAAAATAGTTTATGCTTATGATTTTGTAAAAAATAAAAAATTTAGACTTGAGGCAGAGATTTAAGTCTAAGACGAATGTATGAGAGTGAATTACTAGCTTGTAGGCTCTAACAGTGAAAGTGAAAGGAAAGAAAATTTGATTTCGGAAAAGGTTGGTTCATGTCGAGCATCAAATTTTGACTTCAACTTGATTCTTATTCTTTGAAATTTTTTAACAAGTTTCTAAAATTATCTCGATTGCACGCCAAAGTTATGCCCTCGACTTCATTCTCCTTCTTCGGAGGATCACTAAAATTTTATAGTAAACCGATCGAGCCTTATATAGGTTGCCTATGTATCCACCAAGGAAATCAGTTTGAATGTAGTTCCGATTACATGCAAAAGATATCATGAAAATTTTAATTTAAAATGATCGAGTCCCTATGTGGGATGCATACAACTCCACCAAGGATATTAGGTTAAGCGTAGTTCACCTCACATGAAAAGGAATTCAAAACATACAAATAATGATCACTTAAGATCACTGTCACAATCGGGGAGCACCCCCTAGAAGTAATATGGCGTACTTGACCTCTCGGAGGTCTTGTACAAGCCCTTAGACATCTTTCATTACACATATATGAAAAGTAGTGTGGAATTAAACCTTTTTCAAAACATAATATGGAAGTCATTTCATGAAACGAAAGCCTTTCAAACATATTTCTATGAAACCATGTATGACAATATGAGTACAAATGTCTTGGGTCACAGCCCATAAAAGCCTAAACATGGAAAATAACATTAAAGACAATACAGGGGTGGTGTCCTCAGATGCTCTGAGGACTCACCAATCTTCACTTCTTGAAATACTTTAAAACTACACCTTTCAAAGCAACTCAATCTCTTCAATACCCTATATTGGATTAGAATGTTGGCAAAATATGTGTTAGTACAAAATGTACCAAGTATGTAAACTATCATACCAAACATAAGATATCTCAAAGGGTTAGTTAACAATAGACATAATCATAAGAGATAAAGGCATATACATAACATGAATATCATAATCATAATAAAGAATCATAAAGAATATAAGAGTTCATACTTAAATCACTGTCTTTCTTACTCAAATGACCTACTTCACAAGCCACCACAAAGTATACTTGTGCAAGGCTAAGGTAGCATCCCATACTACTACCAAAGCTAAGTACCTCTCTTAGGTCATTCTTGATCATAATTCACTCTCATAATTAAGACTTAAGTTCATAGTAACATATGAGTACTATGCCCCTAGGCCAACTCAAAGCATACTTGTGCAATGCATGTCAGGCATCTTATTCTACCTCACACACTAAGAATTATCTTGAAGTCACCCTATTCCCTTTCATTTTAGTTTAGGAGTCTCTAGTGGACCTATTTCACATTGACAAGGAACTACTATTTTAAGTCAATCATGTCATGGAAAGCAACTATAGCAACTATCCAAGCTAAGCATACATCATGCAAGGGTCATGTCATAGGTAGCTTCAAGTCATACTTGTGCCACGTATGGATGGCATCTCATACTATCATCCATACTAAGTACTTCTCTAGGCTATCCTACTCCAAGCTAATTTATCTTTCATCCTTGTCTATTAAGCTTAACATGTTAACATAATACACCTTTTACCATAGAAACCATATTAACATACAAACCAAGCTAACAAAAGGAAGGATACAATAGTCCCAACCTAATCACCATGCAACCAATCATGTAGATACAAGCAAATTCATAGGGGAGCGAGAATTGCTCAACCCTAAGCTACCATGAGAAACCAATCACAAGTTATTCCATGAAATGCACTTTACTTGCAATTCAAGCAAACATTTGGAGAGTATAGGCCTTTACCCTAAATCTGACATGAAATAGTTTTGGCCTAACCAAATCAAGCTAACATGATCAAGCATCCTTAAAACACAAGAATAATCTAAACATGGAGAACTTGCTTCCTCCATCCCAAGCTGACTTGAGATTCATAACCTCAAGCTACCATAGTATTTAAACTCAAGCCTCCTTGAGATTTACTGTCTAAAGATACCCTTGAGAATTACCACCTCAAGCTTTAATGAGATCTGCCATCTCAAAATATCATGAGATCTACCATCTCAATCTATCACATCTTGGTCTTATCTGACCCAGTCAATTTCACAAGGAATGACTATTCAATACAACTTCATGCTATTCTTAGTCTATCATGCCTTGATTCATTTAGGTTCTTAGATCAACCCAGAATCCATTTATGTGAGAGAACTTGCTTCCTCTAGATTTTTCATGTCAAGTGTCAAAGATAAATAGAACACCATCACAACCCCCTCATAATGACTTCACCCTCAAATCCCTAGAAACAATAACATACAATCCCTATAATCGATTGCTACCTTCAATTTATCATTATACATGTCCAATTACAAGTTAATTCATTCAATTTGATCATTAGAAAGTAAATCTAGTCATACTTGATCACATAGGTTCAATTCCAACTTTACAAATCAAGATCATCCTTAATCAGTTAGTCCTAGTTTAATTCATATCTAGGTGATCCTATCATGATCAAATAGTATACAATACAATTGAATTAGGAAGATCAACTTAGAACCTTCATCTTGCCTCTAATGACCTAAATTCACCATGATCACCTTCAACATAAAAACATGAATTCATCAAGTAAACCATATGAAAACATCACAAAATCACCATATGAACATAATTTAATGCTACCCAGTAGATTGGGATTATAATCAAGCCTTACCCATAATGCAATCACAACCCTTCCTAGATTGGGGTTTTTAGAATTCACAATAAAGGCATAACTATGGGGAATCCATGGATGAATAAGATCCACATACATTAGATTAGAGACTTAAACCCAGCTTGAAACCTTGGTGAATTTCGTCCTAAGAATTGCCTCCTATTTCTCTTCTTCTTCTATGTTGTTCTTGAGAGAGTTTTGGGGAGAGAGAAGTTTTAATTTGGAGTCTAGAGTCTAAATTGATCTTTTATTGCTTATATACTCTTAAAATACCTAAAACCACCTAAAATAACCGTCCATTCATTTATTTGTATGTGGGATGAATTTACCAAATTACCCCACCCTTGGCCGAATACCTGCAGATATTACAGACTCAAACGATGCCTTGTAGCGATGGACCATCGATGGAATGATAGCACCATCCTGCAGGTCAGTCATTTGTGATAGAGAGTCACATTTGTGGGGGATTATCTCCCACACCTAAGTGTAGAGCGAAGCCCGACACCTACGGAGCGTACATTGGACTACTGTCCATCGTTTGTGAAGTCGTGGTTTGGGACTGTTTTGAACAGTTTCTTACCAAAGTTTGGGTCCTCCACAAGGAAGCCCTTTTATCAATTTCGTCTCGAAACAAGTCGTAAAACATGCAAAGGCACACTAGAACACACAAGCACGTCTAAAGGCTAACTTTTGAACGTCTTGGTCATTCTTCGACGTTTGACCTCCAAACTCTTCCAAACTCCTTAACCCAACTTCTAATGCATTAATTAACCATATTTAGACCTTATTATCTCATGAAACACATGTTAGTCTCTAGTTGTACTTTATTCCTTTTGGGGTCCTTACACTAGCAAAAACATAATTGCTTTCAAAAGATGATACACAAAAACTAATTTCCATGATTTATGCCTCTTAAAAGTCATCTTTTGAGAAAGCCCTCATATGCCTAATGGTTGTTAGAATGAAACCATTCATTGTACTATGTTTATCTAGATCATAATAGCTTGAAGAAGATGAAGATGCAAGAAATGATAAATTTGATGCAATAATTCTTGACCCAACAGCTGCTTGGTTGTAAGGAGGAACTGGATTGACCCCTTGTGGAAAAATCGTTTGATTGTGACTTGACGTCATCATGACGCCTGAGAGTTGATGCCAAATAAAATTTGGGAGAATTACATGTATTTGAATGATCATGCCACTATCTAATAAATTTTAAATCTCTTCTTTCAAACACTAACACTCGTCGATAGTGTGACCTAACATGCCTGAATGGAAAGCACATTATTTAGCTAAGTTAAAAGAATGCAAATGATTTTCACGAGGAATTGTTTGTAAAATTTCTAAGGATATTAACTTTTCGAATATAAATGAAATTGGTTCACTCAAAGGGATGACAGTTTGAGCTTTTCTCGCTTTAGGAACTAGTGCATGAACATTTGGTGATTCAGTGACAATTGTTTTCTCTTTGTTCATACATTGTGCCTCATTCAAACAATAATTCTGAAAGTTGATTCTTCTACTTTCTTTTGAGATTCATGTCATATCATCCCCTCAGAAGATTCTATAGATTTTCATTTCAACCAACCACACCCTTTAGATGCACTATTAGGAGGCCCATATTGCTTAATAAAAACTTTTACCATATCAATCCAAGAAATTTATTTGTGTCTTAATTTTCATACCACATCAAGGCTGGCCCAGTAAGCATCTTAACAAAAAGTATCATATTAAATTCATTGCCCTTGCCCTATGCTTTCTATCCAATCAAGATATGCCTTCAACTGATTCTGGGGGAGACCTGTATTATCATACATTGGAATATCAACAAGGTTATACGGTGTCTCGTTTTTATTTTTCATCTCAATAAAAATTTTCCCATGTTGTGAAGCAAGCTCATTTGTGAAGAAAATTTTTTTAGTCTCGTTATTAAAATGTCTTCTACCATTTTCTTAATTGTCAAATGTCTAATTATGTGAAAGTGGATGCGTGTCTGGAGAGTGTTGAGCCTTACAATAAAAATTAGGATATCAAGTTGCGTGAATATGAGAGTATCCCTCTAAATCTTCATCCGAGGAATCCCTAAGATTGTAATCCAATGAATTTTGATAGGAAGAGTTCTTAACATCACCTATCGTTTCCTTGATGTCATCAATTTCTTGTTCCATTTTTGCCATTTTTCCCTCCTGGTATGATTCGGCTTCTTTACAGTTAACCTCTTCAACTAATTCGATCACAATTTGGTTGGTCATGTCGTCCTTGAATTTGTTTGTCCCTTCAACTCTCAACTTAAATCAACCTTTGGAAGAAAATTCAAATATTTGGTAAGAGCAAAGTAAGAATGCAAAAGATTAAGAGTAGAGCATTTAAAAACCAATAGGATCTAGTCCTATAAGGAATACTATTTAAGAAAATAATTTAATAATAAATTAAATTTGATGAGAGAGCTCAATATTAAGGAAATTATGGTTAATTGAGCACACAAGAATTGGAATTGATAGAATGGAAGGTTGAATGACATAAGTTCTATTTTAGTATTGGCGAATTTTTTTTAAAAAAATGTTGAGGATGGAAGTAGTGTCAAACAATTAGAGACAACCGAGATCTATCCTCGATTCGCATACCAAAATTTGGAATTAGTGTGTAAAAAAATGGTGTGATTATCTTGAATTAAAGAAGTATTGCACTTTGGTATACCTCCAAAATCCATTGACCTAGGCTAGAGCCGCATCTAGTGAACAATGATTAAAATTGTGTTTCCAGACCTGAACTAATGTAATTAACATGATTAGGAAGTGTAAGAGCCTAAGCTTCAAGGAACGTCCATGACGTTCGGAAACTAGTGAAATTGAACTAGTAGATGTCCTTAGGTTTTGTGAAGGTTTGGCAGTGTCGTGTGGGGGGTAAAACTTATAAAAAAAATACTTTAAGTAGGTAAAATAATGTTTATATGATCAAAAAAATTAATTGCAACCCCCAAAGGACCACCATAGGGGTCTTGGTGGAGGACCCAAACACTTGGCCGACATGCTACCCCTCACTTAATTGTGCCATATCTCATACTTTACTGTCCCAAAATTTATTCCAGAAAACTTGGGGGAACAGAACTGCGACACGGACTTGTTCCGTGATGAAAATTTTGAAATTAAAATCAAGTTTGACTAGATTAAAAGGTCCAACTAAGTGAGGGGTATTTTGGGTATTTTAGGTGATGGGATAAATTGATTTTATTTTTACTTTATTTCATCAACCCAAAACAAATCCCCAAATTGAAAACCTAATTGCTCTCGCTTCTTTCTAAATTCTCTCTATACCCAAACCTCCACTGAAGAACATTGAATTTTCAAGAAGAAGATCAATTCTCCAAGTTTTCTAGTCAATTTCGTGGCTAAGTCTTTATTAAGGTATGGATTCTTTCACTCTTTGAATCCTTTCCCAAGAGGTTCATTCAAAGATGTTTCCATAATCCCCAAAGATCAAGGGTTTTTCTCTACACGTGGGTCTTCTTTTAAAACTGAAATTATGGATCAATTGTGATGAATTATGATTACTTAGGATTGTTTAAGTGTAAAATGATGAGTAATTGTTTTTGTTCACTTGAAATTCCATTGGACCCATGTTCTTCCCCAATTTCATAAATTTTGGAACTTGTTTGATGAATTGGTTGAAGATGATGAATATATCCATTGTTATATTGGTATTAATTGTGTTATTACTTCATGGACTGCCTTATATCATGTATTGTTTCGGTTTTGATGTAATTCCTTAAGAACCCATGAATGTCCCTCTTCTCCTAAACCTAACTCTTGAATTATGTTGAATAATGATTAGAGGTAATGTAATTGAGTATGTTCTTGTATAATTGACTATCCTATGATGATGATGATGATGATGATGATGACGATGATGACGATGTTTGATTGATTTGATGGGTAAATATCATTAATTCGGGATCAAGTCTTGAATGGGTTTTATGGAGGCCATTTGTAAGACCTTCAAGGTCATGAACTTTTTATTGTAGTATTGTTCTCTTATCTTTGGTAATGTTGTTTTCTCTTATAAGATTTGTAATGATGTATGGGCTAAGTCCAATTTTTTATACTCTTATGTTTAGATGGCTATGTGAAACAATTATAGATTTTATTTTGATATATGAAGTGAAGTTAAACTTCAACTGAAAAGTTTTAATTTTTTTCCTGTTTATTTTATCTATGATGCAATAATGTATGCTAAGGGCTTGTCTAAGGCCTCTTTGAGGAAGAAGACGTCGGTTAAGACTAAGGGGTGATCTTCGGTCATGACAAACTTTGTATCAGATCATGAGGTTTAATAAATATTAGGAATGTTGTCTCAAAAAACAACGTCTATGTAGAGTCTTATTCATAATAGTGAAGCGCGCCACGCATATGAATGAGAGGCTTTGTGATGCATAGGAAATTCTCACTTCTTTGGTATTCTTAAGTCATGCCTCAAGAGTCTAAACTCTATGTGTCCTTTTCTTCTAATCATTTTTTGTGGATATAGGCTATGACTACTAGAAGGAGAACCACAAGAAGGGTTAAAAGGGAGATTTCAAATGCGGGAGTTCCTCCCCAAGACAATCAAGATCCTACGGTCATGCGAGATGGAGAGATAAGGGAGGCTTTCCTAAACTTAACTCAAATCATGGCTACACAAGCTCAAGTCGTAACTACTCAAGCTCAAGCTATGATGGCTCAAGCGAATCAGGAAGTTTTACCCTGTGGGAATCAAAGTGCTACTACCATGGCTTCACGTTTGAGAGACTTCACTAAGATGAACCCTCCAAGTTCTTTGGGTCTAAGGTAAATGAAGATCCTTGAGACTTTATAGATGAGGTTTACCATATCTTGTATGCTATGGTGGTGAGTTCATATGAGAAGGCTGAGCTAGTTGTTTATCAACTCAAGGATGTGGTTCAAACTTGGTACACACAATGAAAGGACAAAAGGGATTTAAGAGCGGATCCCATAGGTTGGGAAGTCATTAGGAGGGAATTTCTTGATAGGTTCTTACCAAGGGAGAAAAGAGAGGCAAAAGTGGAAGAGTTCATCAACCTTCGTCAAGGAGGTATGAGTGTTCAAGAATACTCTTTGAAATTCATTAAGTTGTCTAAATATGCCTTTTCTTTGGTGACTAATCGGAGGTATGAAATGAGTCTCTTTGTGATGGGTGTGTCCGACGATCTTGTGGAAGAGTGTCGTTGCTGTCAAATAACACATGCAAGTAATAGAGTGGCTCTTTTTTGAGAGCAAGTATCGTACCCACAAGGACTTAAGCTTGCTATCTATTTCTAACTTAAAATGAAATATAACTAGTATGATTCAATATAATGAGTTTTTAAACAATGATTTGGGAAAGATCCAAGGCTGCAGCTATCAGCAGCAACCAAGATATCAAGATCTTTTAAATGGGTCATTATTAACTATCGAATCACTAAATCACAAGGTTAGATGTATGATCATGGTTTCTCTACCTCTAATCGCCTACAACATTTAACAACCTAACTACATCGTTGAGCGGGGATAGAATAATTAAAATATTAAGCATGTTATCTTCCTATATGGTGACCCAAGCACCGTATCTAGGTATATCCCTATCCTAGAGATGAACCAACCCTATCTGTTTAGATTTCAACAAGCTCCCTAAGCCCCATGTTGTTTGCTCTTATTCCTCTCACGAGTTCAATTCAGACAATAAATTTACTTCTGTAGTGATCATTACAATAATAAGAACATAAGAGAGTTCATGTGATGGTAAATAATAAACCCAAAACCAAAAAGATTACATCATCCTATAGCCACAGCCCAAGAACTAGGGTATTTAGCTGCTCATAATTCAATAAACAAACTTACAATAGTTCTAAATTATCAATAAGATTGAAAGGAAAAGAGATAGAGAATTAACCCTTAAAAAATCCAAAGCGTAGTTCTCCAGTTGTCCACGTTTAAAAATAGAAAAAGAATAATCTAATAAAATAAAATAAAACCCTATTTATACTAAAAGTCAAAACAACCAATTCTGGGCCTCAGACGCGTGACATGTGATGTTCTTCAGATTCTTGTCCAAGGTTTATTGCCTTTTGCGCGACGCGCAAATGATTCGAGGCATTCTACCTTGAATTTAATTCTCATAATTGATTTTATGCTCCCTCTGCACGACACCAAACCAGCACGCAAATGCCTTAAAGCATTTTCTTTAGCTTTTTCCTTGCTTCCTTTTGACTTGAATCTTTCGATTTCTCCATTTGCCCCTTTTTGTACACGTTTCTCCTAATAAGCTTCCCTACATAACTAATTATGTCAGTTAGCTCAGAAATACATAAATGACTCAATACGACTCTAAATACATACTTTGTGAATTCAAACTATGCATAAATATGCACATACTTAGCATTATGGGCATATAAATATGCCCAAGATCTCTACCCCACTTAAATCTTTGTTCGTCCTCGAACAACTACTCACTACTCCTAGACCTAGATTCATTACATTTGACTGTGCGTCCACCATATACTCCTAGAGATTTCCTCATGATTCACTCAACACATCTCACTTCATGATATTCATGTACCATATACATGAGTTGACAACCTTTTGCAACCAACACTCTTATCAATCATGTGCACCATTACTTATCACTAAAATTTTGACAACAAGTGCCTCTCACACCAATAAACAGTCTATATTAACAAGCTAAACGGACTTGGCATCAACAACAACTCACACTAAGGAATAGAATTCACATGCATGCATTGAGAACCATAAGCTTGACCATTGTGTACATCTCTACTAATGAAGTGTATCATACTTAAAATAAAATAGGACTTGTCTGAGTTGTAATATAGGCTCGGGGTCAGGGAGGATTCATTTAGATGACAATAGTGACTTGTCCTCCCTAACGCACTACGTTCAACATTTTCCCTACAATCACAACTTTTCTATTTCATTAGCACTTGTCTTCTTCAGCCATTTCCCTAGTATTACCTACCTTTGCCTTTGGATTCTTGCACCTTTATTCACTGTATAAGCTAATTTTTTTTACACTTAACAAAAGTCACCCTTGACTTAAAGATTTCTCTTGAGTTAAGGTGCACATTACCCTTTTGTTAGGGCCAGATTCATCATGAAGGTATTCACTAAGTTATCCATCTTCAACTCGAGTTTCCCTCCGTTGAAGTGCACAATGTCCTATCGACCAGGGCCACACAAATTTTTAATCCTGGGGCATCTCCTTACCTTTTCCTTTACTTTTCACCCACAACCACGCTTCACCACCCTCTCAATTTTTGTTTCATTTCTTTCTACCTTTCAGCCTAACACAATGCATTAGGAGTCGAGATCAAACTATGGTATCAATAAAAGGGATTCGGATCATTTGGTGGGTTAAAACAAATCAAGGTCACAGGCTCAAGTTGGCCAAGCTAGGCTATTGAACAGGCTCAATTTCTAAACCATTTCCAAAGAAATTATGTTGTCATCTTTTAAGAACAATAATACCTACATTTCGCTTCAATAACAGCCTGGTCAAGTTCTAGACTCAGAAATTTGTCATGGATATCCTTACAAAGCTCACCACTCATGGAACAAGTTGTATTTAGAAAGATCAATTCCAGTACACAATCATATTACGCTGAAGGTTCATTAAATCTTAAGTTGTACATTTTCATATCATAAAAAAATTCACTGCATTCATACATCAATTCAATCATGCTTTTTCATATAGACGATTTTAAGAGAGTTACAACACTAGCACAACCCAACCTACGACTCAAATGATGAAATTACCCTTAAGACAGTCGTCATCCATCTATCATTGGGCATCTTGACTAAATCTATGACTTTAGAATTCATCCTACTAGAGAAAATCTTTTTGTATTTTTGTACGGTTCAAAGTGACTATCCTTGGATAAAGAACAAAAACACTACCAAGGAACCCAAAATTAAAACAAAAACAGGAAAAGAAACATCAATTAAAATCATATATGTTGCTCACGCCACCTCACACTTATACAATAGCATTGTCCCCATTGCAATTACAAAAATTCAACGAAGTTCGAAAGGTACGATAAAACAACTCCCTAATCAATCCTCCATGGCGTTATTTCCATCGGCATTATCACCCGCCTGTGCTAAGTCCATCTCATCTTCAGAATCCGAGTCTACCTGTGTGCAATTTCTCCTCATCCGTCGGAATGTCAGTCTCAATGGTCTCCTTAAACTCCAGAACCAATACCCAACAATCCTTCAGCATGAGCATTGATGTGATGCCAAAACACACATTTTTTATGATTATTTACCTCACATTTGTCATTTATATTTGTCCATTTTGAGCATAAATTTTATGGATTGTGCTAAATTGCATATTTTAATTGTAGGATTAATTTAGTGGAAAAATGAAGAAGTTTAGAGCTAAAATATATTAAAGATAGAAAGTTGAAGAAGAAAATCAAGCAGGCATCTTAATGGATTAAAGTGAATAAAATAATACAATTATATATATGGAAAGGCGGATGATATATGAAAACTGAATGTAGTGTACACGTGGCAGCCATTAAGACCAAAACATATAATGGAAAGTGTGGCAAAAATAAATTTTAGAACACACAATAATCAATTTCTTCCAAATTTTGTTTTCTAAATTTATTTGGAATCAATTATTTTGTTTAGGGTTTACTACATATATAAATAGGATATAGTAATTATTATTTAGGGGAGGAGGCCAAGAACAAAAACAAGACACAACTTAAATTTTCTTCAAGCTTTGGACCTTTGAAAGGGCCGCTGTGAAGGACGAACAATTGTGGTTTATTCTTTCTTTTCATTTATTATTTATTTGTATTCGTGATTAATAAAATATAGTTTAGCTATTATTCTTAAGTTCTTATCATTAACACAAGCATATTTATTTTAATAATTTTGATTGTGTTTTTTGAGATAATGAGTAGCTAAATTTCAGAACTAGGGTTGTGGATACTATGGGTAGTTAACAAAGTATGACTAGATACTAAGCAATTCTTGAATAGTGTTTTGCATGCATTGATAATTCTTTCATTTAGAAGTCCTTTTAACGGTGGACAACGTTATAAACTCGTCTTGTTCCTACTTGCCGGACCAAGGAGGTAGTTAATAAGAAAATAATTATCAGTATAGATTTACTGTGATACTATCTAATAGGTTTGTGTCGATTGGTGTGAAGTAATAACTAAGTCATATATCGATTGTGATGTCTAATATGAGGTAATGGTAAGGGTTGGTAAATTATACACACGTAGCCGGACCAAGGTGGGAGGTGAAATTCTCTAGTTGGAGGACCAAGGAATTAGAGATACCTAACTTATCACTTTGCATGTAATACACTAGGAAAGAATTGTTATTACAAGGATTACCGCGTTATGAGCTTATGGGGAACACATTCCTAGTCATTTAAACTACTTTGGATATAAATAAATACTTAGTTCAAAGCTATTTTAATTGATTTTATTATTATTTCAATATAAATCCCCCTTATTTTTATATAGCGACTATAGAGTTAAATATTTGTTATTGATAATATTCTTCCACATTCTCTGTGGGATCACCCCCGAATCTTAGTTGGATAAATATATTGCATATGATCGTTTATATTTCTTTTCAAGAAGTATATTCAAAAAATATCAAGCATTCAATGGGTAACACACGTTGACCTTGCCAAAGTCTATCATATTAGATGACCTACCGCCAATCCTGTGTCGGGGCATCTCCAAGACATACATTCTCGCCATGATCAGCTCATCTCCTCTGTAGCGCTCAACAATGGTGAGAATGGGGCCTAAATTAGTGTCAGACCCTTTCGTACCAGTAATATCCACTGCTGTTGGGTACAGTGGTGCCATGTAATCCAGGCTCTCCTCCAGAACACCTGCAAGATGACACATCTTTGTAATGACCCCTCCAAATGCATACATGTGGACCTTATGAACCCGATCCTTCCACATCATTGATTTAAAGAAACACCCATTCATGAGAGATGTTCGTGTATCCCAAGCCTAGAATGAGGTTGTTCATCACAACCTTCAACCAAACTCACGTCTCTCGGAGCATGTGAGCATACATAAGAGATTTGTGATATCTCTTACCGTTATGCTTGGTCCACTAAGAGGTGGGATGTTTAGCTGAGTTAGAACTTATGGTTCTGTGTCCTCAGACATCCCAAAGATAGCATTGATGCTCACTGGTGTGATAAGAACTTTCTTACTATGGACAGTGACATAGTGGTTGCGAGTCTCTGGCACCCAATTCCCATAGAACCCACAGACTACGCTAAAGTTGCATTCATTTGGCTTAGCAAATGCAAAATTCATTCTAAGTTCTCACATCCGCCTTAAGATTTGTGGGAACTCATGAGCTAGGATATCTCAATCAATGCAGGCATCACAGAGTAAGAAGCCTCAGTATGCTTCTTGTACCAATTTTTTCCTTCCTTTGACACTATCTTGGCTCCATGCCTCTTGGTTTGCCCTTTGGGAGCCGAATGTTCTATTGGTAAGTTTCTTCTCCTTGGCCGTTTATTTTGAGTTGCTGAGCCACAGCCTTCACAGTGCATTGTGATGTAGACATGAGTACCTGCAGATATATCAAAATTCAGCCTAAATTGCCACATCTAAAAGCTATATATGGGTGGTATGGGCACACCACACACACTTAGTTCAAACCATTCCCAAATTAGGTACTCAGACTTCCCAACCTGTTAATTCATGTAATCACCTAAATACAAGAAGCAGTATAGTATTCAAGTGTCACTGATAATTCTACTCAATAGTTTGAGTGAATAAGTACACTAACATTAGGCCACAACATCCTAGAATGTGCCTACTCATGAATTCGACATACAAAAGCATATATACAGAACACATAGTTGGAAACACACCACAATACTCCCCCACAGCAACATAAAAAAATTTATGGTAGCAAATTTAACTTGTCTTAACGCAGAACTTCCCATAACCACCATTCAACACAACCTACTGAACATTCATTGTGTTCTACTCAAGACTTTGAAATACAATTCGTATGTCAAGAAACATGCAATATTACACAAACCCATCCATACTCGCATCCCCACCATCAGGGATATACAAGCTAGTCAAATTTAACTTCATTCCTACCCATAATTCAAAGAGAAAGTGGAGGAGACATACTCGGGCGACACGGAATAGAAGAAGAAGACAAGGGTGATGAAGTTCCTAGGTTTCACGACACAAAGAGGGATCAGAAAATCGCATGGGAGAGAAAAAAGAAGGAGAAAGAGTGATTCTAAACTTGGAGAGAATAGGGAAATTAGAAAAAAAATCATGGTTAAAATATTGGGGAAAATATGTTGGGTCGGATATATTCGAGTAAAACCCATTTATTAAGTGAAAGATTCAGAAACCTTACCTAAGCGCGCGAGCGGAGTCGTCACGAGGTCCTCTAGAGTCTTAATTCCTGTCGGCTAACTCAACATCCAGATTCTGTCATGATCGGAGTCTATACCCTAGCCAAAACTGGCATCGTTGACCTCTCAGAGGTCGCAGACAAGCCTACATACGTCATCCTTACATCATTTAGGTTAATTTTAGCAAAAAATTTTGAACTTTTAGTTTACTTAGACTTCATAGTGAGAAATATTGAACTCGTATAATACCATCTACATAAACTCATAAGAGTTTCATACCAAAAATCTAGTATCAAGATAATCAAATGAAAGACATAGTCATATCTGTATAAGAATATAAAGTTGCCAAAATGGCACCAATACAATATCTGAACATAACTGAGAAAGAACACTAGTGGAACATACTCCATTAGCTCATACCTACATCTAAGCTAGAATATAAAAGATAGGCATCCTCAAAAGTAAGAGGGATTACCAAGTACAGATGAATGCTCCACGTCCGGATAACTTCAGCGTAGTCTCGTAAGCTCAAGCGTTCACTCGCACCTACACCTAAAAGTAGAGAGTTGTTTGGGATTAGTACACACTTGTACTAAGTATGGGTATATGCAAGCACACACCAAGGACATGAGTGATTAAGAAGAGCTCTCTCCTAACAATATGAGTTATGGAAAGTCTAGTCAGTGGACTTTGCCAAATCAGATTAGGAAAGTCATGCTATAGAGTAACATGCATCATCATACATAGCATATTGCACACAAAACATAACATATTGATTATTAACACATAACACATTTCATATCATTTTTCCATATGCCATGAGACCTTGGAGTCATGGACTTGACATTAGAACTTCCCAAAATGAGGGTTCAACATATGGGACCTCAACTAGGGAGCCTTATTTAGCAAACACTGAGTCTGTTTCATTCATTCATACGTACTTCATTTTCATTCATCCGTAAGTTAGTGTAAACACCAGTCATACCTAGGATGTAGTTAAAGACTTTCAGCGGGTTTGTTGTGCAATGACCTAGAATGACCTAGTGTCATTACTCAAGTCTAGCTCATCTCTTGATTATCCTATCCTAACATCTTCGGTATCATTCATTTAATGATGTGCATTACTTGAAGTTGCCTCATTTTTTCTTTGGAAACCTTAACTGACATATATCGTGTGAGCATCATGAAATCCAGTGTTAAACCACACACCAAAAAGAGGTGGAATCACCAGCCAAAGTGAACTAAAACATGCTAGCGTATATAGGGACTCGAACCCTTCTAGAACCCTATATTGGAAGTATAGGTTCAAAGACTAGGAGATATAAGGACACTAGTACCCGTCTGGATGGACAGTCTCATCTCATGAGAATTACACGAACCTCTGCCTTCCCGAAAGAAGGACTCGCGACTCATAACTAGCCTATCTGTGCTCAGTATGAAGTTCTATTACATTTATCTCATATATCATAGAAGCTGGCTTCTAGCATGAGGCATCATAGCTCATTAGATGATTTCTCATCTCATCATTAGGTATTAAGTGTGAATTGTCCTTACACTTACATATAGAGTGTGATTGAGATTTGCCTCTTAATTTTCAACACTCACTTAGGTGAGTACTTTTGGTGACCTTATATTTGGCGTAGGTACAGCTTGTCTCACTTGCAATAGCTTCATATTGTGATGCCACCCTATTCTTTTTTTAACATCTTTTCATTTCATCTTTACTCACCTTTCATTATTTGTTCATCGTATAACATACATATGCTCTCTTGGAGTTCATATTGAGGGACATTGATTCTAGACGTAGATACATCTTGTCTCACTTGTACTAGCCTATCCTCATGTAGCCACTCTTTCTTTGCTTGTTCATCATTTAGAATAAATACACTCTCTTAGTCATTTCATTTAGTGACATTGATTTTAGGCGTAGATGCAATTTGTCTCACTTGCAGTAGCCTATAGTCATGAAGTCATTCTTTTCTTTACATATTAACTATGGATTCATTCTTAACACATTCTTTTAAACTATGCTTGAGATTTGACTTTACATTATTCTAAACTCCCCTTACGTGAATGTTCATTTCGTCATATGCCAATGCGCTTGGCCTTTTTGTTTGTTTCACACTCTTACTTAAACCTCCTAGGTTCACACCATTTCATTACATACATCTTAGGTTCGCTTACTTTTAAACGTATGATGTACTTATGGATCCATACATACAAATCATGAGGCTTCATTCATAATTCGTCTAAGTGACTCATACTTACCCAAGATTATATGGTACAAGACTTATGCATCTTGTTGGTATGCCAAGATCTTGATTTCGATCCTTAGAGACGCATTCATTAAATATTTGTTCATGTACCACTTATGTGTCAATACGGAATTGGACAAGGAAACTCGATTTCGAATTCCTTGACCAACACTTAATATTATATTAAAGTTGGTACTTGCATTTTTCAGATTTGGGGGACCCTAGGTCGATCCCCATCACCCGCACAATATTTCTTTATTTTCCCTCCTCTCTTTCTCGTTTAAGGCAAAGAGATTGTGGGATCAATCCCTCACAAACTTATTCTTTTTCTCTTAATTTTTCTCTTAACTTTATCCAAGAGTTTGTGGGTTCAATCCCCACTCACCTCATTTTTATTTTTCTCTTTTATATTTCTCCTAATTCACTCCTCTATTCAATAGGTTGTGGGTTCAATCCCCACTCACCACATTTTTTTTCTCCTAACTCTCTCATCTCTTCAAGAGGTTGCTCACCACATTTAATTTTCTTTTCGTTTTTCTCATGAACTTTTTGTGTAATTTGCATTTTGTGAGGTCTTGGGTTCAATTCCCAATGACCTCAGAATTTTTAAAGTTTTTTAAAACATAGCTCACTTTTTCAATTTTTTGGCCGAGTCTCTTTCAATCCATCTTTCTCTGAAGTTTTAATGTTGATTCTTGGAGTAACTCGGGTGACATTTTTCCAGCAACATTACCCTTATATGAACATCACACTTTTAACATTTACATATACGAAAACACAACATTTATTACACACAAAATTAAGGCAGCAACATAGTTAATTTACAGCACGCTCATGCTTAAACAAATAACGTAAAACACTTCTCCGGAATAAATCTTTCGTTCTTTATATAATTTCCAAATACAAATTCAATACATAATCAAGACCAAACCTAAACTTATCTACCAGAAGACATACCAACGCATGCTTTGAATATTTCAAAGGATCTAATGACAGGGGCATGCAACGGGGACAACCTTAGTTTTTCAATTGCGATTAAACTGAACCTTAAGGGTCTCTTTGGAAAGGGGCCAAGAGAGAAGAAAATTCATACCTTAATGTCGTTCAACACTTGTTTCAATGCTTCCTATTCCCAAGACACCACTTCCTCACCACCAAAATCCAAACCCCAATCCGTCAAGAAGAATGTTGTTGATTTTCGTTTTTAGCTTAGCTTTTCGTTTGACTTTTTGCATGTAAGTTCTTCAAGAGTGAAGAACTATTATTTTCAGTTCTTTTGCTGATGAAAAAACGTGAGAATGAGAGGATTAGGATTAGGAGAGTTAGGTGGAGACTTAGTCAAACTAGGACTCCTCATTATTATTATTATTATTATTATTATTATTATTATTATTATTATTATTATTATTATTTATCAAAAATATGATTTTCCTTTAATTAAATCAGCAAATTAAATATTAATTAATTTGACTAATTCACCAAATACAATAAATCAATTAAATCATTGCTTCCACCAAGGTTCGAACCCGGGTGGAGCAAGATTTCGCTCAAAAGTCAATTTCAGCCCTTCCTACACGAATTGCCCCTCCACCATATTAATTAATTAATTAATTAATTAATTAATTAAATATTTAGGCTAATTACAATACTACCCTTATCCTAGAAAAGACTATTTTACCCCTAGACCCTCCAAACTTAAGATTACCCCTTTTTAAGTCCGATTAAGACTCATCCGAGTAAATCTTCATATTTGGATGCCCTACATGGTTGGACCCAATCTTTCCTAGATCATCTAACTCACCAAGTTAGTTGTCTTGGCTGTTGCAAGGGTTCAGAGTCTCTTCTACGCATCAATCCGTGTGAACCCGTTCTAATCGTAGGCATTCTAGATACATTAAGCATTACTTAGCATAGTCATTTTAGAATTGTTACAGATTAAACTTCTTTATTTCCCAATACACCATGTGTTCCAACTCTGTCGGCAAGTGACAAGCTTTTCCAAAGACCATTCGATAAGGAGAAGTCCCTATCGGTGTCTTGTAAGTAGTCTCATATGCCCATAAGGCATCATCTAGCTTGTAACCCCAATATTTTATTTGGGAATTCATAGTCTTCTGAAGGATCGGCACGACCTCCCTGTTAGATACCCCAACCTGCCGGTTAATTTGTGGATGATATGCGGTCACCACCTTATGCCTCACCCCATACTTTGCTAACATACTATGAATCAAGTTATTGATGAAATGCATACCTCCATCACTGATTAGCCCTTGGCGTTCGAAACCTAGTGAAAATGTGTATCCTGATAAATTTGACAACCACTTTGGAATCATTTGTTGGTTATGCATCTTCCACCCACTCAAACACGTAGTCCACCGTGATTAGAATGTATTGATTACCTGAGGACGACATGAATGGCCCCATAATGTTGTACAAATAGGGCTCATCCCATATATAGAGGCTGCATCATATTTTTAAACTTCTTTTTCTGGTGTATTGATGCCTCCGGTGGAAATAAACCACTCATTAGATAATTCACAATATCCGCGTACCATGGCACCTAAGCAATGTCTAATGCAAACAGTTGTTCATCAGGAAACTCTTCACAAATTTGTTCTTCATTCTCCAAATGCGATGAGTCCTCTAATAGGGATAGATGATTGGCTATTTGATTCTCTGTCGCCTTCCTATCTCTTATTTATATATCAAACTCTTATAGGAGTAGAATCCACCTACTCAGCCTAGGTTTGGCATCCTTCTTGTTAAATAAGTATCGAATAGCCATATGATCAGTGTTGACTATTACCTTTGTTCCCACCAAATATGACTTGAATTTATCAAATGCATAAACCAGACCCAACATCTCTTTCTCAGTCAAAGTGTAGTTAAATTGGGTTGCATCTAGTGTTTTGCTAGCATTGTATATAGAGTGAAACACATTGTTTTTTCTCTGCCCCAGCAATGCCCCAATAGCTATATCACTTGCATCACACATCAGCTCGAACGGGAGCTCCCAGCTTGGATCAATAATGATATGAGCCTCAATCAACTTCTACTTAGCATCTCAAACGCCTCCAAACATTTTTCATCGAACATAAACTTCATCACTTTCTCCAATAAGCTACACATGGATCTTGTAGTTTTAGAGAAGTCCTTGATGAACCTCCTATAAAAGCTAGAATGGCCAAGAAAGTTCCGTTATCCCTTCACAGATAATGGAGGTGGCAACTTCTCAATCACTTCTATCTTTGATTTGTCTACCTCTAGTCCACTCTTGGATACCTTGTGCCCCAGCACAATGCCTTCTCTAACCAAAAAGTGACACTTCTCGCAGATTAGTCTCCTCACACCTAGAAAGGACTTTATCAAGGTTAGTTAAACAATAATCAAAAGACTAACCAAATAACAAGAAGTCGTCCATAAATACTTTCACAAAATCTTCCACCTTATCAAGGAAGATTGTCATCATGCATCTTTGAAAAGTGACTGGTGCATTGCACAAGCCAAACGGCATGCGTTTGAAAGCATACGTGCCATATGGACAGGTGAATGTGATCTTATCTTGATCCTCAGGTGCAAATACAATCTGGTTATAACTTAAATACCCATCAAGGAAACAGTAATACTCTTAGCCAGCCAACCTGTCCAACATTTCATCAATGAAAGGTCGCGGATTATGGTCCTTCCTGGTGGCTTCATTGAGTTTCCTGTAGTCCATACATATGCTCCACCATGTCACTGTTCTTGTAGGTCTCAACTCATTCTTTTCATTAGTCACCACTATCATTCTGCCTGTTTGGGCAAACACTACACTGGGCTTTCCCATTTGTGGTCGGATATTGGGTATATGATCCCTGCATTCAACCACTTGATAACTTATTTTCTATCCACATCCTTCATCAAAGGATTTAGTTTCCACTTATGTTATGCACTAGACCTTTACCCATCCTCCGTGTATATCTTGTGCATACACAAAGTTGGGCTAATACCATGGATATCTGACATTTGTCATCCCAAAGTTGCTTTCCTCCTTTTCAGAATCAATAATAGAACTTCCACATGTTCATCATATAATATTGTAGACAAAATAACTGGTAAAGTTTTGTTTCACCAAAAAATACATACCTGAGGTGGGTTCGCAGTCCTTTCAACTCCAGCTTCAGAGCTTCTTCAATGAAGGGCTTGGGTGGAGGACCCAACACCCTATTTAAAGGCTCCGAACATTCTACAAAAGTAAATAACAATGACACATCTAGGAATTGCACAATTGCATGTGCCTCACATGTCCATAAATGCCATCACCCCTCAACACTTATTCTAGAGAATCCTTGGTTGCTATATACTTGGTTTCTTCCTCAAGATTTATCACGTAATGGTAGACAACTCCTCATGCAAAGGTGGAATATTTAAGGCTTTGTACACATCAAAAACCTGTACTTTATCATGAATTCTATAGTGATCTGCCCAGCTACCACGTCTATCATTGCTTTACTAGTTGCAAAGAAAGGTCGCCCAAGATGAATGGGACCCGGGTTTAGGCTTAAAATTGAATACTATAAAGTCTATAGGATAAATTAGAGATCCTACTAGCACTGGCACATCTTCCACAACACCCTCAGCTCTAGCTACAGATCTATCCCCCAACTGCAAAATTATGGTCGTTGGTTTGGGATAACCCAAACCCTATTTTTTTATATACAAAGAAGTTGGCGTTAGGTTTATACTCGCTCCCAGATTACGAAACCCTCGAGCATGGATAGTTTTCCCTAGAGTAATATGCACAGTAGCTACCCGGATCTTTCAATTTGATGGGAAACCTATTCTGGGTCCTGGAGTTACACTCTTCAGTAAATGTAATTATCTCATATTCTTTCAGCCTCCTTTTATTCGCCACAATATCTTTCACATATTTTGCATACCTAGGTATACCCTGCAATAAATCTACTAAAGGCAAGTTAATGGATTTTGTTTTAAACGAGGAAAAAACTTACCAAAACATTCATCCTCCTTCTATTTCTTGAACTTTTGAGAGAATGGATGAGGAGGTCTTACTATTGGTTGCATTTTTTAGCTGGTGCAACTGCTTCATTCTCGTTAGGGTTAATCTTTTTTGGTTCACTCTCTTTGTTTACCGCTTCAGTATTGCTTTTCATAGGAGCTAGCTCCTCCAATTGCAACCCACTGTGTGTACTCACTGCATTCACTTGTTTAGGATTTGGGTTAGTTTTTCCAGGCAATCCTCTTTATGGTCGTGAATTTTGGTCACTAGCAAATTACCCAAATTGTTTCTCAAAATTCTAAATAGCCAACTGATTATTTCGTACATCTATGACTAACTGAGCTTGATCCGCCATAATTTTCTTAAGTATCTCCTCAACACTCATGTTCCCTGATTGCTTCTTAGGTCTCTCCCTCTGAATCTATTGATGAAACCCCTGTGAGTTAGTAACCTTGAGGCCTGTACTGATTCTGCCCTTGGGTTTGATTTTGATTTGCACCGCATGAAAAGTTTGGGAGGTTTTGCCAACTTGGGTTATATGAATTCCCATATTTTTGTTGACCATCTCCTCTCTGGGCATAGCCTAAAAAATTTATAGCGTCTGGATTTGCACCACATATATCTGCAGTGTGACCACTTCATTCGCAAATCTTGCACCAAGACAGTGGTTGTTGATATGCATTAACTTGAGAGAGTTGTCGTCCCAATACCAAGTTGCTGAAATATGTACTCATCATATTTTGCATGAAAAAAATCTGTGCAGTCAGAGTAGTCATAACATCTATCTCTAACACATCTGCTATTTTCTAAAAACAAGTTTCAGTTCCCCTCCGTTCCACTTTGGATTTCCCTAATATCCAGTTCAACAAGGTGTACAGTTCAACATATGTTTTCTCTAAGGCATGTCCACCTACAGCTGAATCAAGCTCAATTTTTGTGTTACGCTCCAAACCTTCAATGAAGGTATGGACCAACACCTCATTAGATTGATGATGATGAGGGGAGCTCATCAACATCAACTTGAACCTGTCCCAAGCTCATACAAGTTTCCACCACCATTCTACCTAAAGCTTAAGATGTCAACATAGATGTTTTTCCAAATAGAAAAAATCTAATGAGGAACTTATGTGCTAGATCGATCCAGGTGATTATTGAATTAGCACTGAGCTCAACAATCTTTTTGCTTTCCCAAGCAGAGAGAAAAGGAATGTGGACCGTAGGATCCTCATGTGAGAGACTAGAAACTACCCATTCGAGTGCAAGATTTGCACCATACTTTACTTCATTTCAAACCTCCCACCAGATTAAGGTTTCTGAATTCACGATGTTATATTGGTAGGGCGTGGGATTTCCAGGTCTCTAAATCTTATCTCATTAGAATCTTGTGACTGAAGATGGCAATTCATCAATGACCAAAGGAATGGTTTATTCAGCTTGTCTCCACCTTCTATGTATGTATACTTCAGGTTCTCAGAAAGGAGACTACAACTCTTGATCATTGTCCAGTTTGAAATGTCAAATGACATGCAATAACGAAATTCTCAGATCAAGTTCTCAACACTATCGTTTTACTTCAAAAATCAAATATTTTCTAATTCTAAAGTCCTCAATAGCGGTACCAAAAACTTGTTACGGTCAAATCGCACACGCAAGTGCACGTGATCGCACAAGTAATAGAGTGGATCTTTTTGAGAGTCAGGTATCATACCCACAGGGACTTAAGATTAGAACTTATCAATTCTCCTAACTTATAGTTCAACACAAATGTAATTTATAGATTTCAAAATTTTTTGCTATCTACTTCTAACTTAAAATGAAATATAACTAGTATGATTCAATTTCACAAGTTTTTAAATAATGATTTTGGAAGATCCAGGGTTGCAACTCTCAGCAGAAATCATGCAATCAAGATTATTTAAATTGATCATTATTAACTATCGAATCACTGAATCACAGGGTTAGATGTATGATCATGGCTCCTGACCTTGAATTGCCTACAATATTTAACAATCTAACTACATTGTTGAGCGGGGATAGAATGATTAAATGTTGAGCATTACGATATCTTACGTTATGGTGATTCAAGCAAGGTCTCTAGGTATATCTCTATACTAGAGACGAATCAAGCTCTGTACAATCTCCCATGCCCGGCATTCTATAATCTTATTCCTCTTCCAAGTTTGATTCGGACAATAAATTTATTTCTATGGTGATCAAGCATGAAATGCAATAATAGGAACATAAGAGAGTTCATTTGATAGTCCATGATAAACCCAAAACCAAACTCAAAATTCATCTTGTTGCCACAACCCTACAACTAAGGTATTTAGCTATTCATAATCCAATAAACAATCTTCGATGGTTCTGAATCATCAGTAAGATTGAAAGGAAAAGAGATAGCGAATTAACCCTACAAACTCCAAAGCATAGTTCTCCAGTTGTACTCGTTCGAAAATAGAATAATCATAATCTAATAAAATAAAATAAAACCTTATTTATACTAAAAGTCGAAATGGCCAATTCTGGGCCTCAGGTGCAGGACGCGTGATGTTCTTCCTATTCTCGTCCAAGGTTTATTGCCTTTGGCGCGATGCGCGAATGACACGAGGCATTCTGCCTCAAATTTAATTCTCATCATTCATTTTCTGCTCCCTCTGCACAATACCAAACCAACACACAAATGCCTTAAAGCATTTTCTTCAGCTTTTTCCTTGCTTCCTTTTAACTTGAATCTTTCCATTTCTCCCTTTGTCCCTTTTTGTACACGTTTCTCCTAATAAGCTTACCTACATAACTAATCATGTCAGTTAGCTCAGAAATACATCAGACTCGATACGACGCGGGACCAACCCACAAATTCTTTAAAGCATTTTCTTCAACTGCTTCCTTGCTTTCTTTTGACTTGAATCTTTTAGTTGCTCCCTTTATTCCTTTTTGTGTTCGTTTCTCCAATAAGCTTCCCTATGCAACTAATCATTTTGGTTAGATAAAAAATGCATAAATTACTCGATACGACTCTAAACATATACTTTGTGAATTTAAACTAGGCATAAATGTGAACATACTTAGCATTATGGGCATATAAATATGCCCAAGATCAAGCATCGTTCGGTAATGCTTCAAAATGACATGGATTTATCTCGTTTGATGGTGCATGCTCAACAAATTGAGGAGAATAGTCTTAAGACGAAAAATAGGGAGGCCAAGAAGGCAAGGACCTATGATGGAGGTACTTCTAAGGATAAGTTTGAAATCCAAGACAAACCAAAGTTTAATAAAAGATTCTCCAACCAATTTCCTTCTAATTTCTCAAAAGCTAACAAGGATAGGGTTTCTAACCTTAAGCCTCAAGGAGGAAAAGGATGTGGTTCATAAAGTGAGAAACCCAATTGTGCCAAATAAGGCAAGAGGCACATGGGTAAATGCTGAGTGGGAACCAATAGTTTTGTTGTGGAAAGAGTGGTCGCATGGAGAAATATTTTCCCATGGCCAAGACTCAAGGAAGGGAGATCATCCAAGCTCAAGCAAGTGCTCTTAATCCGATGCTCCTAAGAAGAACCGCTTCTATGCTCTCAAATCTAGGGGTGATCAAAAGGATTCTCCGGATGTTGTTACCGGTATGTTGCAAGTACTTTCAATTAATGTTTATGAATTTTCATATCTGGGTGACACTTTATCATTTTTAACTCCTTTAGTGGCTATGAAGTTTGAATTACTCCCTGATGTCCTAGTTGAACCTTTTTCGGTTTCTACCTTGGTGGATGACTTCGTTATTGCTAAAAGAGTCTATAAGAGTTGTCCAATAGAGTTACATGGGTTGATTCAGTAGAACTTGATATGTTGAACTTTGATGTCATATTGGGGATGAATCAGTTACATGCTTGTTTTGCTTCAATTGATTGTAGAAGAAGGGTAGTTAAATTTCAATTTTCTAATAAACCTGTTTTAGAATGGAAGGGGGGAAACTCAATTCCTATAGGTCAAATTATTTCATGTCTAAAAGCTTGTAAGATGATTTCTAAGGGATGTCTCTATCATATTGTAAGGTTCAAGGACATTGGGTCCGACGCTCCTCCTTTAGAGTCAGTCCCCATAGTGAAGGATTTTTTGGAAGTCTTCCCTAATTACTTACCTAGAATACCTCCCGAACAGGATATAGATTTTGGCATAGATTTGATGCCAAAGACTAAGCCCATATCAATTCCTCCTTACCAGATAGCTCCAGCCAAGTTGAAAGAATTAAAGGCTCAACTCAAGAATTTTCTAGACAAGGGTTTTATACAAGCAAGCATATCTCCATGGGGAACTCAATATTATTTGTGAAAAAAAAGATTGGTGTCTTAGAATGTGTATTGAATATCGATAACTAAACAAGGTCATTATAAAGAATAAGTATCCTATCCCTAGAATTGATGATTTGTTTGACCAACTCCAAAGGGCGAGTTACTTTTCAAAGATTGATTTGAGGTCAGAGTATCACCAACTTAGATTTAGAGGAGTTGACATTCCTAAAATGGCTTTCCAAACAAGATACGGTCAGTATGAGTTTCTAGTTACATCCTTTGGTCTAACAAATGCCTCGACGGCTTTTATGGACATTACGAATACGGTGTTCCAAAATTATCTTGATTCATTTGTAATTATCTTTATTGATGATATCTTGGTATATTCCAAGAGTGAGGACGAACACGTGGGTCATTTGAGGATAGTATTGAAAGTCCTTAGGGACATTGACTCTTTGCTAAATATACTAAATGAAAATTTTGGCTAAGATCGGTGGCTTTTCTTGGTCACATTATATCTAGTGTAGGTATTGAGGTTGATCCAAAAAAGACGGAGACGGTTAAGAATTGGCCTAGACCTCTAACTGTCACAGTTATTCGAAGTTTCTTGGGTTTAGCCATGTATTATAGGAGATTTATTTATGGGTTTGCATCCATCACATCTCCCTTGACTACCCTAGCCCAAAACAAATTTAAGTTTGATAGACGGAAGCTTGTAAAAGGGCTTCCAAAAGTTGAAAGATAAGCTTACCTCCGCTTCGATTTTGACTTTACTGGAGGGTACCGAAGGGTTTGTTGTGTATTGACGCTTCTCGCGTAGGTTTGGATTGTTTCCTCATGCAATATAGTAAGGTGATAACATATTCCTCTAGACAACTCAAGGTTCATAAGAAGAACTATCCAACTCATGACCTTGAAGTAGCGGTCGTAGTGTTTGCTTTAAAAATATGAAGTCACTATCTATATGGAGTGCATGTAGATGTGTTTACTGATAATAAGAGTCTCCAATATGTGTTTACCCAAAAAGATTTAAATCTCTTACAAAGAAAGTGGTTAGAGCTTTTGAAAGATTATGATATGAGTGTCCTTTACCACCCCGGGAAGGCCAATGTAGTTACGGATGCTTTGAGTCAAATGTCTATGGGTAGTGTAGCCCATGTTGTCGATGGTACGAAAGAGTTAGTAAAATATGTGCAAAGATTGGCCCAGTTGAGTGTTCGACTTAAAGATTGTCATAAATGGGGTTTTTATGGTTCATCGTAACTCCAGATCATCTTTAGTGGTTGAGGTGAAATCTAATCAACATCTTGATCCTCTATTGATGGAGTTGAAGGAATCGGTTCTTAGTAAGTCCAATGAGTCCTTATCCCTAGGAGTATGGGGTACTTAGGTATCAAGGTGTATTGTGCTTTTTAGATGTATATGACTTAAGATGACAAATTTTGGAAGAGGCTCATGGTTCCCGATATTCCATTCATCCGGGTGCAACCAAAATATAAGGATCTACAAGAGATCGATTGGTGGAATGGTTTGAAGAAGTATATAGCGGAATTTGTGGCTAAATGTCCTAATTATCAACAAATCAAGGCCGAACATCAAAGACCGAGAGGTTTGACTCAAGATATAGCTATTCCCACTTGAAAGTGGGAAGATGTCAATATGGATTTTCATCATGGGCTTGCCTCGTACAGGAAGGCATTATGATTCGATTTGGGTTATTGTTGATAGGTTAACCAAATCAGCCCATTTTATTCCCGTCAAATCTACTTATTCATAGAAAAATATGTCAAGTAGTATCTCAAGGATATTGTGAGAATGTATGGAGTTCCTTTGTCTGTCATTTCGGATAGGGGTACTCAATTCATTTCTCATTTTTGGAAAGTATTATAAAGTGGGATCGGTACAAAGGTGAAACTTAGTACCGCATTTCATCCACAAACGAATGGTTTGGTAGAACAAACCATCCAAACCCTAGGAGATATGTTGAGGGCATGTGTCATTGACTTCAAGGGTAATTGGGATGACCATCTACCATTGATTGAATTTTCCTACAATAATAGCTATCACTCAAGTATCACCATGGAACCTTTTGAGGCCCTTTATTGGAGGACATATAGATCTCCGATTGGGTGGTTCGAGGTAGGTGAGTATGCTCTAATAGGTCCCGAAGCAATTTATGAGGTTGTGGAGAAGGTCCAGCTCATAAGGGATAGATTGAAGATGCCCCAAAGTAGGCAAAAATCTTATTCCTACAATAGAAAGAAGGACCTTGACTTTATGGTAGGTGACTTGGTCTATTTGAAGATATCACCCATAAAAAGAGTGATGAGGTTTGGTAAATAGGGGAAACTTAGTCCTCGGTATGTGGGTCCATATGAGGTTGTTAAATGCATCGGGAGTTTTGCCTATGAGTTGAAATTACCTATTTAGTTGGCTCTACTGCATCCGGTTTTCCATGTGTCAATGCTCAAAAAGAGCATAGGCGATCCAGGGTCAATCCTTCCTCTAGAAAGTCTTAAAAGTTGATGCTAACCTTTCCTATGAAGAGGTCCCAGTTGAGATTTAAGATCGGCAACAGAATAAATGAGGAGTAAGGAATTAGCCCCCTTAAACGTTCTTAAGAATAATCAGCTTGTGGAAAATGCTACTTGAGAGGCCGAGGCCGAGGCCGAAATGATATCCTGATATCTTCATCTTTTTCTGTCCTCTTCTAGTCAACGGTGAGGTTAGTAATCCCTCCTAGTTTTGGTTCAAGAAGGGTCATAGTATATTTGAACTTCCATGATTAATTATGCATGTTCTCTTGAAAATTCCTGTTTCATATATGTCTTAAATAATATATCCTTCATACTTGATGACACTTGATTATATGCTTGGTATAGTTGAGTTAGATGATATTTCTTGTTGTGAAATTACTCAAGTGTGAAAGTGATGAAATAATGTTTTGTCTCCTTGTTGAATATGTTAAGCTACATGAGAAGGAGAAGAAATTCCTCCTTGCATAACGTGAAATAATAAAATGTGTGCATATTTGGTAGTTGGCGTGGTTTCTACTCTTAAGGATGTCTTGTTGTGTTTGAGAATGGAGTGAATGTTTCCTCCTTTGGATTTGAATCATCATTATACATCATGTGTTGGTTGGGCTGCTAGTCTTGAGTCATAAATCCCAAAAAGATATTTAAAGTGTCATTCGAGGACGAATGTTCCCCAAAGGGGGGTATTTTTATACCTCAGAAATCCTATGACCTAACCTAGAGCCTCACCTAGTGAATAATGATTAAAATGGTGTTTATAAACCTAAACTGTTGTAATTAAATTTATTAGGAAGTATTAGATCCTAAACGTCAAGGAACGTCCATGACGTCCGAAAACTAGTGAAACTGAACTAGTAGATGTCCTTAGCTCTTGTGAAGGTTTGGGAGTGTCATATGAAGGGTAAAACTTGTGAAAATACTTGAAATAGGTAAAATATAATGTTTATAGGTTCAAAATGTCCAGTTGCAGCCCCCCAAAGACCACCCTAGGGACCCAAACACTTGCCCGACAAGCTGCTCAAGGTAGTAAGCAATTGTGCTTGGAGGGAGCATGTCCACGTCGCGGAATAGCTCCACCAAGGGCCAAAGTGTTGGTCTGTATCGCAGACATATTGCAGACTCTACTATCCCAAAATTTATTCTAGAAAACTTGTGGGAACATCTCCGCGACACTGACTTGTTCCGCGACGAAAATTTTGAAAATTAAAGTCAACTTTGACTTGATTAAAAGGACCAACTAAGTGAGGGGTGTTTTGGGTATTTTAGGGTATGGGTATATATTGATATTAAGTCAGCTTTTACCTCATTTCATTAACCCAAAACAAATCCCCAAATTGAAAACTCAACTCACTTTTCTCTAATCCTCTCTCTACCCAAACCTCCATTGAAGAACATTGAAGCTTCAAGAAGAAGATCAATTCTCCAAGTTTTCTACTCAATTTTGTGGCTAAGTCTTCATTAAGTTATGGATTATTTCACTCTTGGGATTCCATTCTCCAAGAGGTCCATTCAAAGATGTTTTCATAATCTCCAAAAATCAAGGGTTTTTTTATACACGTAGGTCTTCTTTTTAAACAAAAATTATGGATCAATTATGATGAATTATGATTACTTAGGGTTGTTGAGATGTATAATGATGAGTAATTGTTGTTGTTCATTTAAAATTCCATTGGACCCATGCTCTTCCCCAATTTCATAAATCTTGGATCTTATTTGATGAATTGGTTGAAAATGATGAATATAACCATTGTTATATTGGTGTTAATTGTGTTATCACTTCATGGACTGTCTTATATCATGTATTATTTGGGTTTTGATCTAATTCCTTAAGAACCCATTAATGTCCCTCTTCTCCTAACTCCAACTCTTGAATTACGTTGATTAATTATTAGGGGTGATGTAATTGAGTATATCCTTGTATGATTGACTATCCTATGATGATGATGGTAATTGATTTGATGGGTAAATATCATTGATTTGGTATCAAGTCTTGAATGGTTTTCATAGGGGCCATTTTTAAGACCTTAAAGGTCATGAACTTGTTATTGTAGTATAGTTCGTTTATCTTTGGTAATGTTGGTTATCAAAGTATGAATGATGAAGTTATGAATGTATGATCATGCTATGAGTATGATGGTTGTGAGATGATTATAGGTGTACTATTATAGGGGTTGTAGGTAAATCATATGTGCATCTTATGATCATGCTATGATGTAATGTTCTCACGTGATGTTGGACTTGTAATGAAAGGGCTTTCTCATCCTAGAACCTATGAGCTATGAACATGTTATATGAGGGGTCAAAATCCTAACACCTATGTTATGAATCAATGTTAAGGAAGACTTAAAGATACTTCAAAAAGGGAATTTAGCTTAGCACCGAGTAAACTTAACAATGAAAGGTGTTCCTTCACAAAGGAAGGTAGGTTCACCCGATGCTCTCAAGAGGTGGAACCTACAATTCTAATTAGCATAAAGAGGGTTTCTAGTAAGAACCTCCTAGTTCCTTAACTATGTGTCCTCATAGGAACCTTAGATAGTGGATCCACGTAAATGTTATATGAATGTATATGTCTTACCTTAGCAAGTAGGACACCCTTCTTTCGGTGTGAGGGGATGACACCACGTTCCATGTTATCTCATATGGTCTATGTTGGTTATGCCGATGTTCCCCAAATGTTAAAATGAATGAATGAAAGTGAGAAGATGAACACTAACTAGGAATACCAAAGAGGTATTACTTAGTGTAGGTAAAGGTAAGGGTATAAGACTTTGCCTATACATTACACAAGTGGACCTTGAGGGGAATTCTATGGTGGATTCTTTATGTATATATGAAATGCATGATGTTGATCTCATATGATATGATATGTATGATGTTGGTTTCACTTGATATACATGATGTTGGTCTAAATTTTTATGCATGATATTAACTATAATTGTTATGATGATGTATGAGGTAAAAGACAATGCATATGATCTCTTTGTTGGTTTACTTGGTTTATGTGGGGTTAAGGCTTCACATACATGTTAAACTAGTAAATTTGGATTGGGGTTATGAGTACGTTATTGTAATGTATTGATGAAATGGACTTTATATATGAAATGTTCACTATGGCTTTGTTATGATGGTACTCTTGAACATGAATATGAATATGTCTTGTTGTCATTGTGATATGGACTTTTATATGTTCTTACAAGTACATAAAGACTTTTAAAGTGAAATTAGCGTGTTTATAACAATATGTCCTTTCGTGCATGTTTTCAAATGTCATACTTGCATATGTATCTACACTTAGTACATGTGGTTTGTACTAACTCATATCTCTTCTATTTCTACATAAATGTAGTTTTGGGCTATTGAGGTGCTTCAAGGCCATTTCTCAAAGAATCTTGGATTGTCCCCAAGTTGGTGAGTCCTCAAGTCTGAGGACAAAAGCCTATAAATCTAGCTTTTTATTTTGTTTACAATAAAAGTCATTGTTCTATTTCCTATTTCAAGGACTATGTTGTATTCTCTTATAAGACTTGTAATGATGTAAAGGTCAAGTCCCACTTTTCATACTCTTATTTTTTTAGATGGTTATGTGAGACAATTATGGATTTTATTTTAATATATGAAGTGAAGTTGAACTTCAAATGAAAAGTTTTAACTTTTTCGCTTTTTATTCTATATATGATGCAATGATGTATACTAAGGGCTTGTACAAGGCTCTTAGAGGACGAAGACGCCGGTTACGACTAGGGAGTGCTCTCCGGTTATGAAAAACTTGATGGACAAAAATTGAACAAATATCGACAAGTGTTATTTGGTAGATTGCGCGAATCTACCAAATTAAGAAGCAACAAATGATGTGAAAATTGGAAGAAATTGAAAAAATAAGTAAAAGCTCTATAACGTAAATCGAATGATAAATAGATTTTATGAAATGTAGAACTAGTAAAAAAGGTGTTTATCGTTAGAAATATATGATAATACCCGCAAAGGAGGGAATTGGAAAAACTAGAGAAGGTAAAGATTTATAATAGTTAATTTCGGCACAAATCTATAATAAATTTGAGTGTTAATGGGCAAAAATTATCACACCTAATGATGAACAATTATGCCAATTTTTTAAAAGTAAGAAGAGAACTCTTTAAACTCATGGATTAAAAATCAAAGGATGAAATCAAATTTGATATATTTTAAAGGAAGAAACAGAGTTTTTTTTTTTGAAATATTACCTAAGAAAATTTTTAAACAAGGTCATTAAAATTTTGCTCCAGCCTAGGACGATATGAGCCTAATAGATGCTTTAGATTTATAAAAATGCACTAAAGCGCAAAAATATTAATATAAAACTAAATAATTTATGAACACAACATAAGAATTTAAAAATACAACATGTATCAATTAAAGAAAAAATAAACGCAAGATAATTTATCTTCTGAAAAAATAAGAAACCACAAAGGTGATGTTAGTAATAATCAATTAAAATCATGTTGTAAATAAATTCATATGTCACGTTGCAAGTAAGCAAACAAATATTTGCAAAGCACATAACACAAATATATTAATTAATGTGTCCTAATATATAGGTGACCTTTTTATGCCAGAGGTTGGCGTGACGTGCATTTGAAAAATAAATGTGTAAAAATATGTCGTTTCATTGCTCTTTAAATAATTAAACGAATCTATTCTCAAAGTTAAATACAAAAAATAGACTTAAGCTTTGTTACATATTATGAAAGAACTCGCATGTTCGTGGTTTTATCTCCATAGGTCAAAACTTGAGATCTTTATAACTATCTGCATCACAAAAGGGTTAGTAATAACCTTCCTCCTCAAAATTTAATTGGTTTAGAACAAACGGTCTATATTTTGGCACAACTATTTTTCAAATAATGCACACATAAATAATAAGAGTCACTTAGGATCGTGAACTCATTTGAAAGTTTGAATAAAGTTGACTAACGAACTTAATATACCAAGGATATAAGTCTCTTAAGTTTACATCTGAATGAAAAAGTCGAGTGAGAAGACTATGCGGTCAGTTTGAAGAAGATTTGAACACCACGCACATACGTCAACTCTCCTAAATTTTGAGATTTTAAAAGAAATGTGTGTGTGCACGTGTATGTATGATAGTGTAAATTTTTAAGAATTGCAGAAAGTATGAACGAAATGAATTTTTTTATAAAGCAGTAGCAAATTAAATAATTCATACAAAATAGTAACAAATAAGCAAATTATATCACATAAGCATGATAAATAAAATATTTAAGCAATTAAAATAAAACAAACAATAAAAAACAACAACCAAAAACTAAAAGTCTTAATTATTAACTTGTTTGAAACCTAAAGTCCCTAGCGGAGTCGTCATATTGTTATACCCCATTTTAACTCACGTCAAATAGTGTACAACATTGGTGATTCCTTAATAATTAACATAAGGAGTCACCTCCTAATTATTTTTAAGGTTAATTGAGACATTTAAAGTTTAACTAGGTAATACTAAAAATTAACTCCTGAATGATCTAATTAATTTATGTGGTTCGATATAAGGGTTCTAATTTATCCTACAGGAAAGAGGTTAAACATTCTTTAAGATTCTCTAAACATAATTACCGGCTAAACTTAGATTATTTATATTAAAAATAGAAACCGTGAACAATATGAAGTAATCAATATAATTAAGAGAATCTATTATAAGTATTTTAAGAAAAGTAGCACATAATAAAATAAGATTTTAAACTTCATTTAAGTAGACAAGTGATATGTTATATATGTTTATAAAATACTTATAATATAAATTTATGAAAAATAAATGTTTAGACATTTAATTATAGAAAAATAATTATTTTACGTAAATTCATGTTTATTAAATGGGGTAGTAATTAAATTCAACCCTTTTCTCTTAGTATGAAAGTAGACTCGTCTCCATCAATAATTTCGAAAACTCTAAACATGAACACAAAAGCAAATTATTTGAATATCATAACAAAAGTATTTGACGTACTAACACCTCAAACGAAATAGACTAAAATATTCCGCCAAGTGCCTAAATAAATTTGAATAAATGTAACTTATTTAGAATACTTTTCTTTCAAAATAGGAATAAATTTATAAGAAGTCATTCAAAATCTTTTTCAAGTTTAAGAAAATATGTCAGAAATTAGACTTTTATGATCAACTTAAGTATTTAGTTAGACAAGATATGAAGCAATCAACTAGCATTTTTTATTATATTCTTATGTTAACTATAGGTCTCAATACATAATTGCAACCACGAAATAAATCTAAGCACACTAATAAATCAAGATCATGAAATAAGGAATAAGAAAAGGAAGGTCATAGGCATCCCAAGCATATTGCTTGCTTTTTTCACTATCGTGTATAACTTAAGAATATAAATGTTGATTTTTTCTTGCCCGGATTAGAGGTAGCATCGAGTCTATGAGACTTAAAATTGCTAGAGTCTTCAATCAAGACTTTATTTTTGCTCTCCAAGGTGTACATGCAAAGAAAAATAAAGGTAGAGGATAAAATTTACACTAAAGATAAAAGAACAAAAATGGGTAAGATTTCAAATTCTAGTTGTTCCACTTAAGATGCATAAGGATTTCTAACAAGTCTCGACCAATTTCCGAATAAAGTTTAAAGACAAACCTAAAGATATAGTTTTAAGTCATTTAAATACCTACACATATTTTATAATTATGAAGGTTTTAAAGCAGCAAATACTAAGCAAAACAGAATATGCAGTAAACTAATTCATGAAGAATGATAAAAATATTTGAAAGTCATTACATATATCTCGTTATATAGGTTATAAGAAAAATGCTTTAAAACAGAACTTAAATCTGATATTTCAACACAAGCAACATACTAAAACGTAGAAGAGAATTATACAACATCTAAACAGTAAAAGAAGCAGAAAAGTCCTAAAGAAATAAAAGGGCTTCAAACAGAGAAAAAAATACTATTACATGTTTTATGCACTATAATATGATGTTTTAAATATTATATTTTACGGAACAGTAAAGCTGGATCGTCTATCAAGAATTTACATTTGAACTTCAACACCTCTGAGCTTGAATAGACTAAAATTTAAGAGTGAAGACTAAGATCATTAGTGAAAGAATTGAATTCCTTCTTGAAAAAGAAGAACAATGTTAAAGGTAGATAAGTTGTAGTTATTTGGTGTTTTTCAGTAAGTCGCTAAAAAGGTGAAATTGCTGAAAGAGTAAGTATTTATAGAGAAATCTGAGAGTTCTAAGCCAAACATTTGGTCGGAATTTTGAGTTCGAAATTTGAACTTGATCAAACCCGAACATTGGATTCATTGGATAAGTCTACAGGTAGAATAAAGAAAAAAAAAGCTTGGACAAATTAAGTAAGAGGCAGATGTTCTTACTAGAAAATGGAGAGGCAAAACTCGGATCTATGGATAAAAGAGCTTGGAACTGTATGAAAATGATGAAGCAGACAAAAGAGTCGATATTGTGAGAGGGGCGCGTTAGCTAGACAATCTGGAGAGTTAAAGTCATGTTTAGAGTTAAGGAGTATTATGGACCTTAACGTTAGGGAAAAAATGTGGGCCGAAGCATGCTAGAATAAATGGGCTAGTTTGGAATTTTTTGATTTCCTTTCTTCTTTTGAATTATTTTAGGCTTCTAACTTAATAACTAACATAATATATGTTAAAATATGATAACTAATAATTATATGATAAAATATGAATACCAATTTTATGCTTACATAAAATACAAATACAAAATAAGAATGTAATTAATTAAATAAGTAAGAAACTTGATACAAGGAGACAACAATTAATTATTTTAAGAAGGTAAATGATAATAGTAATTTCAATAATAAAATATATAATTTTGGTAGATAAATAGTTGTAATAGTAAAATAATTTTGAAAAGAGATAATTTGATACGTTATTAAATTAGAAGCTGGAAAAATGAATTAGAAAAAAGAAGAGTCAAAATTGGGTGTCAACACTTGTAACCTAAAAATTTATTCTTCTTCTTTTCCAATATCTGAGGTGTTACAACAGGCTTAGCCAAATTTATAGAACTTGTTATTATGAAATGCATTTTTATTAGAAGTGTTTTTTGGAAGAAAAAAAATACCTTTGTAGATTAATATTTTGTGTTTGGCGTTGCTTCCAATTGCACACGTAAGTCTACGCTATCACACAAGTAATATAGTGGCTCTTGAAAGAATTAAATTATCGAACCCAAAGGACTTGTCAATTAACTATTTACTAAATTATATTAATTCTTTATTTATTTAAAAGGGGGGATTTCAAAAAACAAATATTTTAACAAAACTAATAATAAATATAAAATTAAAAAAAAAACAATTAACTAAGAAAAGATAGATGTTTATAAAATTAATGAATGAATTGATCTAGAATTATAATTTACCAACAATCATGTTTAGCATCAATTTCATCAACTTATTTGGTTATCTAGTTATTGAATCACAGGGTTAGATGTATGATCATGGTCTTTTGACCTTTAATCATCTACAATAAATAACACTCTAACTACATCGTTGAGCGGGAATAGAATGATTAAATACCGAGCATTAAGTTATCTTCATGTATGGTGACCCAAGCAAGGTTTCTGGTTATATCCCTATCCTAGAAACGAATCAACTCTAACTATTAAGAGTTAAACAAGCTCCTTGTATTCCACGTTCTATCATCTTATTCCTTTTCCGAGTTTAATTTGGACAATATGTTTATTTCAATGGTGATCAAGCATCAAAATAGTAATCTCAAGAATGTAAGAACAACTAATATGATAAACAAATCATGTCAAATCAAAATCATTAAACAATCATATTGTAAGTAAATATAATCCAAGAAGGCAAGAACGAGAAGTTTAACTCTACATAGAATAGAGCAGTTACAACGAATCATTCAAAGAAAAGATGTAAAATAAAGAAAAGATGTAAAATAAAGAAAAGAGAAAAAAAGAAGAAACCCTAAATCAAAAGCTACTTTTTACATTATATCCTCCTCCTCTAATAATTATTCTTATGAACTATTTATAGATGTAGGAAACCCCGATTGAAATAATTGAGTCCAAATCAAATTAGGAATTCAAAACCTAAAAGAATTCCACGTGAAACCTTCATTCTTGGACTTCTTGAGATGTTGCCACGTGGCACAACTATAATGTGCACTTTTATTCGATTTCAGCCAACTTTGCATGTATATAAATATTAATATAAAAATTTAATTTAATTCATTAAGTTGTGCGCTTGATTTCCTTTTTCAACCTTCCATTTTTAATTCTTTTTAGCTTCAAATTTCTTCTTCTTCAAATCAATTTAATTCTACAAATAAAATACACTATTTAACACAATCCGTAAAATTCATGATCAAAAAGCACAAAATGTAAATAATAAATGTGAGACAAATAATGATAAAAAGTATGTATTTTGGTCTTACATCATTTGGTTAATCCATTTGATTTTTTTATCCCGTTAATATAAGAGATTTAATTTGTGCTTGGATCAAACATTTCAAAAATATTTTTTGGAAAAGTTGTGTTTTCAACTTTTGAAAAGAAGCTACAACTCAAAAATAATTATCTCCCTCCAAAAACACAATAAATTTTAAAAAGGCTCGATGAAGCAGAACATAAGTAGGAAGAAATATTAAATGAACATGACAAAGCAAGTTAATATTAATCTTATTTTACATGGCTGATTGAAATTTTTGCATCCGCCTCCACCTAAGCATTGTCAATTTGAATTTTCACTAAATTATGAATCCTTAATTCTGACCCAATTTATAACCTACAATTTTAATATAATCAAATCTAATCCAATTTTCTCTTATTTTATATATCAATTCATCCTATCAAATCAAACCCATTATATTGTCTTGCCCAATCAAAAGAGGGATGTGTTGTTGGGAAATAGGCAACAAATATCGAATCAACATCAGGTTACCGTTCATTAATAAATTCGTAGCATCGTCAAGAACAGATCCATGACAGCAAAAAGAAATGAATTTAAGGATAGTCTAATTCATTAATCCGATATAAAACTTGAATTAATAGTATGTTACTCACAGTTCAATAATTAAATGAGGTCACATGCCTTCACAATACAACAAATAGTGCAACTTACAATTTACTCACAATTAATTTAATTTCTTTGATCTATTTTCATTCATCTACCAATAGACTAAGTAAAGCTGAATCCTCTAATAACATTAGAAAATAAGTATACAACTTGTTATAGGCATTCATATCATATCAACAACACCTTAACTCCAGCAAGCACCATAATAATTGTTGTTCTTTTGTCAAATTTCAAAAAAAAAAAAATAGTGTTTGATTTGGAAGGATGGATCGATCCGTAAAATGAGAGAAAATCATGTTAGGGTTAATTATACTAAAAAGTGGGTATTGTTATATATCGCGTCAAGATTAATGACCCTACTTAATTGAAATCTAGTTGACTTTTCTTAGATGGAGGGGTTGGTCCCACGTGACTTGTAACGTCACTATAAATTTAGATGTTGACTCTTTAGTGTATTTGTAGCCTTTTGGAATAACGACGGGGGCATTTTTTATCCAAAAAAAATGTATCAAAGGGTATATAAGTGGTCTATTTCACATAGTTTATAAATAATTTTGACCTTTTTCGATCTAAAATTAGGCGGTTTTTTAACAGTGTCAATATACTGTTAGGGTTTTTTTGGTAGGAAGTATTAGGAAAAATAGTTTATGTATTATATATGGTATTAATGAGTAATATACTTGGTAGTATTTTTGGGCCTAAGTATAACTAATCCATGGATTAGTTATACACACCACATGCTATTATGGGATGTATTAGTGATACCTTTCATTTGATGGTATTAGTAAGGAAAATTCACACCATATACACATTTAAGAGTCAATTTTACGAGTTCTAAACATACTTTTAAATATTTCTTACTTATAACAATTTATTCGAGGGTTATGACATATATAAATTAAATTTAATTTTATTTAAAAATCAATTTCAATTTATTTAATAAATTATTACAATTTATTAATTTATTTAATAAATTATTAATTTATTTATAGTTTTATATAATTAATTTATAATATGTAATTAATTTGATTTCATTTACTTTTTTAAAACTGAAATTTTTTAGTTACACAATTTAAGGTATTTACATAGAACACATTCCTTGATTGCAGTTAACACCTCCCATACGTCCATCACATCCCTCTCCAAATCTCTCATTCATCAATCCCCCCCCCCCCCCCCCTCGGCCTATCCAATTCTATACGCCACCATTCCTTTAGTCCACATTCACCTTCGTCTCTCACATTTTTCTCATCACCCAATTACACTAACTTTAGAATTATCCATTCAATTTCGATTTTCAACGAAATCATATTGAAGAAAATGATTGTAACTCCTCGAAAGAGCCCCGATTAGTTAAAGGAACTTCCACGGATGAAGTTCATGCCCCATCTTTCAACATATTGAATCAAACACTGTCGTCAAAAATTGTTCAAACTCCGAGTAAGGGTGGTTCATCTCTATTGAAAGATCAAAAGGAAAAAATTGGTGAAACCCCTTCTAATTCTGATTTTGATTTTGTTAATGAATCAAAAAAGAAAAAAGGGAAAAAAAGCAATGAATGCAGAAGTTGCGTCAATCTTCAAAAGTATCAACAAGAAGATGAACAAAAAGAAGGTATCGGAAATCCCAACATCTAAAAAAGAAATAAAAAAATTATTAGGGTAAGTATTATATATTTTTTTCACATTGTTCAAACTACAGATTTTTGTCTAAAAATATTACATTATGCTTATCTTCTTTTCGAAACATTTGTTTGGATGAAACGTATATGAAATCTGATTAATATGTATATGACTCTGACTTTAATGTTAGATTATTGGATATTTGTATGAATTGTGATATAATATTGATATACAAATGGTGTGAATTGTGCTTTAACATATGTGTGATTGTCTATTAACTGTGTATATGATATGAATTATTAAATTGGTATGAATTGTCAAACTAGTGATCTTTTCTAAATATATCACATTATGATTATTTTCTAATCTAAACATATTGTTAGGATTAAACGTGTATGAAATCTGATTAATATGTGTATGACTCTGACTTTAATGTTGAATTGTTGTATTTGTATGAATTGTGATATAATATTGGTATACAAATAGTATGAATTGTGTGATGATATGAAATTATGAATGTTTATATGAAATATAAACTGAAGTTAGTGTTGAATAAAATTTGAATAACAATGGTGCAAAGTTTGTTTTATTTTTGTATAAATAATTTTATTTTATAAGCAAAGAAGGTGTCACACACTGGTCTTCATGTACAAATATGAATGTTCTTAGTGATTTATTGAGTTTTTTCGGGCAAGAGACGCTTTAATAATTTTTGAAACAAACACCATTGGTGTATTTATGAATTACACAACATAAAGATTCAATGTCAGTTATTGCAACATGTCAGAAAAGACATATTTTTTGCCAAAATAAATGGTACAGAATTACATTTTGAAATCAATAAATACGCAACAGTTACTGATCTTAAATGTGGACTACTTACAAACTTTGCTTCATATTCATCTATCCCAATTAGATTTATCACAAAATATATTGGTCAAATGAATAATGTCCCTTAGTTAGTCTTCTTGAATAAGTTTAAAGAGGCTAACTTATTTGAGCAAGAACGCCGTTTTAAGATTGGTGTTCTATACTTCATTAGTATATTTTTTACTGTTTCAGAAGCCTAAAAAACAACCATACCTAAATTGTATTTTGATTTGGTTATGCCCAGTTATTTAGTATATGATCTTCCCATGGGGTAACAAATGTTTCAAATTTGACACTCAAAGCTTCCAACCGTCGACTGGAAAAAAAACCAACTTCATTCAAATTTAGCTAGTTGCACCTCACGTTGCAGATTTGATTTTATGAGGGTTTTCATCCGTTTGACAACACATTTGCTATCTGTATTGCATCTGGCACACGTAAACACTTAAACTTATATAAAATTGAACAAGTAGACATGTGTGTCCTATATAACCATGATACACGTAGGACTCCACGTAGGATACAAAATTTCCATGTAGGGTGCTATATAGGATGAATGTATCAATTTGTTCAATTTTATACAAGTTTAAGTGTCTAGTCACATCTAAAGTTAAGAGTTATAGTTTTCAATTGATACCAAGTTAAGGGTCATATTTATGTATTATGCCAATAATAAAACGTAAAAAATACTAACCTGAAGAATTCCATCTTTCAATAGACACATAGTTGTCCATCATAGCAACATCAAGATTGTTTCAAACAAAAAAAACATGAATTAATCTTCAGTGATAAGATCTCTTAAAAAATTTGAAAGAGAGAAACGTGAAAGAAATGAATAAAGTAAAATTTTTTAAGTAATTTTAACAAATTAGAATGAATTAAGAAAACTAAATATTCTTAATTAGTTTGAATTTCCTTGATTTATGTTAATTGATAATTATCTTCAATTAATTCAAATTTTATTTTACTTTTTTTTGTAGACACGATTTATTTTACTTAGTTGATCTTTTTAATATTTTCAAAAACAAAAAAAAATTAATTATTATTATTTTTAAAATAAACTATTATAACCTGAAATTATTTATTGTTACAACTTGAAGTTAAATTCTACTGTTATAACTTGAAAGTATTAATCTAATATATGTCATATATAAAATTTTTACGTAGATGGTCTATCTATTCTATATTGAAGATTGACTTTTTAAGTGATTACTTATTAAAATGACAATTATTTACCCTCAAATAATTCAAGTGAGAAAATAGCAAACATGACCATTAAAGTGTTCTTCTCCTGCCTAGTTATAAGGCGATAGAAAAATAATATTGTCCGACAATTATCTATCTACCTTATCCCGATTACATAAAATATAAAATTCATAATAATTCAAGGGTATGATTGGAAAGAAGCTTTTTATAGAATTTTAGTCTAAACACAAAGTAAGTTAGGAAGCAATGAACCAAGCACTTGATAAAATCCTTCATTACTAATCCTGCACTAATAATTCTTGCGTTATTCATTGTTCCACCAAACATCCCCTTAATCCCTAATCAATAGAAACTTTGACCTTATCACTTTTATAAATTTCAACACTTGATATACACTTGTTGTTTATTTTTGAGTTTTTGGTCAAAAACATTCTTAAACTATACCCTAAATTTAAATTACATCCTTAAAGTATAATTCTTAGTAGAAAATATTGCTCAAATATTTAAAAGTGAACAATTTTCATCCTTCTATTAGATATCGTAAAAAAACTAAGGGATCTTACAAAAATATGAGCATAATTTCATTACATGCTATAAGAAAAAATTTAGACACTTATTACCTACTGAAACAAAAAATGTTTGGTAGCTGTGAGATACATTATCTGCTCTTTTTCTAAAATGCAAAAAAGGTGGAGCTTAATTATCTTTTCCTTTCTCATAGCCAAATTGTATTTAGATCAATAAATTTTAGACCAATATAATATTGAAGTGATCAAAATATCAATCATTTCTCGCATTTGAGTTTCTTTTTGCATAATTAGAAGTGGAAGTCTCCAGCAAACGCCGATTCTAACATATTCAATTGAGAAGAAACATATTTTAACTATAATATTTTCAATATGAAATTACATGAAAAATAAATGAAAAAAATTATTAAATTAAAAGATATTACATAATGCTAAATTCAATTATCGAAAAAGTTTACAATAACATTTTTGACGTATATAAAAATGATAACTACGAAGGAATGACTTGATTTTTGTATGTTTTATGATAAACTCAAATAGAAAGATGAACATTGTTCACTTTCATTTATTTAAAAATTATTTTCTACTAAAAATAATTTTTGAAGGATATAGTTTAAGTTTGAGATATAAAAATGATAACGACGAAGGAATGACTTGATTTTTGTATGTTTTATGATAAACTTAAATAGAAAGATGAAAATTGTTCACTTTCATTTATTTAAAAAAATTATTTTCTACTAAAAATAATTTTTGAAGTATATAGTTTAAGTTTGAGATATAATTTAAGTATTCATTTTTATACGCTTAGTTCTAAACAATTAAAATATAACAATACTACAGTTCATTATATATATATATATATATATATATATATATTGTTCCTCTTCTTCAGTCGGTCATGGTTGGTTCTCAATTCTACTTCTTGTAATGACTTGACTCACAAGTTGCGGTTGCTTCTGACTTGATCCCTAATAATTATTGCCGGGAAATGGATTCTACATCGCCGGAGTCAATCCTCCTCGAAGATTTCGGTCAGAAAGTAGATCTAACTCGTAGAATCCGAGAGGTTTTGTTGAATTATCCGGAGGGAACTACCGTACTTAAGGAGCTCATTCAAAACGCCGACGATGCCGGAGCTACCAAAGTTTGCCTCTGCCTTGACCGCCGAAATCACGGGACCGAGTCACTGCTCTCTGATAAGCTTGCACAGTGGCAAGGCCCTGCTCTTTTAGCTTACAACGATGCTGTTTTCTCTGAAGAGGATTTTATTAGTATTTCTAGGATTGGTGGCAGTGGCAAGCATGGCCAGGCCTGGAAAACCGGTCGCTTCGGGTAATTTCATATATTCAACATGTCCTCACTAGTTGGTTTTAATGTTAACTTTGGTAATTTGGTAACGGAGGCGTAATGTGTATACTTGAGTAAATGCCACTATGTCAAATTTTGGTGCTAGAGTGTTATCTCAAGTATTTTTGATATTAAAATTGCAAAATTCTACTTGAGATTCTGAGGGCTTGAACTAGATTACCGGTTTTGGAGTCTGGTCTGGTACTAGGCTGATTTTGTAAATTTGTGATTTTGTCTGTGTTTACTTTTGAGTTCAAATATTCGGAGGTCACATGGAAGCAATTCATGGAAGTGTAGAACAACTAAAATTAATAGGAACCTTTGTCAGAAAGAAGCTTGTAGTCAAAATTTTAAGTAGTAGTTATATACCTATCAAGGAGATTTAAGTTAGTGTAATTCTCTGAAGAAGGTGCAGACATATCAACTGCTATAATATAGAAAGTGTTTATTTTTCTTCAAAAGAACCTTTGATACTAAATATTGCTGTTCTTTTTTTCTTTTCTTTTCATTGAGGATTTCTGCAATAGCAATTAGTAATTCTGAAGAAGAGTCTTTCCCATTGTTTGATCTGAATTTCGAACATATTAATTCACAATGGGTACTTGTTACTGAATTTAAATGAAGAAAATTTTGCACCTTTTGCTTAAAAAGGGAATTAACTGAAAGGTCGAGGGAAAGTTGTACTGTTTCCCCCCTCAATCTTGTTAAGTTTCTGGCAAATGCAATCTTCTCATTTCTTTGAATTGGCGTTTTTTCTTTCAGGGTTGGCTTCAACTCGGTGTATCATCTAACTGATTTGCCATCATTTGTAAGTGGAAAGTACGTTGTACTGTTTGATCCCCAAGGTGTTTATCTTCCTAATGTCTCGGCATCAAATCCCGGAAAACGGATTGAGTATGTTAGTTCTTCAGCCATCTCACTGTACAAAGATCAGTTTTCTCCATATTGTGCTTTTGGTTGTGACATGAGAAGTCCTTTGCATGGAACTTTATTCCGTTTCCCTTTGAGAAATGCAGATCAGGCTTCTAGAAGTAAGCTCTCCAAGCAAGGCTACTTGGAGGATGATATCTCGTCAATGTTAGGACAACTTTATGAGGAAGGAGTTTTCTCACTACTTTTTCTTAAGAGTGTATTATCAATAGAGATATATGAATGGGATGTTGGTTTGGCCGAGCCACGGAAGACATATTCCTGCTCTGTGAACTCCGACAACAGTGATACCATTTGGCATCGTCAAGCACTTCTGAGACAATCTAAATTGACTGATTCAAATGATTCTTTCGTGGATACCTTTTCATTGGAATTCTTGAGCGAGGCGGTCAATGGGAGTCATCCTCAGAAGAGAACTGATAGGTTTTATATAGTACAAAGATTGTCTTCACCGTCTAGCAGGATAGGTGCTTTTGCGGCGAAAGCATCAAAGGACTTCGATATTCACCTTCTTCCTTGGGCATCGGTTGCTGCTTGCGTATCAGATAATTCAACCAAGGTAATGTTGTTTCTCCCTTCCAGTTATTTTACAATTTACAACTCAACCAATCAGGTAAATAGGTGAAGGCATGCTTTACGGAGGAGGAGGAATCTCAATATTTGTTGAAGTGTCTGGCCATGATAGGAGGTGGACGATTAGGATAAAAGGGTAGTAGATAGTCAATTATTAGTCTTGTGTTTTCGTACTCGTAGATTTCTATTTCTATTTGTTGTTCCTTCAGCCTTGCTTATTGTATTTTTGTGTTGTTCTTCATGCTTGTTGTTGTTATAGTCTTTTTATTTGTTGTTGCTGCATGCTGTTTCCTTTGATTCGGTTATCGTATTAGCTGTTGTTATTACTATTCCCTTCCCTACTTCTATACCTCTGTATTTCCTTCCCATATTTGTTTGGTATGTGTCACATGAACCAAGGGTCTATTGGAAACAATCTTTCTAGTTTCAAAAGGTAGGGGCAAGACTACATGTACCACCCTCCCTAGACCCACTTGTGAGAAATGTGAGTTAGGCCCCGCTTGTGGAATTACAATAGATATGCTGTTGTTGAAGAAGTGTGAATATTTTTTATTTAAAAGTTTAAGCATATTGTGTCTCGACATGCCGGCTCACGTGTTGATTTGATTCTTTTTCATTGGCCAAACACGTGGGATTTTGTTATTTTCTTGCTTGGGTGGCGGTGAAATTTGGTCTGGAACCTCTGCCTACTTTTATAGCATGTTAAAAACTAGTTCTTGGCCTAAATCAACTCCAAAAGCTAGTTTAAGATGTGAGGGTTACCCATGCAATATAAAGAGACCACCCATCTCTTAACCAACCGATGTTGGTCTCTTTTACAACCCCTCGCCTGCCTAGGATTGGACGTATAATACGGGGTCTAAACATTGAGAAACCAAGAATTGGGATGAGTCCTACTTTGCTACCATGTTAAAGTGTGTCAGTTTTTATGCTGTTAGAGGGATAACACATTTTAATTATTTAATTATATTATGTCTCGACAGTTGAGAAGTCTCACATTAGTTGGTCAAGGGATGTGCGGTATTCTCATATGGGTTGAGCAATCTTCACCTCTTGAGCTAGCTTTTCGTATTGAGTTAAGAATCAAGATTTGTGCCTTAAATATGATATTAGAGTAGGCGAGGATTCTAGGTTCAAATCTTACCGCGATCCAGATTAAGAAAGAATCTCCATATCACCCATGAAGAAGTATTAGGCCAGGACATGAGAGGCATGTTGAGAATATACTCAAGTAAATAGAATTGTGCTCTTTCTAACAACTTAAGCTTTTAGATGAGATGGTCACACAACTCAATAATATCATTGAGTATTAACGATACAATCAAGATGAATTATTGTCATTGTATCCCACATTTGGTATAGTGTGGATAATTTTGAAAACTTATGCTTACCTGCTAGCAATAGATCTCGTGATAAAAGTGTCTTTAGAAAATGTATTAGATAACATAGTTTAAGTTTACATAAAATGATTTATATTTTTACTTAACAATTAAGTATAGCCTGTATTGAACATACCAGTTAAAAAAAAATATGTGTAGTAGTTATCTACATTAACTAAGGTTTTGATGCCCAAAAAACGTGTGGTTGTGATACAAAAATAATTTCATAAAGAAAAAGCAAGATATCAAATAAAGCCGATATGAAAAGACAATTGCTAACAAAACAACTATGTTAGGAAAGAAGAAAGGAGAGAAATGAAAAATGGCTTAGTGGTAAGTGGCTTTGGAGGTTCGGGGTGGAAGTACATGCTTTGTGAAGGGAGGTGATAACGGATAAATATGGGATTACATAAGGAGGTTGAAGCACTAGGGATATCACCTTGCCTATCATGAAGGGATGATACTATTTTTGGGATACAACTCATTCTAGGTTAGAGATGGAAGGAGAGTTTGTTTTTGGGAACATGATTGGCGTGGGGACGTTTTATTAGATGATGAATTCCAATGCTGGTATAGATTGTTTTGCCAAAGAGACTTGCCAAGCCAACAAATTAAGGGTACACAAGGTAAAGAGATTTTTAGGAATTGAGATCTAGAAGGGAATTCAAGATTGGGAAGTAACTGAGTTTCAAAGATTGTCACCCTTTCTTCATAGGCTAGTCAATCTGGTTGATAATCCCGATGCTTGGTGTTGGGGCTCGAAAAATAATGGGGCTTTCTCAAAATATAATGGAATGTTCTCTGAAGTCCTTTTATGAGAAGTTTTTGGTTAGGGGAGGAACTGAATTTCCTTGTAATGCAATATGGATTCGAAGGGTACCGAGGAAGGTGTGCCTTTTCACTTGGCTAGATTCTAGAGGGGAATCTTGACAAAGGAAAATTTTAGAACACGGAAGGTTGTATGTGTCAGTTGGTGTTACATGTGTAAAGAGACGGGCAAGGACGTGGATCATCTTCTTCTACTTTGCGGGACAACATGAAAGCATGGTAGGATATGTTTAAGGTGGTTTGACACTTCATGGGCAATACCAAATTCTTTGATAGATTTGATGTTAAGTTGGGGTGTTGGCTAATCAAGAACTCATATGTTCAAAAGATGCATGTTGTGGAGATGAGGAAGTTGAGATGGATATGTGGGCATATTTGGATCGACAAAGTTAGGAGTGAGGTTATTTAGGAGAAGATGAGAGTAGCCCTCGTAGCGGACAAGATGAGGGAAGTGAAACTAAGATAGTTTGGTCATGCGAAGAGGAGGTGGTGGCCCTTGTAGCGGACAAGATGAGGAAAGTGAGACCGAGAAGGTTTGGGCATGTCAAGAAGAGGTGCACTGATGCCAGTGAGAAGGTACGAGAGGTTAGTTGTAGAGGGTACGAAGAGGTTTAGAGATATAGACCGAAAAAGTACTGTGGAGAGGTAATTAGATGATATGACACAACATCATATTACCGAGGACATGAACCTATATAGAAAGAAGTGGAGGTTGCGTATTAGGGTAGGAGGTTAATAAGGATGGAGTGTTCTCTTTCCTTTGTTCCTTTCTTATATCCGTCACTTACACCACTTGTCATATTTATTGTTATGCTTTCTTCATTGTTTTCTTCCTCTTTTACTTGAGTTTGATGCCCTTGAGCTTAGTGTCTTTCGGAAACCGCCTCTCTAGGTAGTGGTAAGATTCGTGTACACCCTACCCTCCCCTGACCCCACTTAGTGAGATTTTTTGTGAAACTAGTGTGGGATTTCACTGGGTATGGGTATGTTGTTGTTGTTGATGTTAAGTTGGAAGAAAGGGAGAAGGAGAACAATACGAAGGGCTTGGATTGTGGTTCCACTTGTTTTGATTTAGGTAGTTGGGAGAGACAGAAATCAGAGCTTTTGAAGGTGTGGAGTCAAGTTTCTCTCAGTTGAGAAGTAGTGTCTGTTCCCTTATTTGCTTTTGGTGTAAACAGAAAGTTCCTTGCTGTATAGATGATTGGATGGAGTTTTTGGAGAATTATATCATGTAGATTCTTTACCTGTTTGTATACCCCGTGTATATACGATCAATTTGTCCATGTATATGGATGAACCACATTTACTTGATCAACAAAATGAAATAAAAAATACCCCATTAGTACATCTTTCGTATGTAAAAATCATAACACTTAGAGGAGGTTACATGCCCTCCTTGATCCAATTCTCTCCTTCAAAATCCACATCAAACTATTGACTATGTTTTAAATTCCTGTATCATTACGATGTACTAAATTCAATTCAACTCACCATCGGAAGTTTTGAATGCTATGCACAATGTTATTTGTGTTATTTCATGAAGTGGTTGAAACAATTTGGGATATGTTAAAGGGCCGTGTGCCAGGTAAAAATGAAATAGAGGCACATAACAGTTTAGGATAAGGTTAAGTGTCATTGCAAATGAAGTAGAGGAAGTACTTGGTAGAATTTCTTCTTACTTCTGCCAGTACTCAGACCACACCTTTGCTACTCTTGTGGTTGGACAACACAATAGGCTGTCTCCCAACAAATCTCTCCTATTTCTCTAATACCCACCAACCCCCAACCCCCAACCCCCTTGTGCTTGTTAATAAAAAAAAAAACAGATTGAGAGAAAAAAGGAAAACAAATGCGGATCATCTAATCTGCCTATCCCTTCTTTTCATTTTGGTAATACATTTTTGTGGGATGTGCTTCCGGCGCCTATAATTGATGCGTCATATGTTTCAAATTGCTCATTTTATGGTATCCTTGTGGGTTCATGACACCACTGATTGGCTCTTGTGCTTAACTTTGGGCTTGTAACCTAAATTGTTGGTGCTACTAAAGTACGTAGGCATCAGTGCTTATTGGTATGGGTTTAGTCCTCTTTGGTGTTCCATATGTGTCATCTTCTCTGTTTTTAAGGTAGAACAACCAAAAGTTATCCCATCTAATTGATTGAGGATGGGAATCACATTGATGAACCAACTTATACATCTAAGTATGTTAGGAATTAGCTGTTCCCTTTTTTTTCCCCACTTGTTTGCTTCTTTTATATAGCCAGATTTTATGAGTTGTATATACCTGTTGTATCACTTGAAATGAAATAACTTTATGGCTTCAGAATTTAAGGGGACTCTGGACTTCTATGCTTCCTTTCTGACCCCACTCTTCTCCTTCTCCCGTCAAGAATTATTTAATTGAAAGGAGGGCTTCTCTATTAGTTAGTTTCGGTTCTTACTCATCTGATATATCTGTCGTTGTATATTTTCATTTTTCAGGATGATGCACTTAAGCAAGGTCAGGCTTTCTGTTTCTTGCCTTTACCTGTCAAAACTGGATTAAGTGCACAAATTAATGGATTCTTTGAGGTTTCCTCCAATCGTCGAGGCATTTGGTATGGATCTGATATGGACAGATCTGGAAGAATTCGTTCGCTCTGGAATAGGCTTCTCTTAGAAGATGTTGTAGCTCCTAGTTATGCTCAATTACTGCTGGGTGTGAAACGGATGCTTGGTCCTACTGAGACTTACTATTCTTTATGGCCGACTGGTTCATTTGAAGAGCCATGGAATATTTTAGTTGAACAGATCTACCAGAACATCATTGATTTCCCTGTTTTCTATTCCAATGTCAACAGTGGAAACTGGGTTTCAGCAAGAGAAGCTTTTCTTCATGATAGCAAGTTGTCAAAAAGCAAAGAGTTTGGTGATGCGCTTGTCCAGCTAGGCATGCCTGTTGTTTGTTTGCCAAATGGATTATTTAATATGCTTGTGACTTGTGTTTCTGGTATTAAATGGAAAATAGTAACACCGGATTCAGTTCGTCATTATCTTAGGCAAAGCAAGTTTGCTAGTGCAATAGACAGATCTTACAGGCTTATGCTGTTGGAGTATTGCCTTGAGGACCTTGTTGATACTGATGTTGGCAAACATACATTTGGTTTGCCTTTACTTCCTTTAGCAAATGGGGACTTTGGTTTGCTGTCTGAACCTACAAATGGAATATCTTATTTTATATGCAGCGATTTGGAATACGCACTTCTTCATAACCTTTCTGATAGAGTAATCGACAAGAAAATCCCTTGCAATATATTGGACAGACTGACCGCTGTTGCGAAGGCATCTGGTGCAAACCTTAGTTTTTTCAGTGTTCCCAAGCTCCTTCAAGTAATGCCCAAATTTTTCCCTGCTGCATGGAAATATAAAACTAAAGTTCTTTGGGACCCTGGGTCGTGTTCTACTCCAACAGTATCATGGTTTGCGCTCTTCTGGCGTTATCTCAGAGATAAATGTGCAGAGTTAAGTTTCTTTGGTGATTGGCCTATCTTACCATCAACTTCGGGGCATTTGTATAGACCCTCTAGGCACTTAAAATTGCTGAATGCAGAGAACTTATCTGATAAAATGCAACATGTTCTGATTAACATAGGATGCAAGATACTAGATCGCTGTCATGATATTCAACATCCAGACTTACCTAACTATGTCTGTGATGCTGATGGTGCTGGCGTTCTGCAGTCTATCTTTGATGTTGTCTCTTCTAGTGAGAGAACGGAAGATTTTCTTGAACATCTGGTAGTGGAAGAAAGAGATGAGCTTCGTGGATTTCTTCTGGACCCGAGGTGGTATATTGGCAATTGTATGGATGTGTCCAACTTATGCAATTGCAAAAGGTTGCCCGTTTATCGAGTTTATGGGGTAGAGCACTCTGGAAGTGTTAAGTTCTCTGATTTAGTAAACCCTCAAAAATACTTGCCACCTTCGGATTGTTCTGCATCTCTCCTTTCTGCTGAGTTCATTATTAGTTATTCAAATACCGAAGAAGAGGTGCTAAGTAGATATCTTGGTATTGAACGAATGAGAAAGGCTGACTTCTACAAGAAGCACGTCTTAAATAGGGTCAATTTGCTGGACCCTGACCTTCGTGACAACATCATGATTATGATTTTGAGAGAGCTACCTCATCTTTGTGTTGAGGATGCACATTTTAAAGAAAATCTGAGAAACTTGGACTTCATCCCTACGTCTAATGGCTCCATGAGAAGTCCTTCGGTGCTGTATGATCCTAGAAATGAGGAATTATATGCTTTATTGGAAGATTGTGATAGTTTTCCTTATGGTGCTTTCCAAGAATTTGGTATTTTAGACATATTACAAGGTTTGGGTCTCAGGACAACTGTGTCCACTGAGACAGTGATACAAAGTGCTCGAAGGGTGGAAAAATTGATGCATACTGATCCAGAAACTGCTCATTCTAGAGGTGAAGTGCTTCTTTCATATTTGGAAGTGAATGCATCAAAGTGGTTACCGGATCCAACCAAGGATGATCATGGAACCATGAATAGAATGTTCTCGAGAGCTACAAATGCATTTAAACCTCGTCATGTTAAATCTGACTTAGAGAAGTTCTGGAGTGATCTTCGGTTAGTATGCTGGTGCCCGGTTCTTGTTTCTTCGCCATATCAATCTCTACCATGGCCTGCTGTCTCATCCATGGTTGCTCCTCCTAAACTTGTGAGATTGTACTCTGACTTGTGGCTGGTCTCTGCTAGCATGCGCATACTGGATGGACAATGTTCTTCTTCAGCTTTATCTAATCAATTAGGTTGGTCTTCTCCACCTGCAGGAAGTGTAATTGCTGCACAGCTTCTTGAGCTTGGGAAAAATAGTGAAATTGTTACTGATCCAATGCTAAGGAAGGAATTAGCCTTAGCAATGCCAAGGATATATTCTATATTGATGAACATGCTTGCTTCAGATGAAATTGACATTGTCAAAGCTGTTTTGGAGGGCTGTCGCTGGATTTGGGTTGGAGATGGATTTGCAACTGCTGATGAGGTTGTCCTCAATGGTCCTCTACACTTGGCTCCTTATATTCGTGTTATACCTGTGGATTTGGCAGTTTTCAAAGAACTATTTGTGGAGCTGGGCATCCGACAGTTCTTGTGTCCTAATGATTATGCTAATATATTAAGTCGAATGGCAATTAAGAAAGGTTCCCTTCCTTTGGATACTCAGGAAATCAGGGCTGCTATATTAATTGCGCAACATCTTTCTGAAGTTCAGTTTTCTGAAAATCCAGTTAAGATCTACCTACCTGATGTGTCATGTCGATTGCTTTTTGCTACTGATTTGGTGTTCAATGATGCTCCCTGGTTACTTGATTCAGAAGATCCCAGTTCCTCATTCGGTAGTTCATCTAATATGGCTTTTAATGCAAGTCAAACTGTCCATAGATTTGTGCATGGGAACATTTCTAATGATGTCGCTGAGAAACTTGGAGTACGCTCACTTCGAAGGATGTTGCTTGCAGAAAGTTCTGATTCCATGAACCTGAGCTTGTCTGGTGCTGCTGAAGCATTTGGGCAGCATGAGGCATTAACAACCAGGCTTAAACATATACTTGAAATGTATGCAGATGGACCTGGGACTCTGTTTGAGCTGGTACAAAATGCAGAGGATGCTAATGCTTCTAAGGTGTTTTTTTTATTGGATAAAACTCAATATGGGACTTCATCTGTTCTCTCTCCTGAAATGGCGGATTGGCAGGGACCTGCTTTGTACTGTTTCAACGACTCTGTTTTTACTCCCCAGGATTTGTATGCAATCTCTCGTATAGGTCAAGAGACCAAACTAGAGAAACCATTTGCCATTGGAAGATTTGGGCTGGGCTTTAATTGTGTTTATCACTTCACGGATATTCCAACTTTTGTTTCGGGAGAAAATATTGTTATGTTTGACCCACATGCCTGCAATTTACCGGGTATATCTCCTTCGCATCCTGGACTAAGGATCAAATTCGCTGGGAGAAGAATATTAGAACAGTTTCCTGATCAATTTTCTCCATTTCTGCATTTCGGGTGTGATCTGCAGCATTCTTTCCCAGGTACCCTCTTCCGTTTCCCCCTTAGGAGTGCAAATGTTGCTTCTAGAAGCCAAATAAAGAAAGACGGGTACACACCTGATGATGTCCTAGCTCTATTTCATTCCTTTTCGGAGGTTGTTTCTGAGACGTTGCTTTTCCTGCGGAATGTGAAAAGTATTTCGATTTTTGTCAAAGAAGGTGCTAACAGTGAAATGCAAGTGCTACATTGTGTTGACAAGCAAAATGTAGGTGATCCCGAGGATGAAAGTAATCCAAATCATCAGGTCTTCAGTCTTATGTACGGGAAGCAGCATGACAAAACTAATAAAGTTCAGTTCCTTAACCAATTATGTAAGTCTGTGAATGTAGACTTGCCATGGAAGTGTCATAAGATTATGTTGTCTGAGAAGAGCACTTCTGGTGGTCGTGCACATTTGTGGTTAACAAGTGAGTGCTTAGGATTCTTTCGAGGTAAGAATAACCATGATAACCTTGATAATAAGTACCACAAAGCTATTCCTTGGGCATGTGTTGCTACTTGTTTACACACAATGAAAATTGAAAGCAATTTGGATGATGGTTTTGTTAAATCTGATCTCATTGCTCCTAAATTGCTAGACTTCCCAGCGGCATCGGCTGGTTCTATAGAGAATTTTGAGGGTCGTGCCTTCTGTTTTTTGCCACTGCCAGTGATTACTGGGCTTCCTGTGCATGTCAATGCATATTTTGAGTTATCATCTAACCGAAGAGATATATGGTTTGGTAATGACATGGCAGGGGGTGGGAAGAAACGCTCTGAGTGGAATATGTACCTACTTGAAGATGTTGTTGCTCCAGCTTATGGTTATTTACTTGAGAAAGTTGCTTCAGAAATTGGCCCATGTGATTCATTCTTTTCCTTTTGGCCAATCAAGATGGGATATGAACCATGGGCGTCAGTGGTGCGGAAACTCTATAACTTCATCTCAGATTCTGGTCTTAGAGTATTGTATACGAAAGCTAGAGGTGGACAATGGATCTCAACAAAGCAAGCAATTTTTCCAGATTTCGCTTTTGACAAGGCACAGGAACTTGTGGATGCATTATCAGATGCTGGGTTGCCATTGGCAACCATCCCTGAGGCTCTTGTGGAAAAATTTAAGGACATTTGCCCGGGAGTGCATTTTCTTACACCTCAACTGCTCCGTACTCTTTTGATTAGGAGGAATCGTGAATTTAGAGATAGAAATGCTATGATCTTAACCCTAGAATACTGCTTGCTTGATCTAAGAACTCCATTTCAATCTAGCACATACTTTGGCTTATCCTTGATACCTCTTTCCAATGGTTTATTTACAAAGTTTCAGAAGAGGGGGGAGGGTGATCGAATTTATATTGTTCAGGGTGACGGCTATGGTCTCCTCAAGGATTCTCTTCCCCACCAACTTGTAGACTCAGGGATCTCTGCTTTTCTCTATGACAAGTTATGTGAAGTAGCCCAAAGTGAAGACTTTAACATTACTTTCTTGACTTGCCCTTTGCTTGAGAGGCTTTTTGTGCAATTACTCCCAGCAGACTGGCAGCTGGCTAAACAGGTGAATTGGGTCCCTGGTTGTCAAGGACATCCTGATTTGGAATGGATGAGACTGCTGTGGAGCTATCTTAAGTCTTCTTGTGATGATCTCTCTTTGTTTTCGAAGTGGCCTATTTTGCCTGTTTTAAACAATCGTCTCCTGCAGCTAGTGGAAAATTCTAGTGTAATCAAAGATGGTGGATGGAGTGAAAATATGTCATCACTTTTGCTGCGTGTTGGATGCCTGACTTTGACGCGTGACGTCCCAATAGACCATCCCCAATTAATGCGTTATGTCCAGCCTCCCACGGCAAGTGGTATACTAAGTGCATTGTTGGCAGCTGCTGTGAAGATAGAAAAGATTGAGGGACTCTTTAGTAATGCATTGGAGGGAGAAATGCATGAACTTAGGAGTTATATTCTCCAGTCCAAGTGGTTCTGTGAAGATGCTCTGAATAGCAGTCAGATGATTATCATCAAAGAGATTCCTATGTTTGAATCATTCAAGAGCAGAAAAATGGTATCTTTGAGTAGGTCAGCTAAATGGCTAAAACCAAATGGTGTACATGAAGAATTGTTGAATGATGATTTCTTGAGAATCGAATCAGATAAGGAAAGGATCATTTTGAATAAATACTTAGAAGTTGCAGAACCTACAAAGGCGGACTTCATCAAACATTATGTAATCACTCACATGCCGGAGTTTATTTCTCAAGATGGATTACTCTCATCCATCTTCCAAGATATCAAATATTTGATGGAAGAGGATGACTCCTTCAAAGAAGCAATCTCCAATGCGTCTTTTGTTTCAACTCGTGATGGTTCCTGGAAAGAGCCTATCAGGTGTGTTTATTTATCCATTTAGTAAACTAGCTTATGTCATGCGTGAATGACTTAATCCTCGACGATCTCAAATAGTTGTTTTTTCACTCAGTCAAATTAGTTCTGCTTAGAAGTTATGCACAAGTATAATGCTACTAATTGTAAAACAATGTAAAGGTGAAGTTATCTGTATATTTTTTCTAATGGGTCACCAAATGATGCAGGAAGTACACTATGGGTAGAACATTTATTTCCCAGGGCTAGGTTGTAGATCATATTTCACAAATATAAACTGAATGAGGAGTCATTTTCTTACGAGAAGTGTGAAGAAGTCCCTGATCGATGGTTAACTTGATGGGTGGTCCACTTATATGGTCTTGGGATATCCTCTTCTCATGAGCTAAGCTTTCGGATTTAAGTTAGACCCAAGATCCATTTCTTTAAAATGTTGTTCATGCACCAGATCTTAAGCCCCGGGCATGAGGGAGGGTGTGAAGGAGTCCCACAACGGTGGTTAATGGGAGGGTGGTCTCCTATATGGTCCTGGACATTTCTTTCCTCATGAGCTAACTTTTGAGTTTGAGTTGGGCGCAAGATCCATTTCTTTACCAGAAGTGATAATCGGTAGCATTATTGTAGTTATATTTGATATAAAATTATTGGTACATGCTCGGTCCTTTTTGGTTTTGCTACATCAGTTTTTCTTTTTTAAAATCGACATGCTAAAAAACATAGCTCTAATAAAATCAGCGTAAGCTTGACATTTTCTGGGCCAACACACAGTCTTTCTCCTATTCGACCTCTGCTTTTAAGTTTTAACCGTATATATTTTGTATGGTGTATCTATGTGATCTACATACAATAACTCTCGTGTGTGTGTGTGTGTGTGTATGTATATATATATCTATAACATGTGGAGTATGTTCTTACATGTATGATTGTGGAATCTCTGTATTGTTACTGTAGGCTTTATGATCCTCGTATCCCAGAACTTAATATATTGTTGCATGGAGGTGCCTTCTTTCCATGTGAAAAGTTCTCTAGTCCGGAGTTACTTGAGATTTTGGTTAACCTTGGGCTTCGGCAATCTTTAAGCTTTACTGGTTTGCTTGATTGTGCCACATCTGTGGAATTGTTGCATAATTCCGAAGAGTTAGAAGTGGTGAAGAATGGTAGCAGGTTGCTTCACTTGTTGGACACTGTGGCGTCAAAGCTGTCAGCACTAGACGGGGACTCTAGTACTGGATATGAAACTTCTGAGGGGTCAGGTCTTAGTGTTTGCATTGAAGGAGCTGTTGATGTTACTGACAACCTGTCAGGAATTATTTCATTTCTCAGCAACTGGATCGACGATATGACTGGAGAAGAATTTTGGTCAGCACTGAGATCCATCAGTTGGTGTCCTGTACTTGTAGAACCGCCTATCAGAGGATTGCCGTGGTTAGCCTCAGGTAGAAAAATTGCAATGCCAATTAATGTTCGGCCCAGGTCACAGATGTGGATGATTTCATCGAAGATGCATATCCTGGATGGTGAATGTTCCGAGCATCTGCAACATAAACTTGGTTGGATGGATCGCGCAAGTATAGCGACTCTGTCTGAACAATTGCTTGGACTACCTAAATTCTATGCGGAGGCAAATGAAAGCCCAGATGTAGCACCTAATCTGGATTCAGTTTTGCAGGAGCAGGTGCTCTTAATTTATTCGCAGTTGCAAGAATTTATTGGTATGGATGACTTCGAGGTTCTCAAGTCTACCTTAGATGGTGCTCGGTGGGTTTGGATAGGAGATGATTTTGTTTCTCCTGCTGTACTTGCTTTTGACTCTCCTGTGAAATTCAGCCCCTACTTGTATGTTGTACCGTCTGAGTTAACGGATTTCAGAGATTTGCTTGTGGAGTTGGGCGTTAGACTCAGTTTTGATGTTTTTGATTACTTCCATGTTTTACAAAGGTTGCAAAATGATGTGAAAGGATTCCCCCTTTCTGCCGATCAACTGAGTTTTGTCAATCACGTGCTAGAAGCAATTGCAGATTGCAACATGGATAGCTTAATATTTGAGTCTTCTGGTACTCCTTTATTACTTCCTGATTCTTCTGGAGTTCTTACGAGTGCTGGTAATCTTGTTTATAATGATGCTCCTTGGATGGAGAGCAATACCGTTGGTGGAAAGCGTCTTGTTCATCCATCTATAAGCCAGAATCTTGCGGACAGATTGGGTATTCAATCACTTCGAAGTGTGTCATTAGTCAGTGAAGAGATGACAAAAGACTTTCCGTGCATGGATTACACAAAAATATGTGAACTTCTGGAGTTGTATGGAAAAACTGATTTCCTTTTGTACGACCTACTTGAGTTGGCAGACTGCTGCAAAGCAAAAAAGCTTCATCTGATTTTCGACAGACGGGATCATCGGTGTCAGTCCCTTCTGCAGCATAATCTAGGTAATGTAGTTTTCTGAACCTCCTACTGATTGGTTATTTAAGGCAGAAACATATGATTTTTGTGTGTTCTCGAGTTTGGAGCACCTTCCACGTGCTGTATGGCTGGCTTATTTTCTTTCCCTGCATGATTTTTGATTGTTAAAGTAAGTATATTGATTTAGCACCAAGTAACTGCTGTAAAAATTGACAAGGGCTGCATTACGACATATGTTATGAGCTGAGAAAGTCAACCATATCCTCAATGTCATTTGCAAGGGACATGTCGTGCCAAAAAAAGAAGAAGAAGAGAAGATATTCATACATATGTACTCAATGCCTAATTAGAGATTCTGATTTTCTTTTAAAAAATCTATTGTTACTTTCTTTCCAAAGGCCTGGAAAAAAATACTTTCTTTCCAAAGTGTCCACCAGATGAATAAAGGGATGTTATTCCAAGTGTTTATCTTGCCTTTCCCACTCTCACACCTTGCAGGTACTAGCACTTCAATAATTCTTCCATATTCCTTGGCATTGTCCATTTAACCCCTCTAATGTTTAGAAAGAAGTTCCATATCTGCAAAGTGAAGGTACAATGAAGAAATAGATGATTGACATCCTTTGTTTGTTGTCCGCAAAGCAAATACCTACTGCGTGTTGTATACCTACTGACATGCATCTTGTGCAACCGACCAATAAAAGCACCAGAGTTTTTAAAGGTTAATATTTTTTTTGGATGACTTTAGTGTATCTTCTCATTTAGAGGTAGATTGTTGAATGCATCTTACTGCACAATAGTAAAGTCTCGCCTCCTTCATCTTGTCCACCACGGGGGCCACACCCACCTTATCCAAAATATTCTCTTTCCTGACTCTTATCATTTCTAGTATGCCCACACATCTATCTAAATGTGCAAGTTTTTGACCGACCAATACTCCGCCAAAAACAATATACTAGTCTAACCGCCACTTTATAGAACTTACCTCTAAGTCTTGGTGACACATTCTTATCAACAAACGATACCGGGTGCAAGCCTCCATTTCAGCTGCCCACTCCAATACTGTGTGTAACATTCTCATTGATCTCATTATTACCCAGGATTACTGACCTAAGATACTTGAAACTTCCTCTCTTGGAGATAACCCGTTTACCAATCGTCACTTTTGCATCCACTTCATGAGTTGCGTCACTGAGCTTGTACCCTTTTATTACTATGTCTTAGTCCTGCAACTTAAACCCTTTAGACTCCGGGGTCCATCTCCAGATCTCAAGCTTATCGTAAACGTCCTGTGCATCGTAAATCAATATTATGTCATCGGCAAATAATATGGTACCTCCCCTTGAATATGCTGCATCAGTTCATCCCTCACCAAGGCAAAAAGCAAACAACCACAAACAATTGTATTTGAGCTTCTGTACAGTATCTATTTTTCCTTCAAAACATCTGCCATCCATTTCCTTCCTTATAACCCCAAATATACAAGCAGGCACTATAAATCCAAATCTTATTTAATAGCTTACTGATTTCCTGAAGTCCCCAGCAGTTTAGCACTTTGAATGAGTATGGCATAACAAATTGTACCTTGAATAAGTTGAAGAATAATGGTCAGCTCTGGTGAGTCACTGGACAATGCCAGAAAGAGGTGGCTGCAGCTTTCCACCTCTTTGTTTACACATAAAGCACCTTCTTCAGATTGTCATTCCCCTTCTCAGCAGATTGCTATGGATGAGGCAAGCTTTATGAGCAGTCAACCACATTAAAAAAAATTGTAAAGTGGCTTTGATTTCCACAACTAGTTCCATGTCCAATATGATAACCCACACTGTTGATCACTATTAAAAGACACTGCATTTAAATATTTTGTGAGCTTCCATTGTTTTTTGCACTCTGCATTACAGTTGAGCTGTGCTCCCTTAACATTGTTATTCTGATTAATTCTTTGTTACATTAATGTGGTTATGCAGTAGGAAGTAGAGTAGTTTTTTATGCGTTCAATTTATAAAAACCTTGGTATATCTGAAGGAAACAAATGAAAAGCCTATATGACTGCTACAAAGCAAAGAAATACTAAGTTCCATTGTAGATCTCAGAAGTGGCAAATATTCTTACTTCATAAAAAAAAAAAGTGGCAGACATCCAAGATAAGAGGATGAGTGAATAAAGTTTTTTCTTGCTCCATTTTATACGAAGAATTATTTTTAAGACCTATTATTATTGACAAACTAGTTTCCTAACCTTTTTCCATAAAAAGATTTCTTAGAAAAGGAAAGAAGTGTACCATAAGATAACTGCAAAAATACCTAGATTTTATATCATAAAAAATAATCTAAACAAAATAGTAACCTAGAAAATAACCCAAATCCTAATAACCTGCTTTTTAGGACTACTAAAGTACATCATGTCATCATGAACTTCTCCATTACTTGTACTATCTTCTAAAAACATTATTGCTCCGTTTCTATTTATGTGAACCGATTTGACTGGATATGTAGCTTAAGGAAATACACAATTTTCTTGAAACTTGTGGTTTTACACTTGCAATAACATTTGTGTGGCCATAAAAGCTTTCTATTATGTGTAAAAAGGTAATTTGAATTTAACTTGTTTTCATATTTAGAAAAGGGTCATTGTTTCCATATGGACTAATGAGGAGATCGGTTCACATAAATTGAAAGGGGTAGTAGCTTCTATTATCATCTTGCCCCCTTGGAATGCAGATTATGTAATTTACTAACACAGTGAGAACATAAACGAATAACCGACATCCAAAACGATTTCTGAAGTACTTTGTAATATGTACTTCTATAGCTTTTCTGAAGAATAACTTCTCTGCTGCCTCTCTTCCTACATTCTGTCTCTTGAAAGTAGCTATTGTAATATGTACTTCTATAGCTTTTCTGAAGAATAACTTCTCTGCTGCCTCTCTTCCTACATTCTGTCTCTTGAAAGTAGCTATTCTAGGTTTTTTGCTCTGTAGATTCCCTTGTCTTCATTCTAGAAACCTCTGATTTTGCAGGTGACTTTCAAGGGCCTGCATTAGTTGTCATCCTTGAAGGTGCTTACTTAAGTAGAGATGAAGTAGCTGGACTGCAGTTTCTTCCACCTTGGGGTCTCCGTGGTGATACCATAAACTATGGGCTGGGATTGCTTAGTTGTTTTTCAATAAGTGATTTTGTATCTGTTGTATCAGATGGCTTCTTGTACATGTTTGATCCTAAAGGTTTAGCACTCGCAATGCCTTCACATCGTGGACCAGCTGCGAAAATGTTCTCTCTAAGAGGTACATACTGCATTGTTGTTCTACTTAGTGCTTAATCATGCTTATATACTCCTGTGCCTAATGCTAATTATGCTGGACGAATGTGGAACTGTGGATAGATTTAGTTTTTACTGATACAATTTGGTACTGATCGGTAAATGCTAAATTTGATGGTCTAAAAATGTTATTCTAAATGATTATTAATGAAAAACTTGTCTAAAATAATTCGGTAAAAAGAAAAAAACAATTTAATTGAGCACTTGCTATTAGAAGTTACCATGTTAAAACAGAAAATATTAATGGTCGTATATTTACATGTAAATTTGGAACTTTGAGATAAATTTAGCATGATGATGACATGACCTGCCACTGCAAATTACATATGATCATAGGCAACGGGTTGTGCATTTTCTCCATTCCACTGTCTGTAATGATCTCATACTAACATTCTTTATAAATTTTGGGTTGTGTGCATATCCATATTATTTTATGCTTGTACATATATTTTACAGTATCTATGTACAAACTTAATTTGTTCTGACGAAAATATACTTTTCAAATGTGAAAAGTGGGTAAATGGGATAATAGGCCCTAACAACCTGCAAAAGTATGTAAAGACACTCGAATAATTTTTACAGGCTTCTTTTGCTATGATTTGTAGGAACTCATTCAGTATGTAATATAAATTACTATAAATTACTGACTTAAAGCACTGGAGAATTTCCAAAATGAATATCAAGTGATATAATCCACTAACTAATATATTCCTGTTGAAATTTGGTAAAAGGGTATCAGACCATAAAAGAAGGAAAGAAGATAGGTTCTTGAAGTTATTGTTTCTTTATGTTCCTTGATATGAATAGTAAAATTGATAACATGAAACTAAACTGTAATAAATTCATGCAATGGTCGAACTCACGCTTGGAAATGGTGTCAATATGTTATGAGGTCAGACCAAAGAACAAAAATTATAATTGATCTAAATTGTATTCATTGCCCTGTTATTAATAAAGTGATTGTGTTGGTAGATATGTCCAATTCCCATCTAGACAGACTCTTTTGGTTAGAGATATCTAGTTATCTACTATACAAGTGTTTAGACACAGCTTGAAACTATATATAATGCAAATTGTGAGATAGTGTTTGTATATCAATGCTTGTTTCACTATCTTGTCCATGTCTCAACATCAACTTGAAATAGGAAATTTAAAGTTGATAACCAACCTTGTTTGAAGAGTATTTCAAGCGAAATGATGGTTTTCACTCGCACTATTTCAACTTTTTCTCCAAGTGAAATTCATGTCCAAACACAAGTACTTTTTACCAACTTCAACTTCAACTTCAAATACTTAACGTTTCAACTTTATTTGAATATTGTCCAAATGGGGCCGTACACTGGCTGATGTGTTCCTACCTAAAAGTTCATGCTGCTGCCCAGAACTTTTGGTTCTGCTCGATCAACCATTATCATTACTGCATGTACTTTATGAGACTTTAAAGGTTTCAAGTTTTACATTTAACACTGTTAGGCATTGATGAGCAAGATTCTTGGCTTTGTTTAGGGACTAATTTGACTGAGCGATTCCGTGATCAGTTCAGTCCTTTGTTGATTGATCAAAATGTGCCGTGGTCATTGTCCAATTCTACTGTCATACGCATGCCATTTTCCCTGGAATGCATGAAAGATGGATCAGAGTTTGGCTTGAAGAAGATTTCAGTGATGCTGGATAAATTCTTAAATAATGCTTCTGCGACGATCTTGTTTTTGAAGTCAGTTTTGCAGGTAATGCTTCTCCATTTTGAAGTTGGATTTGTTGTACCTTAAATTTTTAAGTGGTGGCACGTTCTTTTATTTCCACTCCTTTACCTGCTAAATTTGAACAGTTACCAGAACATTGATTTTTTTTTCCGGATGAAGTATCCACCTATAGATCATTTCATGTGTGAATTCAATTAACATTCTCCTACCAAATAAAGAGGTGGCATGTTATCAACATACTTGTATAGTATAGTTAGTTGATAAATGCAACATAGATAACATATTATGTTGTACTTAATGAAAGTTGAGTTATAAAGTATTTAATGGGATATACACAAACACCACTTTTGGACTATTGGTTAACTGCGTATATTTATAAGATGAACTGTTGGTTGCTTGATTCTATTAAATTTTTTATTTCTTTTAGATCAATACAGTTGTTTTTTGTTGAGAAAAAGGCAAGTGTATTACAGATATCGCACCAAGAAACACCTGTCAAAAGCATTTACAAACTACATGAGTGCATCCGTTTCTATTCTTAAAGGGATTCTATAGCTCTATTAATTTCTTCAACATCATTAACACAAAACTGGTTACACCAAAAATAGAACTGCAAGAAATAATAGAGAAATATATTATTGAATTGTGTATCTATATTATTACGTTGACCCCTATTTATAAATATTATACGATAATCCTTTCTACATATGATATTATATACAAATCCTATTTCTATCCAAACAGGCAAACACTCCCCCTCAAGCTAATGCATACAAGTAATATATACGAGCTTGTTATAGATGTAACTAGTACGAGGACTAGGGAGAGGTTTGATGAAAATGTATGCAAGCTGATCACTCAACTTCACAGTTTTGTAAGAATATCTCCAAAGAATAATATTCTGTGACAAAATGACAGTCAATCTCATTGTGCTTAGTTCTCCCATGAAATACCGGATTCAATGAAATGTGAAGGACCACTTGGTTATATCACAAGTTCCATCTGACTAATTTCTCCAAATTTTAGTTCTCTGAGAAACTATTTAATCCAAACTAGCTCACAAGTTGCTACAACCATTGCTCGAGATTTTTCTTCTGCACTAGTTCGAGCAATCACACATTGCTTTTAATTCTCCAGGACACCAAATTACCTCCTAAAACACCATATCTGGATGTAGAATGTCTGTCAGAAGGTATCTCCTGCCCAATAAACATTTTTGTATCCAATGATTTGCTCATGCCCTCGATTCTTTAAGATTAGTCCTTTACTTGGAACTTACTTTATAAATTGCAAAATACAGACAATTGCATCCCAATGACTATCATAGAGAAAATTGATAAACTACTTATAAACTCACAAGAAAAGAAATGTTAGGTCTAGTCAGTGTGAGATAATTCAACTTACACAACCAGTCGTCTATATCTTCCAGGATCACTGAGTTGCTCTCCTGTCATGTCAGGATTTAAGCATTCGTATCCATAGGAGCGCCAATGGGTTTCCATCCCATCATTCATGCCTTTTCAAGAATGTCTTGAGGCGTACTTGCGTTGCGACATTATATCTGGAAAGAGCAACCTCAATATCTAAAAAATACTTCAGTCTGTTGAGATCTTTAGTCTGTAAATGCTAAAAGAGACGTTGCTTTAAAGTAACGATACCATCCTGTTCATCGTCGGTGATAACGGTACCATCAACATAAACCACCAAATAAATACATAGATTTGAAGAAGAATGCCAGTAGAACACCGAGTCATCACCCTCACTATAGTTCATGCCAAACTTCTGAAGTACTGTGCTGAATTTCCCAATCCAAGCTTGAGGAGATTGTTTCATGCTGCAAGGTGACCAACACAATCAACATACTAAGCTAGACTGTCCTTGAACAACAAAAGTAGGTGGTTCCTTCATAGAAAGTTCCTCCTCTACGTCACCACAGGGAAAATCATTCTTAATGTCCAACAGATATAAAGACCAATGACGGAAGATATAAAGACCAATGATGGACAAAAAGCATGGATAGAAAAGACAGAAATATGCTAGTTTAGCCATGAGAGAGCACATCACTATAGTCAAGGCGTATATCCCTTGGCAACAAGGCGAGCTTTAAACCGATCAACTTTGTTGTCTGGACCAACTTTGACTGCATAAACCAAACGACAACCAACAATACCTGAAGCTCTCAAGTATTACTCACATGTAAAGCATACATCTCGTAAATGATAGCTTGTCATATCTTGGATGAGAAAGTGCTACACTTGGACAAAGATGATACAAGGGCAAAATAGGTGATAACAAATGATTAATATTACGAGTGGACCATATACCCTTTTGAAGTGCAATCAGTTGATTGGGAGGAGTCAAGTTCTCCGTAGGTGCAGGGTCCGGTGCAGGTGTTAGTTTGGTATTCAGGAAGCATAGCACTGCGCTTAAATTTGGGAAAAGTGTGTTATATTCCTTCAAAAAGTCAAGAAATATCTTCTTGGGTTTGTTAGGTTTACAGCCTAAAGCATGATTTTCATGGTAGCCCATAGCATGAGCCAACTTCCTCACATTTTTGAGAACCTTATTCAAATTTATTATTCCTATGCTCTATTTTAGTTGTTAAGGCATCCTAAGTCAAATATTTTATGGTTACCTGCATTAGGTCTAGAATATGATTCTGTTTGCATGCTAGACAATTTTTTTTTTTTTAAGAACTGGTAAGTTGTATTCCTCAGATTAAGGGTGTGCTGGGAGACATCCAAGAAGTTATCAACCGAGAGCTATGAACCAAGAGTTAATTATAGAGAGCCTAAAAGATCTACCAATTGATCTGCATCCTCTACCTTTGCTTCTTTACACCAAAGTGAAAATTTACAATACAGTTCCACTTAAATTTTTGCAAGGTTCATTTTCAATTTTTTTTGCAAAGCATTGAATATATCCTCAAAACACCTCCCATTTCTTTTCTTCCACTGTCTACCAAATACATGATGGAACTGCTCTCCACAATCTCTCCGGGGACTTGCTACTCCATCTCCTGATCCAGCAGCTGAGAAGATCTGCTGTGTGTTCTTGCCTAGTCTAGTTGTTACCTATGAGGCTGAAGAAGAGTGACCACAGATGGACTGTCACTTCACAGTGCAGAAATAAGGACTGTTTGTCACCACAACCTCATTACAAAGGAAACATCTTGATGTCTATGAATGCCCCTCTTTGGTAGAACTTCATGAGTGAGGCAGAGTCACTATCAAGTGAACCACTTGATTTTGGATGGAAACAGATATTTCAACACCTTTGTCCATGGACTTGTTCAGCCTCCTGGTTTCCCCAAACTTCCAGTATACACTGTAACATAAAACCTCCCATCACTGCTATGTTTCCACTTGATTGCATCTGGGGCTGGGGAGGTACCTCTGAACTTATAAACTCCTTTCAAAAGACCAACCACCCTATCAATATCCCAGTCATTTAGATTCCTTCTGAAGCAAATAGTCCACCCTTTAGGAGTCCAAGAGTCTTCCCCAGTGGCTTCATGGTTGCTGCATGTGGAAAAAAATAGGGAACATAGTCTTCAAAGGGACTTGCCTATTCCAGGATTCCTTCCAGAACATATCTTTGTACCATCACCCACCTTATAGACAACATGTTTGCTAAGTCTACCTCATATATTCCTGATAGTCCTCCAAACCAAAACACTGTAAGGGCTGACCACTTCATTAGTGCACCATGGACTTGTCTGTCCTTATTTGTTCATGATCACCTCCTTCCACAATGCTTGGTCTTCATTAGGGCTGTTTATCGGATGGATAATTTCTCTTAACAGGTTGGCCTATCAGATGTCGGTTTTTTAATGTACTAATCCACTAGCCAACTGACAAGATATCGGTTGGTTCCGTTACAGATTGCTATTATCTGAAGATTATCAGACGGTGTATCGGATTGATAAGTATAAAATTTAACACACTATACAAATAATATTATTATCTACCAGATCTTAATAAATCTCACAGCCTCACATATAGTCTCGTCATTTATTTAAGTAGATTGTCACCTGACTGAAAGATTATGCGTAGAGTAAACAAGACCTGGCTGAAAGATTATGCATATAGTAAAAAAGACATTAAGAATCTCAATATTCATCCAAGCAACAAAAAAATCAAGTTATGCCATCTAAACAACTAAATAAGGTTAGTAGTCACCGATCAGTACTTAAAAAAACAGTTCTTTTGCAATATAATTCAGTAGCATATTTGTTCTTCTGCCTTGAAATTAAACAATCTCAAATCTCAAGTTAAAAAGATTATCCTTGAGAAGAACTTGCACATTGGAAGTGCTTCAAGTTGCACACTTGATAGATGATGTATCCATCATTCTGTTGGTTGATTTTTCCATTGCAATCATCTACAATAACAAATCAAACATAAAATTTTCATTAAACTGGTTCATTATAGGAAAATTAGCTTAAGAAGGACAATGTATGAGGAGAAATGATTAATGAATTTTTCTAATCAGGAGCAGTAATTACAACTTTCTTATTGATCTATTAGTGTAGAGGTTCTGCCTTTCTTTTTCTAGTTATATTAGCTTTCAACTATCTACTTTAATAGATGATGTGTTGACCAAAGTAGGAACTATAAATAGTTATCAAAAGCAGAACACAAGTTTTATCAATTTTCATAAAAATGCATCAAATTTAAATGGTAAGCCAAATGAAAATACATCAAGAAGCTTGGCTTAAAATCTGATATTATGACCAAAAAAAGATAAAAAGAAATCTTTAATTAAATTTGGAAAGACAAGCTTTATGTATAGTTTCATGAGGCAGGATTATAATCAACATATGTACACAACAATTAACTTACAACTTTCATTGCTTAAACTAACCTTGTGAAAGTCATCTTGTAGGTACAATTGTACTACACGTCAACTATTGTAGGGTCTTTTCCTTCGTTGGCAAAATCTGAGAAGAACAACAATATACAGTATATATAAGTCATTTACAACAGTAAACAATAAATATAATAAAAGACACTGTTACCTTTTTCAATTTGCTCGAGATTATCAAGATCTTCTTCAAGACTTCCAGGTTGTTTTAATTTTTCACTTCGTAGCCAATCTTGAAGAAATACTAAAACTTGCACCAATTTAGGAGTCAATGAGATCCTTAATTGATCGAGAAGACGTCCGCCAGTACTAAATGCAGATTTATATGCAACATTTGAAACTGGAATAACTAATACATCACAACATCTCAGCAAGAATTGGAAATCTAGTTGCGTTCATTTTCCACCAAAATAGAATATTAAATTCTTTGCTCTCATCCTCGGTTTCTTCACAAAAATACTTATCTAACTCTGTTCTAGCATCCACACCTCCACTTAGAGATTTATATTGCTTTAGATATTGCATAAGTGAATCTAAAAGTCTTGTACCTTGTGTACTTACTGAACTGCCTGAAAGCCCGGAAGTAGAAGTGTCTAATGAAGAGCAAGGTGAAGGTGCAACAAGCATAATTCATTTTGAGTTGGACTTGACATACTCGCTAAATAATGAAGTCATGTACTTCTTCACTTCTACTTGTATAGATGGCCCTTTGCTTTCTCCAAGCATCTACATAAGTGCATAGCCAACTTTCAAGCTTATAAAGAGGATCCAAAACACATGAAATAAAAATATCGTATTCATATTTGTCGGATCACCCCCAATATATCAAATTTTTCTTTCATCTTCTTTGCCATATAACTTAAGTCAGTATCTTCATTTGCAACCGATCGTGTCAAACATGCAGCCAGTGCACAAATATCAAGAAAATGAATATCTGATATGACATAAAGGGATCCAGATATGTCATGAGAAGCATAATTTGAAAAAAAATGTATTTTCAAATTCAACAGCTCTACTCAACATTAGGTAGGTGGAATTCCACCTAGTTGGAACATCTAAACATAAAGATTTTTTGCAATTGAGTTGTTCATGATCACAACTTTCTTGAAACCTTTTCAACCTCACAGGAGACTGCCTAATATATCTCACACAGAACTTTCTTTTAAACCATCCTGGATGACAAGCTTCATAATGTAAGCCATACACCTCACATGAAGGTGAGACCGTTCATCCAATTGGTTCCATCTTTGTCAATGGCTTTGTAAATTCTTTGACTGTCACGTCATTTGAGCTTGCATTATCAACAGTGACAGTGAATATCTTATTTGTCCCCCACTCACGTGAGCCCCTACTATAATTAATATTATATATTCGTTATTAGTATATAAATATAATAGAAGTGTAAATATAATATCTTTTAACGGGTTAACGGCTTATCTAATAAAAAAATTGAGTAACCTGCCTTCCACACCAATAAGCCGTTAATTTTAAAATATTAATCCGATTACCAACCGTATATCCGATAAGCCAATAAGTCAATTTTGCGGTTGACTTACTGGTTACGGTTCGGTTTTGAACACCCCTAATCTTCATTAGTGTATCACCATAACCACTTCATCAATAGACTAGTATTGTGTAATTTGAGGTTTCTGATACCAAGACCCCCTGATTTCTTATCAAGTTGAACATCATCCCATTTCACCAAATGAAAACCGTTACCCTCCTGTCTCCCTTCCATAGAAAGTCTCGTCTGAGCATGTCAAGTTTATCCACTACCCCAGCTGGAATAGGAAACATAGACGTCACATAAGTAGGTAAGGAACCCAATACTGCATTTATCAAAATCAGTCTACCTCCTAGTTCCATGCTAGAAAAATTATCAGATGTATATCCTATTTTTATTAAGGTATATGATTTATGAATGTTGGGGAACCCCGTATGTGATATCAGGAAGTTGAAAATTTATAAATATATGATTCTCTGGGAAAGACGCCCAAGCATCTATACAAGAAGGAAATCATCCACCACACTCCAAACCAGTTTTATACCATCCACCACAACTTCATAACTACCTTAAGATGCAACAGGAGGCGAAGTTCATCTCCCCCAAGCTTTAATGCATGAAACACCAACCCACATATGTGATTCCTCCCTTTCTCAGTTTTCAACAGTTAATATCACACTTTTAGCAGCCAACCTTTTAAAGCAGCACAACTCTGATGCCCAGGGGATCCTAATCATTTATACGGCAAGACCAATCTTATAGCAATCAAATAGTAGTAAGATATGACTGTGAACATGCCATCTGTGTTCCCTTGATCTCCACCTGCCATGTATTATCAACTGTGACATGCTTATGAAGCAGCTCTAGCTAGTTAAATTTAGTTGATTTCTATTTCTGAACATTTCTCATAAACCTCAAATGCTAATTATGCATGTTGTATCATTGCTAATCTTGCCAATCCAATCTCCATTTTCCTTATTTTCATTTTCTATCTTCACCATTTGTGTATTATTCTTTAATATTTTATTTCTTGCTGAAAATATTTTGGGGACACAAACAAACTGAAAAAGGAAGAAGAGCACAAGCAACACAGCCATACTGGCTAGAGTGGTTTGAAAGCTGTTGAGTTCTTTAATGGTCAAGGTTATTTATTTTTGTTATGCCTAAGGTTTAGGTCAAAGAACTGGACTGGAGATTTGTCCCTTTTTTTTTTCAATAATCGGGAAATCCTTCTGTGACCCGCCTTTTGGACCAATCACAGCCTTCTGAACTCGGTGGATAATGGGCCCACGCCTCTACCCTTCTCTTCTTAAATACCGGGCTTCGCTTTGCATGGTGTGGGGCTTGAACCTGCGACCTAATCCACAAATCCTCCACCTTTTGCCACTAGATCTAGGCCTTGGGGGCTGGAGATTTGTCCTTTCTTGGTTAGCTTTTGAGCAAGATCTGAACTTAAATGTTTGATTTATTTATTCAATCTTTTGCTTTATATTTCAAATTACTGTGTGCATATTCTTTGTTGGTCATCGCTATAACATTATTCAGTACTTCAATAGTGAAACAACACTTTTTCGATTTCATTGTGAATTGGCTGTGTGCATAGCCTTTGTTGATCTTATCTCCATAACATTGCTCTATTGGTGAAACAAAATTTTCAGATTTCATTGTCGATATGGGAGCAAGGAAGCCCTCAACCATCCTTGGAGTATTCTGTTGACCTTGATCCGTTATATTCAGTTAGTAGAAATCCTTTCTCAGAAAAGAAGTGGAAAAAGTTCCAGCTATCAAGTCTATTCAGTAGCTCAACTTCAGCAATCAAGCTACAAGTCATAGATGTAAATTCTTGGAAACAAGGAACTAAAATAGTTGACCGTTGGCTTGTTGTGCTTAGTCTGGGTTCAGGACAAACAAGGAACATGGCACTTGACAGGTAAATATCAGATGCATTGAGCTATGTACAACTTGGGCACCTCTGGTGGTCACAGAAACTAGCAGTGTTTGGTTTTGCTAACGGAAAAAAGGTAAAACTTAGAAAGAGAAGTGTATTGATAAATCCAATAGGGTAGGGTTTTGAAGGGAAGTAGACATTGTTTGGGACAGGCAATGAGGAAGTTTGGACATTTAAGCAGGTAGAAAGGCAGCACATAGTACTTTCAGGAAACTTTAGTGAAAGCAGTTCTTTAAAGATTTTCTGGTGAAAGGATAATCGTCTGGAGAAAAACTTTAGATGAAGGGGAATAGACAACTTTTTAGTCATCGAACCTTCACAACTATGGTAGATATTTGGTGATTGGCTTTGGCTGAAAATCTGAAAGGTGTTTCATATGTCCCTGAACATTTTAAGTAGTTTGACTCATAATATTTCATTTGTGCAGTCTCCCGTTGATGGTAAACTAGAATGAAATATGTTTTTAACTGTGTGATTCACTTGCATTAGTTTCTTTTTATTTTATATTTGAGTTTTATTTTAAAGCTCCAGATTCATTACTGGGAGGGTTGGCTCCTTTAGTCTGATATATAGAACTAGACTGACACTTAACTCCTTGATGAATATCATACTTGTTCCAGTAAAGAAGTCAGAGACAGATCCAATCTTACCCCTTTTTGTTAAAATATAGCAATTGGTATCACTCTGGTAGGTCTGCAAGAACAAATAAATAGACTATTGTGTAGAACAATTGATCACTGTTAGATTATCCTTAGGAATTTGAATGCCTCTTAGAAAACGAATAGAATGCACTTTTTCAGGGTTGTAATTCATTCTAGAATTCGCCATTGAGCACCCCCATCCCACCCCCTTCCCCCTTGATATTTACTGTAACAAATCCCTGGAAAGCATGTCCTCCATCAATCTGCCATTTTTGGAGCAGCAACTTTCTTACTAGCGGTTTTTGCAGGCGGTACATGGCATACAACCTTACACCTGTTGGTGGTGTTGCAGCACTGATATCTCAAAATGGGCAGCCTAGCAATACTTGTTCATCAAGCTTTATCATGTCCCCACTTCCGCTGTCCAGTACTATAAACATACCAGTCACTATACTCGGATATTTCCTAGTGTGTCATAATCAGGGACGTTTTCTTTTCAAGGACCAAGAAATGGAGTCTTTGGCAGGGCCACAGTTTGATGCTGGAAATCAATTGATTGAAGCTTGGAATCGAGAACTTATGTGTTGTGTTCGTGATTCTTATGTGAAGCTGGTATTGGAAATGCAAAAGTTGAGGAGGGAACCATCAACTTCTCTTCTGGAGCCTAGTGTGGCCCGAGCTGTCAGTTTGACTCTGAATGCATATGGTGATCAGATCTATTCATTTTGGCCCAGGTCGACTAGAAATTTGCTGATTGAACAAGAGAAAGATGGAAATGATTTCATGTCAATGAAGGTTTCTAAAGCAGATTGGGGATGTATCACTCAGCAAGTTATTCAGCCATTCTATGCTCGTCTTATGGATCTTCCTGTTTGGCAGTTGTATTCAGGAAACCTAGTAAAGGCTGAGGAGGGTATGTTTCTATCTCAGCCTGGCACTGGAATGGATGGTGGCTTGCTTCCAACTACAGTTTGTGTCTTTGTGAAAGAACATTATCCAGTTTTCTCAGTACCATGGGAGTTGGTTAGTGAAATACAAGCCTTAGGGGTTACAGTCAGGGAAATCAAACCTAAGATGGTCCGGGACCTTCTTCGGGCTTCTTCAACATCTATTGTTCTCCGATCAGTTGAGACTTACATTGATGTACTTGAATATTGCTTATCAGATATCCAGCTTCTAGAAACCAGTGAACCAAATATGTCTGATTCATTCAGAGACACTAGCAACTTAGATTCTGTTAAAGAATCTAGTGAAGGTCACACTAATTCTTTCTCTGAATCAAGCTCCAGTTCTCGTAGAATTCACAACACTCTACAACCTTCAAGCAGTTCTGGAGGAGACGCCCTTGAAATGATGACAAGCTTAGGAAAGGCCTTATTTGATCTAGGCCGAGTTGTTGTTGAAGATATTGGTCGTGGAGGAGGTCCTTTATCTCAAAGGAATGTTGTTTCAGGAACCATCGGGGATAGTATTAGAGATAGAAATGATCAAAAGCTACTATCTGTAGCTAGTGAACTCAGAGGGTTACCCTGTCCAACAGGAACAAATCATCTTACAAGGCTGGGAGCTACTGAACTTTGGGTTGGAAACAAGGATCAACAATCACTAATGATTCCTTTAGCTGCTAAATTCGTTCATCCTAAAGTACTGGATAGATCAATATTGTTGAACATTTTTTCTAACCGCACAATTCAATCATTATTGAAGCTGCAGAGTTTCTCCCTTACTTTGCTGGCTAATCATATGAGGTTTCTCTTCCATGAAAACTGGGTGAATCATGTGTGTGACTCAAATATGGTACCCTGGTTCTCTTGGGAGAACAATGCTACTTCTGCAAGTGAATGTGGTCCTTCTCCTAACTGGATTAGACTTTTCTGGAAGATGGTCGATGACTGTTCAGATGATCTGGAACTTTTCGCTGATTGGCCACTTATTCCAGCTTTTCTTGGTCGTCCAGTACTATGCCGTGTAAAGGAGCGAAAACTTGTTTTCATTCCACCTGTTGCAAGTAATTTAGACTCTATTGAACTTGAGGATAGGTCAAGTGGAGAAGCTGATCTGTCTGGATTACCTTTGGAATCTGAAGAGATTCAATCCTACAGCTTATCATTTAAAGTTGCAGAGAGAAAGTACCCTTGGTTGAGGTCGTTGCTGAACCAGTGCAATATACCCATTTTTGATAGCTCTTTCTTGGATTGTGCTGGTCGTTGCAAATGTTTACCCGGTCAGGGGAAATCGTTAGGTCAAGTTATAGCATTGAAGCTTGTCGCAGCTAAAAATGCTGGGTACTTTCCAGAACTCACTTCCTTTCCAGATTCAGAGCGTGATGAGCTTTTTACCCTCTTTGCTTCTGATTTTTCTGCAAATAGCTCTGGCTATGGAAGAGAGGAGCTTGAAGTGCTGCGTGATTTGCCTATATACAAGACAGTTGTGGGAACGTATACGAGATTGCAGAGTCATGAGCTTTGTATCATTCCTTCCAATACCTTTCTTAAGCCATTTGATGAACGCTGTCTATCTGTCTCTACTGATTCTAACGAGAAACCTCTTTTTCGAGCCCTTGGGGTCCCGGAGTTGCATGATCAACAAATTTTTGTCAAATTTGGATTGCCTGGATTTGATGAGAAGCCTCAGTCTGTACAGGAAGATATTTTGATCTACCTATACTCGAATTGGCAGGACCTACAAGAAGACTCATCAATTATTGAAGTACTCAAGGAGACTAAATTTGTTAGGTGCGCTGATGAAATGTCTGCAGAACTCTTTAAACCAACCGATCTTTTTGATCCCAGTGATGCTTTATTAACATCAGTGTTCTCAGGCATGAGAATTAAATTTCCTGGAGAAAGGTTTATCTCCGAAGGATGGCTACTTATTTTGAAGAAGGTGGGCCTTCACACTTCAGTTGAATCTGATGTTATCCTTGAATGTGCCAAGAGAGTTGAGTTGCTTGGAAGAGATTTCATGCCACCTTCAGGACTTACTGATGATCTTGAGAAAGATTTATTCAGCTCACAGGATGAATTATCGTTTGAAATCTGGTTGTTGGCAGAAAGCCTTGTGAAAGCTATAATATCAAATTTTGCCGTCCTTTACAGTAACCAATTTTGCAGTATTTTTGGGAAGATAGCATGTGTTCCTGCTGAAAAGGGCTTCCCAAATGCTGGCGGCAAGAGAAGTGGGAAGCGAGTGCTGTGTTCATATTCTGAAGCTATTATATTAAAGGATTGGCCACTTGCTTGGAGCTGTTCCCCCATTCTTTCTAGGCAGAGCATTGTCCCACCAGAATACTCTTGGGGGGCTCTAAATTTGAGAAGTCCTCCTGCATCTCCCACAGTTTTGAGGCACCTCCAGGTATGGTGGTTATTTCCTTGTATTTATATTAAATGGTACTTCATTACTCAGTCATTTAAGCATGTAGCAAAATGTACTATAGGTTATTGGAAGAAATAGTGGTGAAGACACACTTGCTCATTGGCCAGCTACTACAGGCATAAAGACAATTGATGAAGCTTCCTTTGATGTATTGAAGTACCTTGACATAGTCTGGAGTTCTCTCTCTTCTTCAGGTATGTGCGCTTTGCTTATCCTTTTTCTTGCTTATCCATATGGGGCCAGTTTATGGAGATCTATAAGAGATATGTGGGCTGATATGTATTAACTGCCCAGAGAAAAAAGGGGCGAATGGAAGAAAGACCCAAGTTTTGGAAGGATGAATGGCATGAATAAGGCAATTTGGAAGTTTTATTCCAAATATCTTCAATGTAGCTTTGTTCCAACAAAGATCAATAGCAGAGCTATGGACACCACATGGTGGAACTTACTTTTAGGAGGCAGCTAAATGATTGGGGAATTATGAGAGTCACTGAATTTCTTAACATAGTGGACACCTTTAATGGGCTTCAGATAGGGGAGGATATAACATGGAGGAGTGGTAACAACAAAGGTGTATTCAGAGTTAACAAAGCTTACAAAATGATGGATCAACCTAGCCATCATAATCGAAATTGGCTGTGGAACAAATTTGAAACAATAGGATACCTTACAAAACATTATGTTTCATCTGGTTATTGGCCAAAGAAGCAGCTTTGACTCGGGACAATGTGATGAAGAGATGGATAACCTTATGCTCAAGATGTGTTTTTGAAACTGGACAATGAACTATCAGGACAATGAACCATCTTGTGAGAAATATATTGGAAGAATATTATTGAATTGTGTATCTTAGTTGTTACATTGAGACCCTATTTATAGACACTAATTGGAACCCTTCTCCGACTAGGATTCCTATTCCTATTCCTATTCTTATTCGTATTCCTATTCTAAGTAGGAAATACTTATAACTACTTATTTCTGTTCTAACACTCCCCCTCAAGCTAGTGCATATAAATCATATGTACCTAGCTTGTTACTGATCTAATTAATACGGGACATGTCAGAGACTTGGTGAACAAATCTGCAAGCTGATCATTTGACTTCACAAATTTTGTAACAATATCTCCCGGGAGTATCTTTTCTTTGACGAAGTGACAATCAATCTCAATGTGCTTAGTCCTTTCATGAAACACTGGATTTGATGCAATATGAAGAGCCGCTTGATTATCACACACAAGTTTCATCTGATCAATTTTGCCAAATTTTAGTTCTCCCAGCAACTGTTTGAGCCAAACTAGCTCACAAGTTGCTGTCGCCATTGCTCGATATTCTAATTCTGCACTAGATCGAACAACCACATTCTGTTTCTTACTCTTCCATAACACTAAATTACCTCCAACTAAAACATAATATTTGGATGTCGAACGTCCGTCAAAGGTTGATCCTGCCCAATCAGCGTCTGTATATCCAATGATATGTTCATGGCCATGATCCTCAAAGAGTAGTCCTTTATCGGAAGCTAACTTTATATATCACAAAATACGAACAACTGCTTCCCAATGACTATCACAAGGGGAAGTCATAAACTGACTTGCAACACTCACGGTAAAAGAGATGTCAGGTCTATTCACTGTGAGATAATTCAACTTTCCAACAAGCCGTCTACACCTTTCAAGATTATTAAGTGGCTCCCCATGTCCCGGAAGAAGTTTAACATTCGGATCTATAGGAGTGTCAATAGGTCTACATCCCATCATTTCTGTCTCCTCAAGAATGTCTAAGGCATACTTGCGTTGAGAAATAACAATACCTGATCTAGACTGAACAACCTCAATACCTATAAAATATTTCAATCTACCAAGGTCTTTAGTCTGAAATTGCTTAAAGAAATGTTGCTTTAAATCGGTGATACCATCTTCATCATTACCAGTGATAACAATATCATCAACATAAACAACCAAATAGATACATCGACTTGGTGCAGAATGTCGAGAAAACACAGAGTGATTCACTCCACTACAAGTCATGCGTAACTCTTGAACTACTGTGCTGAACTTCCCAAGCCAAGCTCGAGGAGACTGTTTCAAACCATAGAATGACCTACGCAATCGACATACAAGGCTACTAGAGTCCAACCTGAGCAACAAAACTAGGTGGTTACTTCATATAGACTTCTTCCTCAAGATCACCATGCAAAAAAACATTCTTAATGTCCAACTGATAAAGAGGCCAATGACGAACGACAGCCATAGATAGAAAAAGACGATCAAATGCTTTTTTAGCCACAGGAGCAAAAATGTCACTATAATCTAGCCCAAATATCTGAGTATACCCTTTGGCAATAAAGCGAGCCTTAAGTCGATCAACCTGACCGTCAGGACTAAATTTGACTGCATAAACCCAATGACAACCAACAATAGATTTACCTGCAGGAAGGAAGACAAGTTCTCAAGTACCGCTCTTATGTAAAGAAGATATCCCATGAACCATAGCCTGCCTCCACTCAGAATGAGGAAGTGCTTCACCTGTAGTCTTAGGAATGGAAATAGAGGACAAAGATGACACAAAGGCATAATAGGGTGATGATAAACGATGATAACTTAAGAAAGTATAATGTGGGTTAGTATTTCGAGTGGATCGTAAACCTTTTTGAAGCGCAAGCGGTGGGCTAGGTGCAGGCAAGTCCGCAGTAGGAGCAGGGTCTGGCGCATGACATGAATCATCTGGGACTAGGGTTGGATGTAGACCGCGATGATAAGTTAGTAATGGTGGCACAACAACTGGAGCTGTAGAAGTAACTGTAGATTCTTCAAAGGTTGGCACAGGTAAAACTTGAGGTATGGGTAAGACCATAGATACATTAGGATGATTAGAAGATGTATAGTAAGGCTTAGACTCAAAAAATGTATCGTCAGCGGACATAAGGTGTTGTGAAGATCACGTGAATAACATCGATACTCTTTTTGGACTTGAGAGTAACCAAGAAAGACACTTTTGAGGGCACGAGGAGCTAATTATCTTTTTCTAGGGGCTAAGTTATGAACAAAGCATGTGCTCCCAAAGACACTAGGGGGGATAGGATAGAGATGTGACATAGGAAACAGTATGGAATGTGGAACCTTATTCTGAATAGAAGAAGAAGACATCCTATTTATCAAATAACAAGACGTAAGAACTGCATCTCCCCAAAAACGTCGTGGAATTATTTTAAAAGTAGTTTTCTTGATAAGGTCTGGTCGAGGCCCAGATTTTCTTGATAAGGTCTGGTTCGCTTTTGAAGAGATAAGACAAGTGGGGTCCACTACTATTCTTCTTTTCCGAATAGTACAAAAGACTTTCAGTGGTGGTAGGGTCCATCTGATATATCGATGAAGATTCCGTCTGTTTGAAACTCCTTTATCTCTTTCTAGATAATTCCGATCTTTTGATCTCTATCTGAAAAATTAATTATTTTGGTTTTTAATAACCTCAATTAAGATTAATCTAATGGATTCAAATAGGACCTTGCAAGGGCCTTAGGATTCATCATATCTCCATTCTTGTCACTTTGTGACGAAGCTTCATCAAGAAGTTGCATAATAGCAACTTCATCCGGATCATTATCTAATTCTGATAATGCCTTTTCCAGTTTTTTCTTTAGTTCACTCTTTGATGGTGAAGGCCTGGTTTGAGTCTTCTTGGATGAAGATGATGGAGATTCCTTTTGGCGGAATGATCAGGGTGATCCTTATACTTGTATGCGTTTGTATAGTGAATCCTTCTACTTACCCTTTTGTCATCTAGACCCTTAAATTCAATACAAATAAGATTTTTGAACCCCTCTCCTCATGTGTGTAGTTCACTCTCCCTTAAATTGATGACATGTCAAATCCACATCACCTATATCAATGACATGTCAAATTCATATCATCTATATCAATGACATGTCATAATTATCTTTTTAAAACATTTTTTAAGATTTATTAACCAAATTATTTAATTAAAAATAAAATAATTAAATTTATATTTATTTCTTAAAATAAAAATTGATACTCCTGTGACTTTTTCCCCCCCAAAATAAAGTCATTGTTGCATTTCTTCTTCCCCTTTCTTTCTAGCATCATCTATTAAGAAGATGAAGAGGATGAATATAGCCCTCGAGATGATTTCCTCCTTCAACCATCACAAAATTATCAACCTAAGCCGTCGCCGCACCATCAGATCTGGCCAAAAATCTTTTCGCTATCGTAACCAGATCCTTCAACCCTCACCTGCCTAATTCTCCCCTCACCTTACTACCATCGTCTCTCTCACTCTACAGCGAATCAATTGTCTGCGAGGAGCACCGCCACCATAAACCTCTCCCTTTGCCGGCGAACCAATGGACTCAAGGAGGTTTCAATGTCAACATCTCTTAAAACAATTACAAGACTATGGAAAGAAGGGGTTGGACATATTTTCGAGGAATTCTATGCTCAGGACAAAAAATTGTTATGACTATAGCACCAACTCATCCTGTTAATGCCTGAACCATTCAACCAACTTTTGTCTTTCAATTTAAGGTATGAAAGCTTGTAAAATTTTTAATTAAATTTTAAATTTAGGTTCTGCAAAAAGGCCCCTCCTGAAAATGGGTGAAGAAGATGGACACTTTTTTATTAGTTTGTGGTAAAAGAGAAAAAAAAGGGATGGGCAGGGGATGGAAATGGCTGAAAAGGAGGTGTAATGGGTGAAGAAGAAGGAGATTTTTAATCATTGGTCAAAAATAAATAAAAAATTATTTATTTTATAATTTTTAGTATTTATTTAAGTAAAAATGCTCCCTCACTCGCCTTAATATGCGTGTGGTTACACACTTTTGCCAACTCAGACATTCAAATCCACATAAGCTTGGTCAATGGTTAGAGGGTTTATTAAATTGTGTTTTATTGAGTTGAGGGGTCTAGATGACAAAAGGATAAGTAGAGGGGTTCACAATACAAACACATACAAGTATAAGGGTTGCCTTCCTTTTTAGCTGAGACCAGCATATGAATCGGATTTCTTTTGAAAGAAATTTGATCCAGTCAAAATCTGCAATAACAAATGTCCAGCTAATAATATAAGAAAGACGTTTCTTAATAAAATATTTACAGAGCTTAATATTCTCTGGGAGAGTGGATATGCCTTCGTTAATTTGAAATTGAGGATATTTATTTGCAAATTGCTTAGGCATAACTTGTTCAGTTCCACCAAAATAGCTCCACCATTCGTAGAACCATCTTGGGATAATGGAAGTTGCTACTTCCGGACAATACTTCACAAATCAAGTATTTGTGGTTGGCCTAACATATAAGAAGTTAGTCCAAGCATTTTTGTACTCATACCAATTATACATTTGTGGATTAAAACGTTTTGAAAAGTTGATAGGAGTTTGTAAGTGGTCGACTTGCCACTCAAATGGAGATAAAATCTTTTTAATAGTAAATTTGGAATAGGCAATGCTTTTCGGATCTGACTTATCAGCGAGTTCATGTTCAATCTCGGTAGACCCTATATCTACGAGAATAAACTCAAAAAATCTCCTGGTTTTTAAGGAATTATCCGTTTCTATGTAATTCTTGTTTGAGTAAAGGGGTTCCAGGAGGTGTTTAACCTCATAGCTTTCATATTCTTGTCTAAAGCAAGCATGGGGAAAACCTGCAAAGAAACAACGTCAAATTTCTCTTTTTCTTTTGCAGTAGTTTTAACAGTATTCGGAGATATTGCCTCTACGAAGCTTTCTGGCTGCTTCATTGCATAACTGTCACTAGTTTGAATTTGGGAAAATCTAAGTTTTCCCGATGGGGATGTTGAACTGGGCTGCTCCTGCTCCTTTTGAAAAGGCTTTTTCAAAATCAGCATGTTTGAAGAACTACTTGATGGTAGTGTAGAGGGAACAATTGGAGGCCATTGGGCAATGTTGAATATCTGTTCTGGTTCAATTCAGGCCTTATTTCAAATGGGCCTGCTGCTTTGCTTGATCCATTAGAAGTGGGCCTAATTGCTTTTCCGCCTGCCAAGGGCCTAACCTGTTGCCGACTCATTTTTACCATGCAAAAATTCACGGGTTAGAAAGTTGGGGAGAGAATTGACTTCTCCCTTGAGATATTCAATTTGAAAATCGAAACTAGAGAGTAAGGCTTGCCATCTAGCAAATCACCGGAGCCCTAACTCCGATGATCGGATCTGGAGAAAACTGCCCAGGTTCTGGTCGAAAATACTGGGTGATCCAACGGAAAAAATAGCTCAAAAAAAATGGCCGGAGCAGCACTTGCGCACCGGCGCGTGAGCAGATCTCGCCTGAAAATTCTCACCTCCGATCGGCGCGTGGGGGCGCGTGGGAGGGTATTTTCCGGTGGGTCTGGCTGGGGTTTGGTCACCTAAGCTTCTCGAGCCTCGTGACGGTGTTTTCTTTTGCACAACACCTTCAGAATGAAAAATGACACAAATCAATCCCACTGTCTTCACCGAAATTTGACACCGGTGACTTGAAATTCTCACCAATGCTCTGATACCATGTGAGAAATATATGGGAAGAATATTATTGAATTGTGTATCTTAATTGTTACATTGAGACCCTATTTTTAGACACTACATTGGAACCCTTTTCCGACTAGGATTCCTATTCCTATTCCTATTTCTATTCTTATTCCTATTCCTATTTTAAGTAGGAAATAGTTATAAATACTTATTTATATTCTAACACATCTGTTATAAGGAGTTGGCTTAGGCACAAGGTATTTTCCATGGTAGAAATCTTGGTGGATGCAGTAAGAATAGCTACTATTTCAGATCGGAACTTTTGCTTTCTTTTTATCCTGAAAGACTTCCTTCAGTCACTTTGATATTGATTTGATTTGAAGACGATAGTGTGTTATGTGCATTTCTGGTTTTGTTTGTCCGCTGATAAAAAAATTTCTGCATCTTTTCTTTTTCTTGGCAGACAAGGAGGCATTGTGCCAAGTGGCCTTCATGCCTGCCGCAAATGGTACACGTTTGGTGACAGCAAGCTGCCTTTTCACACGTCTGACAATTAATCTTTCCCCATTTGTTTTTGAACTCCCTTCACTCTACCTGCCTTATGTCAATATACTTAGAGAGTTGGGCCTCCAGGACTCACTGTCCATCTCATCTGCAAAGACTCTCCTTTTGAATCTTCAAAAAGCATGTCGATATCAGCGTTTAAATCCAAATGAATTCCGTGCTGTGATGGGAATTGTGCATTTCATCTGTGATCAGGCAAACACTTCGGACATGAGCAGTTGGCATTCTGAAGCAATTGTCCCTGATAATGATTGCAGACTTGTACATGCTAAGTCATGCGTGTACATAGATTCTTATGGTTCTAGCTATATTAAGTTTATTGAGATTTCCAAGCTGAGGTTCGTCCACCAAGATCTCCCAGAGAAGTTATGTATTGCCTTTGGAATCAAAAAGATTTCAGATGTGGTTATAGAGGTACCCAAAATGATCTGGTTACTTTTATGTATTTCTAGTTTATATAAGATTTTCATCATGTTCGTGCAGCTGCAGACGTCATGTTTGTTATATGTATTTGAAATTGTTTACCCCCCTTTTCTTCCCTGAATGATTAGCATACTAACATGTTTTTCTGTATGGCTACATGAGTCTCTTATATGATATTAATGGGCTATCTTTCCAGGAACTATGTTGTGAAGAACATTTGCAATCTTTGGAATGCATTGGATCAGTTCAGATTGAAGCTATAAGACACAAGTTGTTGAGCAGATCCTTTCAAGCTGCAGTGTGGACTGTTGTCACTAGCATGCAAAGCAACGTCGCTGACATTGATCATGCTACCTTAGAGGATATACAAAGCTCATTGAAATTGGTTGCGGAGAAGTTGAGATTTGTTCAATGTCTACATACACACTTTGTGCTCCTTCCAAAATCTTTGGATATCACTCGAGTTAGACCGGAATCGATGTTCCCAGAGTGGAAGGATACATCACGTCACCGGGCTCTTTACTTTGTTGAACCGTCTAAATCTTCTGTGTTGATCGCTGAACCACCAGACTATGTCTCTATTGCTGATGTGATAGCGACTGCTGTGAGCAGGGTGTTAGACTTCCCCGTCCCATTGCCAATAGGCTCTCTATTCCTTTGTCCCGAGGGCTCTGAGACTGCCCTTGTCGATATCTTGAAACTTAGTTCTCATATGCAAGCTAATGGATTCAGAAGTGACAAAGATGGTCTTCTTGGCATGGATATACTACCCCAAGATGCTTTACAAGTACAATTTCACCCATTAAGACCATTTTATGCTGGAGAAATAGTAGCTTGGCGGCATCAGAATGGAGAAAAGTTGAAGTATGGTAGGATTTCGGAGAATGTGAGACCATCAGCTGGCCAAGCCCTCTACAGATTCAAAGTAGAAATATCACTGGGATTGGTTGAGCTTCTTCTATCTTCTCATGTCTTCTCGTTCAAAAGTGTCACCATCTCTGGTGAGGACTCGTCAGCTGATTTTCCTGAGGGTTATTGTACGATGGACAGTAGTAGGAGTGAGGGTGTTACTGCAAGAGTTCAGTCAAGACCTTCTGAGGTACATACCCATGCTAAATTTCCTATTTAGAATCAAATGGTTTACATTTATAGTAGTGTGCATTCTTTAGTGCTTTGAGCAAAAACCTTTTGAACTCCGTCTTTTTCTTATAGTAGTAGAGTTGGAAAAATTCTAGTCACTTTTCCCAATAATTGAATTGTGTTTCAACATTTTCACTTTCATTGCAGAAATATTTAATGAGTACCCAATTGTAATTGATTTTTAAAGACCTGTATTCCTATCACTACATCCAAGCAAACCATCTATACATGTAGTTATCTTATCTACTCTCCGTGTGATAAATGGATGTTTGCTAAAAAGCCCTCCCTTCTCATATAGTAATCGACTGGAATTTTAACAAAACGTTGGTTCTAGGTTTACTTATTGTGAAAATTGATCTAATGTTTGTTACTTAAAGAGTTAAATGATGCTTCTAATAGGGGAACCACCAGCAGCAGCTTCAAGCACTCCAACATGGTCGAGTGTCTGCTACAGAATTGGTCCAGGCAGTTCAGGAGATGCTTTCTGCGGCAGGAATCAGTATGGACGTGGAAAAGCAATCATTACTGGAAACAACAATCACATTGCAAGAGCAATTCAAGGATTCTCAAGCGGCACTCTTACTCGAGCAGGTATCTTTCCTTGTTTAACGGCACATTTGCCATTTGTAGTTCTCACAGCGTTGTTTCCTACTACAACATGATCATTCTGTCCCTCCCCAATTCGTCTTGGTTTATAATGCACACATGTCCCTGGGCAACGGACTGTCATGGTTGCATATTTTCCCGAACCTTAAAATTCATTTCATTCAAACTGAAACTGTTACTGCATGTCTGGGAATAATTGGACAGTAGAATGGAACAACTGTTTGGTGAAAGGTAGAATATGTTTGTTCGCGCCTTCTGGCATCAGATATTGAGTCTGCGTATTTGGAGCAATTAAATGCAATCACCAGCTTAAAAGCTGAATATTGGAAATAATGTTGTCCCTTGAGAAGTGCATTCAAACTCCTATGCATATTGCGGTGTTTTGGATGGTGAAAGGCAACCTTGGTCTGCCTTGCGGTGAGGCGAGTGGCTTTTGGAATTGAGGCGCTAATTAATACCAAAAACCTCAAGTATTTAATTGCATGCATAAATAACCAAAATCTCAGTAGTAATAACACATTAACAAATATTTCAATTCAAAAAATAATGGTAGATGCTAAAATCTAGAGATTGAATGATTTGATAATTCATAAGACAATTGACAAGCAATATTAGAACTCTAGAAGTCTATTCTTCTTCAAGATTTTCAAATTTTTGAAGTGCAAGATTCAGTTATATATTGCTCCTCATCTTCTTCCTCGGCAGATTCTTGATAAGTTAGGGTCTGAGTCTGACTTGAACTTGTAAATGTAGTAGTATGTACTCCTTGCCCTAGTTAAGCGACCTTGAACTTCAAGAACGTCCCCTAAGACGATAGACCATTCATTTGCCTCATCAATATTATCCAAGGCAATTGCATCAATGGTATCACAAGCATCATAATGACGTTTCAGTGTTCTATTGTACTTGATGTACACTAGATTATTGAGATGTGATAACGCTAGGCTACTTCTCTTTTGAATGAATCTGCACATAATTTTTAGAAATTAATCAATAGATACTAATAATAATATAATATAGAAATTAGGATATAAAATCTTCTTACATGTTCAAACACACTCCAATTTCACTCACATCCAAATGAGCTGCAATTTACACTTGATACTTTCCTGGCAAACTTTTGCAAGGTTGGAGTTTGACTACCAAATATCGACCACCATTCAATTATAGAAAAATAAATTTAAAGGTTAATAAGTATAGATAAGTCAAATAACTAAAGTACAACTATAAAGAACTAAACCAACTCACTTACTTGGGCAGAGATAAGTAAAGTTGGTTGGATCTGTAGAAGAGTTATCCCCTAATGTTCTATTGTACAAAGTCAAAGAAGAATTCGAGCCATTGAGCCTTGCATCTTAACTATATTGTTCTCATGGGTTTGTTTACTAGCGGTTCTGTAGACCTATATCTTATTGAGAGGTAGTGCCTGATCCACATTCAAGTCAAAATAGAATCACTGACCCTTCGGGGTGGCCCAGTGGTTTGTGCTTGGGACTTCCATGTTGGAGGTCTCAAGCCCGAAACCCCTTGCTAGCAGAAGCAAGGGGTTTTGCCTTCTGGGTCGAGCTCGTCGCACCGAGCTTGCTTAGTGTGGTTTACCTCTCCTATGTGGTTTGCGAGCTATTGCATAGAAGCGGGGATTTTACCCTGTGCGCACCTAAAGGGTAGAGGTTGTGGATTCCCTTGTCATCAAAAAAAAAAAAGAATCACTACTATGATATCAATTTATCCTTACTCAAACCCTGATGATGAGGTTCTTGTTGCGGATGGGTTATTGCCATGAATCAACTCTAGTTAGATGTGGATATCACATAAATAGCGTTTGGGCTGAGAAGAAACAATAGGGCCAGGTCTTCACAAAGGTTAACAGATTATATCTGGGATCCCGGTCAGTAGGCTTGTTAAAGATAGGGGTGCAATCAGGGATTTGGTAATAAAAAGTAATAGGGTTAGCAAGAATGGGGCATGCATATTGTTGTTGCAAAATTCTCTCTACCCTCATTCCCTTTCTGAGTCCATCTCCTTTTCATTACCCTTCGTATCTCCATTGGCATTGCCCGCTATCTTGCTATTATCAGTGCAAGTTTGGTTCTCAAAATTGAATATAAGCAGCTGTTTTTTGTCTGAAACTAATTATAAATCGACGATTCGCTACCAATTGTATCTTCATTCGTGAAATAGAAATGAACTGTGTCGCAATATAATTCTAAAATCCCCGCCCGTCTTTTCAATGGTTGCATTATTTTACAGAATGTAATTTCTTGGTCCCCTTTTGAATGCCACCATATGATCTTGATCAATCTCTCAAAGTTGCAATATAATTTTATGCCGAGTACACAGCCAAATTATTAGAATAAGAACTTGGTGAATCTTGTGAATTTGCAGGAAAAGTCTGAAATGGCTACGAAAGAAGCTGACACAGCTAAAGCAGCATGGCTGTGCCGCATCTGTCTCAACACTGAAGTTGATGTTACTATAGTCCCTTGTGGTCATGTGCTTTGCCGTAGATGCTCATCTGCAGTTTCAAGGTGCCCATTCTGTCGGCTTCAAGTCTCCAAGGTTATGAGGATGTTCCGGCCCTGAATACGTTATTGCTGCAACCAAACCTCCTACCGTGTACTTCATTGGTGTTATTCATTTGTGTGGTATGCTATCATTTGATGCAGTTTTGAAGAGTGTTACTTGAATTGTTCTCCCAGTTCCGAGTGGCTTTCTTCTGGATACCGTATTAGAGTAAACCCCCCATTTTATCGAGTCAGAAAAGAAATTATTGTAGATGGAGCGGTATGTAAAGCTCAAATTTAGAGGTAAATTAATAGGATAGGGTCTTCTTATGATCAAGTCATGTACAGAATTAGGCATATGGCAACATTCATAAGGGTCCCTTGTAATCTAGTCATGTACAGATTTTTTTCTTGATAAGGTCTTATCATGTATGTAAAGCTATTGTGTTTTAAATGATGTCTATTCAAGTCACAATTGAAGTGTTTTTTTTTTTACAGTGTGCTTTTTAATTCTGGGACGGTGAAATCGGAGATAATTACTGATTGAAACTTTTTATGCCTTATATTATCTCCCAGGTTTTACCAGCATCTCAGAAGGTCTGGATAATGGCATGACGTCGTTTGGTTGGGAACAAGTATCTCAGAATTAGTTATATGAGGTTAGCTATTCTGAGATAATTTATCCCAAAATGTGTATGCGATAACTTATCTTATCACTATTATATAAATGGTGAGATAAGTTATTCCAAACATGACAACTCACATTATTGCTCATATCAAATGACTAACGTCTTTGACAAGAACTTGCCTTCATGAACGTACATATTGTCCAAGTAATATAATGCAAATCTAACTTTGACCTCCTGGAACTAAGCTTTTGGATAAAGACAATACAATTATTAACTTGGAACATTATGATTAAAAAAAATAGATAAGAAGGAGCTTTTGATAGCTTCATTGTTTACTTTTGAAAAGTTAAGAAATTCAAAGATCTGTTCCTAGTATCCCTATTGAGGACATAGTCCATGTTTATAAATTTTTACAAGTTTAGCCACTCAAAATTAGCATTATATAAAATTTTTAAAAATCTTCAAAAATACAGGTTTGAAATAAGGACAACTTTCACCTATAGCAAATAAAAAATTCATATTTGTATGTTATAGCAAAGTTTGCGTAATTGCGCTCTATAGCAAACATAGAAATTGTATAATTCGTTATACATATACAGTTGAAGCAAATTGTATAAAACAAAGTGTATAAAACAAGAAATAGAAAGACACTGAGGCAGAAAACTGTATAAAACGAAGTGTATAAAACGAATTGTATTATTATAGATGTATAGGATGATTATATACAATTTGAAGTTGTATAAAATGAGAAAGAGAGAAAGACAAAAGAGACTTGACAAGGAATATACAATTGAATCGAATTGTATAAAACGAGAAAGAGAGAAATTAGATACAATTTGAAAATTGTATAAAACGAGAAAGAGAGAAAGACAAAAGAAACTGGGCAGTGGAGTATTTTTATTGTATAATTATAAGTGTATAGGATGAAAATATATGTATTTGTATGTGTATATACAATTTTCTCACGCTTTATACAAACAGAAA